>NC_071087.1:30383492-30983492 GCF_027358695.1 Spea bombifrons | reverse complement strand
CTACAAGAATCTCAGCCGAGGGTCAGAAGGCCCCATACCACCATAGGCTATGTTCTTTAATAAAGACCCCTATGCCAAGAATCTACACTAAAACCTTTAACCAAGCATTTTTTTCCCTTTTCTTGGGAAAAACCTAATTGAGCTCCCTTAATTAAGATCTATGTAGCTCAGTAAATAACATGCACAATATGTCAGATTTAAGCTTATAATCAAGACTGAATGAATTTGAATAAATATATTGATGCATGGTATATATAATAGATATTAATTATTTCTGTCTTTTTTTCTCTTTCGTTGACAGAGCCACGATGTGCCTCCGAACCTGGTAAGGAATCAGTAAATACACCAACTCTGTTTCATAGAACTGGTAACACATACGAGTGTAACTGGAAAAATTAAAATAGGGGTATTGACAAATAATATTCTGATACATTCATCAAATTATTTTTTAAAACTATGCTATAAATTATGCCCCATAATATCTCCATCCTACCTTTTTTTCTGGAATTTTAACCTAATCACACCGTTTTCGTACTAAAATAGTCTTTGTGGCGTGTTTTGTAAAATAACTTTTAGTCCAAGTGAAAAATTTTTGGAGAAAAAAACCGGGCATTATTATTATTTATTGTTTTGTATAGCGCCATCATGTTCCATAGGGTTGTACATTCCATAACTTGTGGTTATGTTGCGGAGGTGGTAGCGTTCTGTCCCTATGTGCCTTCTGCTGATCACGGAGCAGCCTCATCTCATCACTTCGCGTCTAGATGATATGTTCTACACTCTTTCTGTCTAGACAGAACTCACCCCCCCATATCAGACTGTTTTCAAAGTTAATAAACAGTCCAGTTGTTTTAAGGCTCCTATCCCAGTTTGTCAAATTACCTGTTCTGTTCTCCTTTACACTCGTTTTGACACAATGCTGATTGAATCCTTCGGAGATGAGTCAGCTTGGAAAGAAGTGAATCATTGTCCAGCTGTTGGACTGTTTGTCATTGCACAGCTGTCTCGATACAGTCACGGAGCCGATCGTATTACAGCAGTGTATTGTCTGCACTGTGACATATGAAAGGAAAGGCTTTATTAGATAAAAGGGAATGACTATACTATAATGCTTTAACCATCACATTGTCCTCCTTGGTGAGGTCCTTTCAAAGCATTATACGGATTCTATACTGCAACAATGCAGCTTTATTTTAAGAAATAATTCCTAATGCCGTAAACTGCAATGGAAGAAATATGTGACGACATGCATTTTATCTTACTTAACGTATCTCAGCAAATACCGGTACTTTGTAGTGTATGGTAGTATTAGATTTATTCCAGGTAATTGAATCCAGCCCATTGTGGCCACACTCCATTGGCGCCAATTTTAAAGGGAGACAAACATTTCCCCCTGTTTTTTTTAAACTTTTTACATGTATGTTCATGTCAATCATTCCAGAAATGAAGAAAATATGAGTGCTGGCTTTTTATTTTGTTGATCGGAAATCCCTGTATGCATAGGTCCACGTTTCTTATTACGAGAGAGGGAATGTAAGGACAGGAAATTGGCTTAGCTACTTTATGCCATAAATCTCAGCCGTAAAGTTAAATCTTAAACAAAATGTTTACACTGATTTACAAACAAAAAGCACAAGTTATAGGTTGTTTTCATTATTGAATTTAGTTTAAAGCTTAAAGTTCTGACTGGGTGCCTGATTGGCCAGCAACACCACTCAATAAATTCGATCCCACGATGAATTTGTTACTGCTTTAATGTAATGAATAAGTAACAACCAGGGTACTAAATCTGGCATGTCAAAGAAAAAGTTGTCCTGTGTTAGGGGTAAAATGGAAATTCAAGGAAAACCCATTTAATCTGTAGCTTGGGAATTCAAGTCTAGGCCTAGAAAAGGAAATGAAAAGGGCTGCTTCAGCGTACTACATAATGCAAAAGTAATACGTTGATAAATTAAGGAAAATAAGTCACAAAAAGTAGCCAGAGTCTTATTTTTCTGCCAATGAAGAGAATTTGGAGCCAAATGAAAAATGTGTATCAGCGCAATCTAAAAATAAAAACAGGGACTAATGGAATATGCAGCTGACCAGAGTGGAAACACATACTCTTATTTTCTTGTATGTAAATGCACTTAGAGATTTGGTTATTTGAGATGTGTTACCGCAAGCAAATGTGTCTTTTGCTTCTTTTTCTTGTAAAATATCAACAGGTAAGAGAGCGATCAGAACCTTATAGATGAGGTTACCATCTAGCAGCCTGGACATCAGCGTAGGTTACATGCGTGTAGTCAAAGGGAACTTGTCCAGACAGGCCTATTTATTTAAATCACAATAATATCCAGGATCATAAAATCATTTTTTTTTCCTTGTCTTTTATCCTTTTTGTGGATTACTATTTTCACAAAGGGTAAAGATTGTGTGACATCGCCGTGCTATGATGCAATGAATGAAACTGCAAATTCCAAATTTAGATTGCACACTGGGATCTCAGCAACACCTTTGAAGAATAGAACATCGTGAGTGGTGGATATTTAACTACAGGAAGCATCATAATAGATATGCTTTGGGAGTTTTAGAGTACGTGTTGCTCTTGTTAAATATAGGAGCAAAATAATTATATCCATATGCAGTATGACGGCTACTACTCTGACTCGTAAACATAAGACAACTCTAATGTATAAGAGTACTTTGTTATTGGTAACAAGTGGAAACATATTTAGAGTTTATAATAAATTATGGACTATTGTGTAAAAAAAAAAACTATAAAAAAGTAAGTGGAAAAAATGTTTGGCGTTCTAGAGATACAGCATTTGCAGCATTTATAATGGATCTTTCGTTCTGTTTTATCTCAGAGGAGATCTGTACACTTGTGATAGCAGAGACGTTCCCAGAAGATGCCGGGACCTTCACATGCAAAGCTTGGAATGACAGTGGATCAGTGACCTGCGCAGCCCAGCTCACTGTTGGTTCTGGTACGTCACTTAGGATTGCTGTTATCCTTCCTTATTGGATTCTTGCCATCACTCGTGATATTCTAGTCTTTCTTATTTATGTTAATATGCCTCATGCATTTGAGCGTCATCCATCAGTATCCTTTCTCTAAGACCTCACCAGGTTTCTCAAATGCACAAAGTTAATGAGGCAAAACCAAACACTGGTTGGAATGCATCTCTCGGAATGAACGTTGTATGGAAATTCGGGGCAGCACATTTTACTGAGGTTGATTCAGGCTGTGGTTTTATTACCACTTGGCAGTAGTCACTTGCGCCAGCTCAGGGTTAAGAAACGGAACTTCAAACCAGCTGCTCTCAGGTGTCAGATGGTAAAATGTACCAAAAAACATAGCTCTCCTCCCAATAATAAAAGATTCCCACGCTGTCTTTTTGTAACCATGCTCCACATACCGTTAACCGTGGAAAAAAATGATGTTTGCCAATATTTGTAATTCTTACGTCAATAGCATGAAGGTATTAATCAATGAATCATAGCAGTCTTTCCAAAGTAGCTGAAAACATGTCCATTGGCAGTTGCATGGACTATAAGCCAAGGTACATTACAAGATTATTATTTCTGTTTATATGCATAGCTGCAAATATTTCTATATTGCTTTAGATGGTAACTACATAATGATAATAATGTATTGTTTGGTATGAATGTATTCATTTGGTAAAAATTTTAACAAAGCTGTCAAACAGTCAAGAATTCTCCTAATTCATAGAGTTTTTTTGCTTTACCTAATATGAAATCAATTTGTTTTATTATTTCTTTCTCGCTTTACAAGGATCCCACAAATATGTTTTTTTTTAAAATATATGTTTACTTGTTATAGAAATAATGTACTAAATCTGGATTAACAGCAAGCGCTCCTGTTCGTGATTTGAACGTACCTGTTAGACAAAGGTTAAATAGTGTAGAAAGAAACTTAAATGGAAACAATGTGACTCTAAGGAGGTGGTAACAGTCGCAGCTGTGCTGAATCCTGGGGAGACAGCTTCCATACTGAGTTTGTTTAACTTGCTGTCTATGACATGCTCGTGATTAATAAAGTGCAGTGTTGCATATAACAGCTAATTGAGTGATATGAAACTGTTTGATTCCATGTATCATTTGCTGTCATGTTCACATGTGATCTATCATCTTGACAGGCATCCTTAATTCTCTTTGTAGTTTAATAGTAGTAATAGGAACAATATGTTTCTATGAGATAATTTCTGATAATAAATTAGTAATAAATCTCTTCTCATTAGATTAAGGAATAAACTGTAGTTATACAGTATGTATGTATAAAATGTGCGTTATATATAAGATCCCCAGATGACTGAATATTTCAAATCCTGGTAAAACTTTGCGAAATATATTACTCAAAAGCAAACTGCTTTCCAATGGCTCTTCTCTAAGTTAAGCTTTTAATTAGTTAAGGACAGATTGAATTCTTACTTAAGAAAACTTTGTTTTAGAACATTGACCTATGACCTAATTTAAAAGAAATGTCTATTTTGGCTTGAATAGAAAATTGTATGGGTATCCCAGTACTCAGGAGGAATGTTTGCCCTGTGATAAAGTGGTGGTAATGTTGACATCACTCTGTGGGTACAAAATGATTGTCGGTGTGAAGGGGGCCAAAAAAACACCCAACCTTTTTGTAAAGGTAATGGTGTTAGCATGTGCGCACACAGGGATGCTGATTTAAAATGTATACTTGCAAGACAACTAACTCCAAAGCACTGATGTTGTATTACCTCCCCTTAGTATGAATGGAAGGAGATCATCAACTTGGATCCTTGAAATGCATCCATGTTATCCTAGAGTGAATTATCATTTTTACCTTTTCTTTCCTTTTTTTAGGAAATAATGAGGCTACCAGAAATGATGTGTCAAGTGGAGAGATTAGTGGTTATGATTTCCAGAAGTATTCACCTCCTTCAGTAACAAGCAACAGTTGCATTGAAACCCCATCAAAAAAACCTTCAGGGGGCTTTCAGTCACAGGATAGCAACTCGAAACCAAACCTGGAAAAGAATCATATGCAGCTTTTCTCACTGGAGAGCAAAGTCAATGGCATACATCCTAGTAATGGTGTCAATGGTATCAACGGCAATCAAGACAGGACTTATATGTCCCCAACTTCTCCAAGTACCGTATCCTCACCAAGCAAAGAGCCACCACCGGTGCCAACCAAACCAAAACTGTGAGTATTTTTGCCAGATTTTTTTAATACTTGATTTACATCTGTGTCTGATGTTTATGGTACTTATGTGTTGTATAAGAACATGTGGCCTAAAAAGATGAAGTGGTATTCACTTAATACGCAAATTACCTCATAATAACCTTTTGAAGTTTGGATCAACATTTCAGCAGTACAATCCTATCGTAACTTGGAAGCTTTTGTTGTTTTTTTTGTGAACATGAATTCTGCTAAACTCCATTCTAGAAGAACTAGCAAAAAAGAGTCCTCCAATAATCCTTGCCAAATTTGTATTTTCGGCATGGGAAATAAGATAAAGTCTGACTAAAAATTTCAAACCTCATTATAACGCCATTGTCCATTCCTTGAATAGGTTTTCAATCACTGCTACTGCACCTTGACTAGACAGCTTGGCATTTTTTTATTTGGTTTGTTCTTGGAAAATTGGAGAATGATGGTTACCATAATAGCACAAACATGGCTTTTATTTTATTAGCAGAAGGGTTTGTGGTCACAAAACCAATGTTATACACGAAGATAGAAGTCAAGGAAAATGGAAAACAAAAAAGCTTAAGGAGAAAAACACAATAGTAACTACAGGCCGGCTTGGCTATACTTTTTGGGGGCCCAAAGCATAAAAATATCTTGGGGGCCTGGAAGTGAAACAAAGTGATGTTTATACACCAAGTTGTTACCCAACAATGGTACAGTGTTATGTTGCTGCTGTCTGACTAATGTCAGGTGGTAGCCATCAGGAGGTTGAACAAGCATCATTTCTACATCAATTGTTTGCTTCGCTAATCCCAAAGATTTAATGGGCGTTACTGTTGCTTTAATGATATGTTGCTTTAGTCATCAGGGAAAAGATCTGCTTATTAAGCTATATTTTCTTTGCCAGAATACTAGACTTACAGTAGCAATTTTGGTACAGGACAATAATAATCTGAAACTTTAGAAGCACAGTCCTTTGAAACAGATACAAAATATGGAATGGTTTCTCTCTCAGAACACAGCATCCTTTGGATCATTCAGCTAAAAAAAAGAATTCTGTTTTAGAACACAGACATTACTCAGGCTTGCTGATAAATCATCCCGCGCATTAGGAGACTGTTGGAAGCATTGTCTAAAATCTAGTACTAACCACATAACTAAACACTAAGCCAAAATAGCTGCCATTGAAGATCAGCAGACAACCAAGTATGAGTGCGGTGTGGAATGAAACCAGACATGTCACTTCCACAATTTTTACATTTTATAGTCCATTTTACTTAATAGATGTGTAATGCTGTGTACACATTAAAATAATTATGGTAGGTGTAGTGGATGTCATACCTATACTGCACACGCAGGGAACCAAAGCATGGTTCCAACATGTAGAAGTTGAACTAAAGTCCCCTTTACATATTCACTACTGGCATCTTGTGAGATCCAACTTCACCTCTGGATGAAATGAAGTGCAAATCACCTACCTTCATATGTAAATTAAAGTTTTAAATATGTGTGCGTATTAAATACATTAAAAATAAAATGTTGGGATCCCCTCAACCTCTTGTTATGCAAAGGGGCAATGATCACCATCCTTCCCCCAGTGGAATTGGGGTTTTAAACTTAGTAAAAAATTCAGGAGTGAATAGATCCTATGTGTAGGCAGGGATCGGTTCATGGAACAGGCAGCCTAATATGGATGCTTGATACCATGACCATATACAAAAAAAAGTCTTACAGGGAAAATGTCTGATCTCTGCTAACATGCAGGGATTCCATCACTGTGTGATGTCACAGGTGCCTCCCTGTATTAAAAAAACAAAAACTAAATAACCACATTCAGACATGTACATTTATATAAATGCATTTCCTTTTTATCTTTTCTATTAAAAAATATTCTATTAAAAAATATGACTAGCATTTAGGACTACACTTTGCATCACCCTTGGCCAGTATGACGAAGAGGGTGATGGCAGTCGTGGCTCTTAAAAAAGGTGTACCAAAGCTGCAAAAACAATGTAATTTGTGTAGATATGTATATTGTCTGTCTGTATTTTGCTTCTTTAGCATAATTATGTAATTTTACATCTTATGGGTTACTATCCTGCGGTATGTTGTGTATTGTCCCCTACAATACTAGGTGAGTGTGGGGGCGTTTAAGAAGAATATCAACTGTGATTTGCAATATATTTGATATGAAATATAGTTGTCCATAGGTAAAGTGTAAGCTTGTCTCCTAAATCTAACTATAGAAGAACCAGATTCCCAGGGGGGAAATGGGTCCGTACCCCTGGAACTCAAAGAGTTAAAGAAGGAAATATGTGCATCCATAAAATGTGTTCTTTCTTATAGCATATAGCAGGTCCTTAATGCTGACATAAATTACTTCCATTGTCATATAATGCAATACAGTCTATCACCAAGTCCGTACACACTGGAAGAGGAAAAGGCATACCATGCCAATATGTTTAATATTTCTTCAGCATCTGTTTTCCATCTTATCTTGTTGTTTAATTAACATCAATCTTTCAGATTCAATCAGATTTGTTTTTCAGAAAATAATATCTTAAAGCAAATAGCCTTTGTTCTATAAACGCCAATACTTGCAGTATGGATTTGATTAACATTATTCTGATTTGATGTCAGTTTGGGATTTCGCTCCAATGGACAATGTATTTTAGCAGAGACAAATTCACCCCCAGATGTTTCGAGACATCGCTGCTTTCATCTAGAAGTATAGCTGCTTCCAGAATAACAAAAAACGGAACAAATCTCAATTTGTACCAACGTGTATTGGAAAACCAGCAGAGAATTTCTTTGTTTATGGATAGTAAGTAATGTGCAGTGCATCTGGCCGAATGGTTCCTTACCACTTCAAACATCTTGTTTGAAGGACATTTGTTATGGCGGATCTTAGAGAAAGTTTATTTACTAAGAGTCTGAGTAAACAGTTTTAATATATTAACAGACATCCGTTATATTAATCAGAGGTGGAATATACAGTATAATTGACAGTCATTGTAATGACACACTTTGATACCATATGGCCGGGTCTAAGAATGCATTTCTGAGTAAGATTTAAGCGCTTTCTGAATCGTTCTTCACTGACATGCACCTGTTAATGTACCGTTATTGGAGTTGTAGATTAATAGAATAAGCTTGTTGTACTAGACAAATGACCTAATAAGCAGACTATGATGTCAGGATGGTAGAGGTCACCCCCACCTGGCTCACTGTTATGTTAGCAAGCAAGTGACTGGCCCTGAATAGAATCAGTGGGTATTGTGCTTTAACTATAACAAAATTCCATATATCTTACTCCAATAAGCAGTCATATAGCAACCTGGATATGGCCCCTTTATAGCAACCAGTCAGTCAACTAGGTTTAAAAATAAAATGAACATGATATATATATATATATATATATATATATATACAAATATAAATTGTGGAGATAGAGGTGGGGTGGATTGGCTCGGAATGACATGGCACCAATGTCAAGATCATGTCGATCAGTTACGAGACTAATTTTGCCTATAGAGTTCGTTTGTTCATTGGTGACAGTTGATGAGAATGGAGCGCAGGTCAAGCGTAGTGAGACCTGTGAAAGAAACAAGTGGAACTTGATATGTATCTTTATTTAGAAGAATGGGGGGGGCTGTGTGAAATCAGTTCTCCCTACGTTTGTGGACGAGCTGATATGAGATTGAACATTCCCACCCCCCGACTTTATTATGCATTATGAAATACCAACCAGCTCCCAAGAAAATGATGGCATGTGCCCTGTATGTTGCATAGGTAAATCTGTATAAAAAGACCTCAGATTCCCACACACACTATAGCATGTTTGGATAATTATTTTTGATACAGGGCGTAATCAGTTCCACTCACTCCAATCTTTTGCTAATTATTTGGCATTCGCTATGTTTAATTGTCTCAACAATTCTGTGCTTATTTCCTTAATCACTATAGAAAGTGCTGAGACCGTACATATTCATTGAGATACTGCAGTGAAGTGTCAGGTCTCTCAAGTTTCCTGATTGAAAAAGAAAGGAAAATTCAATGGTTTTTGGGTGGTGCGCTTTCATCCATTAGAATTATTTGCTTGATTAAATCTGTGCTTTTTATGGCATTCTGCCATTTCAGTCTAAAAGGTGTCAGCCAGCACATTGCATAATATTGCATACTCGAGGTAGGGATCATATCACATGCTTTTCATCTGATGGTGAATACAACAGAATTAACCTCTTTGCCTCTCAGTGAATGTAAGGTTAATTGCTAACTATGAGGCATTCCATTTCAAACATGCTAATGGAATTCTGGGTGAAATGCAAATAAACATACGGTATATGCCAAGAGTTCACCATACATCTGCTGCAGCCGCATTTTCTATCAGAGGATATGTTAGTTTCCAAAATCCCCCATTTTGAAGTGTGGAGTAGTTAGTAAGCTCATATAATGGTACCCCGCCTTGTAAATGCATGGAGGGATTGCTCTGTTTCCCCCAGCAAATTGACTTATAGGAGGTGAGTTCTGCAGAACGCAGAACACATGTTAAGCATACCAGCGCACATAACCGGTATTCTCACCACCAGTCAGCTCCAGCATTCACTTGCATTCGATTTCCAGAGGGTCTACGGAGGCTCTAGCATGCATGCGCAGCAATTACACCCATTGATTTCCTTCCAGTGATTGGCTGCTTTGGGTATTCTTCAGTATTTTAGAAAGATATGTATTTTTACTTATTTTACTGCAGACTACTTACTTACTTATTGGTGGGGCACTATGCTGCCCGTTCAATATCCATTTTAGGGGTAGCGAAGCCAGCTTTCATATTCTAAGATTATGGGTACAAAAAAACAAAATTTTTACACTTTTGTAGGAGGAAGGTCCAAAAAGTGCGCAGACTCTTTCATACTGTGTGTTTTAGAAACTGTCCATCATGATCTTGAAGGTTACCAAGCAGTTAAATGTCACACAACATCTACTCTGGCTAGAAGACTAAAGGATGCGTATGAGAGCAGCTCATTTTCAGAAAATAATGGCTATCTTTACTTTCACCCATTGCATACAACAAGAATATGTTGTATGTAACTATAATAAAATATTTCATGATGATAAAATATGTCTAGGTCAAGTTCCACTTAAACATATTATATTCCTAATACGGTAATAGAGTATTTTAAAGTTGACCTCTCATCTATCCAGATATTTCTTCATTGACTTATATATATCGGATCTGGTTTAGCAGGATGTTTTGCTGCTAAACCAGACCTTTTTGTAATCGTGGCACCAGAAGCACTGTTTATGCGATACATCTATTTAATCACAACCCCTATAGAGAAAAGACAGAATGCTAATTTTCTGACACCTGCTACTTATAATTTTCACATAATAGTGTTTCGTGATACCTATAATAAGCTTATATCCAGTGTATCTCGCTAATCAGTTCTAAGGCTTCTCTGTGAATATTATACAAATTAGTTGGCAAGTATTTTGTAGCCTAAGCAAATTATTGCTTATTTCCTTAATCACCATAGAACATGTTTTGTTGAATACGCAGAGAGTACAGGCGTGGAGTGTTATTTCTCACAGGTTTCCTGGCTGAAAAAAAAAACTCTCAATGGCTTTCGGATATTAAGATATTCAAGCTATTTGCTTAATGAAATCCTTGGTTTTTATGGCATTCCATTCTTTCCAAATAAAGAACCCACCCTTCCTCTAATATTACTTATCGTGGCTGGGCTCAGCCTGTAGCTAAATGAGGGGACACTCCAGTTGTTGAAGGGCTATGCTCATTTCTGAGTGGGATATGTTGAATAAATATATTTTTAATTTTAATGGTTTACCCAAATTATTCCAGCAAGTACCAGGCAAAAGTCCAGAAGCATATATAGCATTAAGTAAAATGAGAACGGAAATTTCATCGGAAATACACTTTTTTGTCTAATATATAAACATAAGCAGATAGTTTTATCACATTCAATATCAATGTTATCAGTTTTAAAGGTATCATAAAACGTGATAGATTGTGTTGATTTCGATAATGCGTTGATTAATGGCATTTAAAGCAAAATAACTATTTTTTTTTTATTAATTTGCTTTTCTTTCAATGAAATTTTCCAGGGACAGATAAAATCCACGGGCAGAAGTCTCCGTCAGGGAACAGAGTTACAACTCATTTTATTGTGAAAGGGTTTTTCAAGATCTTACTGTTGGATGACTGTAATAAAAAAAAAAAAAAAAAAAAAAAAAAAAAACTATAATGGCTATGGCTTTGATAATGCATTACATCTCAGTGTTGCTTGTCATTAGGGCAGTTTGGAGTGTTGGCAGTGGCATATTCTGGCCTTGGCTGACCAGATCTTTGCCTAGGGCACCAGGTAGTAGGGCTTAGTAGCCCCCAGATGACTTTACTAGGAGGCAATGACCCTTTTAGACCATTGGCCTCCCTAGTTTATTAAAGCTTTTAATGGGCCATTTTAGGAGATCAATGATCTTCATTGTAACTGGCCCATCTTACCTCTTGCAATGGGGCCAAGGATGATGTCTCACCCCAGGCTGTTTCACAGGGAAGACCAGCTGAGGCTGCATTATGAACACTCAAAGGGACATGAAAGCATGATAGCAATATCTGAGATCCGAGGCTAAAGGAAGCAAAATAATATCAGAATATATTGTGTGTCCTGAAGTTATCTTTCTTGACCTCTCCCCACTTTATACAAAAGCTGTCAGAATCCACCTAATGCTATCAAATTGAATAACAAAACAAGCAAAGATAACAGGAATGAATAATCATCCGAACCATCATTACACAGGTTTGTTTAATGTACTTAAACACTTTAGTGACAGATTGAGTCTTTTTCACTACACCACATATTAAAAGCTGGGGAAAAAATCTACAAATTGACAACCAACGAAGGACAGCAGGGATGGGGTAACTGTAAGTAAGTATTACAAGATTCATCTCTAAGAATGATGGCCCTATGTGATAGCCACTGGCTCCTCCGCTTATGGCAAAAGACATTATAATATATAGATCACCCTATCTTGGTAAAGTAAATTGAAAACTCTATGAAAGAGAAGGGAGAGAAGATTACTTTAACATTTGGTGTCTGTACAATAAGTGGTCTGACAGAACGGAATCCAGAGACCTGCAAATGTACCCCCTGAAACAACTGGCCTTTTTCCCATCTATTGTTAATTTTGAGCATTTATGAAGTGAATGTTTATGGTTCCCTTGGGGAATATATTCCCTTTTCATGGCCGGGATCCAGCAGATTATTGTTTTCCTCTTAAGGTGAGCCAAAGGAAAAAAAAAAAGTTTCAATGGAAAATATCAATGGGGATCAACAGAGCGACATGTAACTTTCCATTATGATTTCCTCTCCACGTTTACATATTACATAGATAGACCAAGCATGTTTTTTATCTGTGCAGTTAATAGGCTTAGCTTCAAACATATTGAGGATGTTCACCCAAAGTGACCTAGATAAGAGCAGAATAATAGCAAAATAACCCATTCCTTTAGCCAAATACTATATTTGCAAATTTGTCATTTTTATAAGGTTGAACAGACACTAAGCTGTTCAGTTTCATTTTCCTACTGTTAAAACATGCGCTGCCAGTATTCTTAATCTGTACTGCTATCATGTGCTGATATTGAGTAATGCACGAGCTCTGAAGAAGTCCCTCACGGTATTTTTACTATGCGTGGTTGCAAACACGTTAATATAGAATCCAGAATGCAGGCAGGCTGTTATAATCAAAGGCGAGGAACATCAGGGCAGTCCGGGGTCATCAGAGGCAAATATACTTAATATACATGCACAAATAAACATTATAATTAAAACAGTTCCCGTAATTCTTATTATAACAATGTTGTAGATATTCTTCATTTGGATTGTATTCACATCATACTAAGATGAAGTGCTTTCCATCAAGATACAATTAGTATTTAACCGCTGTAGTATATATATATATATATATATATATATAGTAGATACTACTGTGGGGTCCACTAGAAGACTCCTTCTATTACCGTATTTATATATATATTGTTCTGGGATACAGATTTAAATTTTAGAAATTCTGCTATTACTTGATAAATCTTTCAAACGTTTCTAAGCGACAACCATTATTACCGTGTCCTGGTAAGATTTCCTTTAACAGTCACTTTTGCTAGAAAAAAGCCACCTATTCCCTGTTAAGGCAAGGTTTGTCGTATATAAGTAAGTCTCTAACAGAAGAATACTTGATATTTATTGGGCTCTGACAGCATCTCGAATCCACCGTAAAGTCACATATGGAAGCAGAACTCGACTTGTTTTCCAGATGCAGAAGAATAGTTACAGCCAATTCCCATTGTAATACAAGTCAACATATGGAAACATTCTTTTCACTGAAAGGTTTAAGTGTAGATAGAGATACAATCTTAATTCAATATGTGCGCACAATGGATAGCGTAGAATGGATTCTTGAAATGTTGAGAAGCTTGGTATCCCCTCATTATGCGTTGTGTAGCACTTATTGCAAGCACAATGTCTTATAATTGAAAGGAAAAATATAGATGCAGAATTCAGGAACATTGCATAGCTAAACATTCCCATACGTTTACAGTTCTATTTTGTTTTATTATAAAACTGTTGTTCTTTGCCCTGAAGGACATCTTGCATCTCCTCATATAATTCTGCCCTACACTACACTGTAGAAAGGCTGCTTTGGAAAACACAAAAACTGTACATTTTTGCAATCTATGTGTTTATATGTACAAGTTGCTTGTTTACGATCAAATTTAATGTGTATAGAAGTCTCTCATGTAATTAAAGAGACCTGGAACTCCCCCAGTTCTTCTCTGTGGGAATTTCACACTCCATATAAAGTTCCCTTTCACACTAAAAAATCCTGTGTAATGTCAGTAAACAAATTTACATTGGTTGTTATGACAGACTTGGTAATTGCTCGTGATGGCAGGAAATACTGTTTTGTTTTTTTGCATGTGTTGCCCATGTGTTACATGTGTTATATTATGTATAACTGGTGGGGGAAAAATATGTTTTTAAGGATATTATGTGGGAGAAGGAAGTTCTATATTTCTCGATTATTCTTTTTTTGTGGCGGTTTGGCCTACAGCAACATTGTCATTCTTGATGGAACTCATTGGTCCATTTTCATTCAAACCTCTGTTGGTGTTCCTGAATAAGCAGCATATTGGGATTAAACCAAAGGCAAGCTAAGGTAGTACCTATTGGCCCAACTAGCAAAATATTTAATAAATTATGCATACTGACTTAGCTTCCATTAATTTGTTTCTAACCTGAATATTTTAGTTTTGTGTTGAGCCATAATGGTGCCACATGGCTGGTTCCCTTTGTCTTCCAGAGAACTGCTATTTTTATATTGATATTTAGAGTTTATACACAAGCTCATTCACACTACTTATAGATGGCAGCAGAAGAAAAATTGAAGGCATTTGTTAACAACGTCTGTCCATGGTAACTGGATACAATTAACAAATTCCAAAGTCATAACCAGGTGTCACCTCAGATCTCTCTTTGTTCTGAAAGCCCTGTCAGAATACAGATGTGTTATAGCGGAGTACAAATCTGGTACATCAGAAAAAAAAATTACTGGAATTTTACCCAAACAAACCAAAACCCGCATTCTGCTTCCGTGAAATCATCTCTCTTTCTGAAGTTAAGATCATAACTATACCACACACAACGTGTCCTTCGTTTCTCGTTTTCCTCTCAGCTCCCACACTAATACACACAATATATCTCACAGTCTGTGGCTTTGTGTTTAGCCTTGTTTTTGAATTATTGTCCGTGTAGATTGTTATTGCTTGAACTGAAAGCATTGTTTACTAGATTTACAGGGCTATTTAAGGATGAAATACATTACACCAAAAAGATCTGCGGTTGGGCCACCCAAGATTTCACTCCAGTTAGTCTACCGTCTACCTCTGAAAAAATATGCCGTCTCCATTTTCATTATTCGCAAGTAAACAAATCATATCACAGAACTTTAATAACTTGGAGTCTTGAAAAAATGTTTTGCTCGAATGGTAGACGTTATTTTGTTTCTTTGTTTACGTTCTTATTTTGTACATTTGGACCTTTCCTACATTAATCCAAAATCTTGATTAATAATTGTTGTGTTCATAACACAAAGAATACAAGCCAGTCGCCATTTTAATTATAACATTAGGGAGGTTTGAAATAGTAGTGTTTTTTTTAATATATTTGTGCCATGCTTACAGCGAGACTCCGCTTGGCTAGTTCTGTATGTTACTCATAGCATTTTACTGGTAGGGCTCTAAAAATAACTTTTGCAAACAACCCAAAAAATGGTTGAATGGCTTAATATATTTCTAGGAAAATAAGAAACCTTAGACACTGTTGTACGAAGGCCCAACTAAATTGAATTGACATAGGAACGAGTTATTTAAACAAAGTTTTGAGACAGGAATCCAGCTATATTCTTAGTATTTCACTGACAGCTAATACGATTAGTAGTAATTCTGTAAATTAGGGTCATGAGGGTTGTCCTGAAAACCAATTTGCCTCTTATCCTAGAGTAGTGGAGTTTCATTTCATACTCTCTTAACATGACAATGAGGTACAGCCTACATTACCAGATGTGGCCCACTGATTCACCATCTTACCCATATCACTATATATTACCGATAGCTCATCGTGCTGCTCTCTGTCCAAGCAGACTGCCCTATGACATTACTGCTACTGCAGCTCCTTGGATGGTGATGGTCAAACTCTGGCATGAGGTCTCTTTTCCTAAAATTATGCATTATGTTGTAGTCTTCTGCAGAAAATACTCTAGAGTGCTTTCCTGGATAGTTACCACTATTGGTATTGGTTTCAAAGTATAAAATATCACTTTTGTATATTTTTAAGAAATGTATTTATAACTTGTGATTGGTGCCTTACCTTTTGCTGGAGGGCCTAAGCCAACAAGAAACCAAAGATGCCAGGGCTTCAGTATGTTGTTTATAGCAGATTGAGGAAGCGATGCTTGATACTTGGCCACCCTTAAGGCTATCAAGTATGGTCTTTTATGCCTTAGCCAGTACCCCCTGCTGATTATAGAACTCTCTGTGAACATTTTGTGGATTAAAGGAAAGCTAGATCAAAATTCTAACACTATAATGGCCAGTGTCTTATCTAATAGAAAAAAAAACAGAGTGCTTGGATTCTTTTGCATACCGTACATACTGTGTAATGGCTATAACATATTAGGGCCTAAATATATCCTTCATCACTGCATTTGCCCAAGGAAATTGTTTTTCTATGAACCATTTCAAAAAGACCACTTATTAAGATCAAATCTACGCACAATATGGAGCCAGCTCTGGGCTATGTGTCAGACACTTAAAAAACTTGTTGAGATAATTTCCAGTTATATTTGAGCTAATTTTACCTTTTTCACAGTGTGGTGTGGGGAACTTTCACTCTGCCCCTTTGAAGTATGTATCACCATCACACTCATAAAGTGCTGAAAGAACTAATATAGAAGGGACTAGTGTTTCCCAGCCAGATGTTGAGTTGCTCATATGTTTTTAAATTATACACTCGTGTGATCTTGCTTGGGCTTCACCTCAAACCCCTATTCATAATCCTGAAAGTTGCCTGTTTAGCACTGTTTGAAATGATTTCAAATAATGAGGCAGATTTAAAGAAAATGCTGTTGCTACAATGCTCAGACATACGAACAACATTCTTGCAGGCATATAACCACAAGTGGCTACTGTAAAATAAATAAGATATATTTGACTGATACTCTGCATGAAGCATTAGATGGAACATGCCTGACTTGAGAACTCATGCCGAGCTGTAAACAGGGATATATTATATACATATGGTCATGGGGCACCTGGGACTATGCTCTGCCAAGCTTGACAGCCTCTCTCTGAGTTTGGCATCCCGCACTGACTCAGGAATGCTAGTAGCTATGGGTAAATTCCATTCTAATACCGTTTCTGATTGATTGGAGCATATTTCACAATCTAAAACACATTTGCTGGATTTTAGGTTTTTAAGTTAAAGTTAAAAACATTTGAATAATTGTAATGCGTTTGATGCGGGTTTTGGGCTTTGTTTCCGACATTGTGAATAAAACATTAATGTACTTTGGTATAATTAGACCCACCTTTGCTCTTATGTTGAGCCAAAAAAACAACTTCTTCTCAAACGTTAAACTTTCTTTATCCATTGCAAACAATATCTTGTATCCAAATCTGCCAACCTTTACGGTAAAAAAAAACATTAGCCATCATATCTGAAGACAAATATACTATTAGTTCAGCTCAGACTGATGAAGGATTATGAGTTTCACAACATGAAAGCCACAGATTGGTTACCCCTGATATGATTCAAATAATTGTGAATATTTTGTATGTGCCTACTTGATTGTCAACAAGTAGTCAACCTCACTCAGTTTGGAATATATCCCTCTATATAGTTTGTATAAGGGCAACCTGGGAATGTGTCATAGATCCACCAAGAGGACCTCCTGTTGTCAGGCCCAGGGATTAAAGTAACACGTTTGTGCCACAACCCAGTTGGGAAGTCCTGGAGTTTAAAGGATTTTAGGAAACAGTTCGTCCAAATCCACTATCTTTATTGGCAATAATGTTTGAAGGAAAAGAAATGTACCTCAAGGTAGTTTGTAGTAGTATTTTCCAACTGGTGGCGATGACTCCCTAAGTCTTCTACTGGAAACATTCAACTCCCCTTATATCAATCATGTAAATCCACAGGTTAGGGACGTACTACACAGTACAGGAATCTTTATACATCAGTAATACCCTGCTGCCTTCTGCAAACTCAGCTGCAGCTCCCTCTCGATTGGAGCATTAACACATTTATAAGGAGTTGGTGAGTACCTCGAAATGTTTGTGTTGAGGTTGGCTCTTCATGTGAATAAACCTGTGATTATTTCACAAGACAATCTGTGTGCCTGTGCATCTGTAATGATATTCTACCTATCAATCATATGCAAATACTAATAGACGATCTATGTTTCAGATAGTGTCTCATCTAGGACATTCACTGTTTAATGTTCTGATATACAGCTCTGTATATTTAGCTAGGAATCTCGGCTGCGTGAGCCAGAGTAAACTGTCCACTGTAGTAGGGGTGGATAGGATGATGATGACACCACAGTGGGATTAGTTCAGTGCTCCCCATGCTCCCCTACTGTCCTGAGTAGTCTCTTATTTGTTATTTGTCCTGTCCCATTCATTTAAATGAATGCATCTCAGGGGTCAGTGATTTTAATGTAATAAGCATGTCTTGTTTAAGGGTACATTTCAAGTTATCTCAAACCTTCCACTTATTATTTCTTTTAAATTGGGTTAGCTAGGCAGCAGCTTTGAAGTTTCTGTCTAAAAACCTTCTTGTCGTGTAGAGGATACTTGGAGTTGCTGTTTATAGTGATAGCATAATGACAAGGTGACTGCTTCTTCACAAGAAACATTCTTGGGGTACAGTAATGGAACACTAGAAAGCAGACTGTACGATGTCTTCATTAATTAGTATCTCCTGGATAAAGCAGTGCTGTATCAGCGTAATGAGAGATGATGGATGTGTTAAGGAGGTGAGTGACCTTATTTCACTCCTCCAAACAAGGTCATCGAGATCACCAGCAGCTCACTTAAGACAGCACACATGGACCACATAGAGTAGAGCTGGCAATGTGCACTACCCAGCTCAAATAGCAACATTAACCCGTTTAGAAACCCACGGAGCCTGAGAGTTTACTCTAAATGAAAGAATTGTGTGTTAAACTGCTTCGTATATCATTGCAGCGACAGTGTTTTCTACTATGTATTAACTAGTGATACTTGCAGCAGCATAATATTCAAAATCCTATGACTAAGCGCCATTGTTGGGGCGTTCAACTACTAGATGTTGAGTCTACCTTGTCTGACATTCATTTTCTCTTTTTTTTTACTCAAGCGGTTTTGTTAACAACACCAGGTTACAAGAGGCACAGGCCGCCATTACTTAATTGTGGCAGCTTGTTAAGTGAAGAAAATTATCTTTCATGTTACTGATTTCCTCCTCAAAAAAGGCAAATAAGAATTCTCTGAAGCTTCCTCTTCTTTGCTGTCAAAGCCTGGAGGCTAGAAGGAAGCAATTCGGTGATGTACTATAATACGGAAAGGGTCGAGAATGCATATCTATGTCTATGATAGACATAATATCTTCTGGTTTAAATAAATGTCTGACATAGACATGAAATCTGTGGCTGTAGACAGCGTATGCACAGAGTTCCAGACAAGCTCCATAGTCATATGATCGGGCATTTTTTTGGAGACTCTAGGGGTTTATACGCCGAAGCAGAAGCTTGTTGGTGAGTATGCAGAAGACCTGTTACAACTCATTAATTTCAACTATGACAATAGCAGACTTTGTTCTTGCCATGAGAGTAGTATGATACAAATAAATGTAAGACCCACAAAATTCTTAAATGCCAAAATATCATTCATCATTTATAGCAATTTTGAATTCCAGAATTTAGTTAAAATACCTAAATTATTCCCACTATGCAGCACATTTTTGCACATGCGAGCTTTGGCTAACACCCCTTTCTGATTTAACAGACCAAAAGGAAAGATAAATGAAAGGAAGGGTGGACACGGCCATTTAATAACCTAATGAACACGTATTCAATTGTGCCAAGGAAGTTGTTTTCCGCAAAGTCACAAATTACAGAATTTATTTTGGCTGCCCTGTTCCTTAATGACATTTTAACCAGCATTGATACTGGTAGAAAGAAAGAAGTAAGTCCGGTAGGCATACTTTAGAGTCTATGTGCAACATACAAAGCCACACGGTTTTAACTGTTAAAATGCCAGGCCCAATGCCAGGAATCAGCTCCATTTCACATCCAGGGCCATTTACTGTGATTGCACATGTAGGGCTGTTCATACAGTTGGAAACTTGTCACCTTTAACTTTCTGTGGCTTTTATTTGTTTTCAATATCATCTTTTTAAGTAATTTATTAGATATTATCCTGTACAAAGGAATGCTTGACATGATACAATGTTAAAGTCGGTTAACAACTGAAAGATTGTACGTCATTGTTAAAAATGTAATGTAAAACACAATAATAAACGTTACCACTGAAGGTAACATTAATTACATGAATCTTTGTTAGATACCACATGGGCTATTGCTAAAATATCGTAATATATTGAAAAAGAAAGACATGGCAACAACTAAAAAAAACAGAAACTAACTAAAGACAAATAAACATCAGCAACTTATACATAAAGTCTACAAAGTAAATGAAGAGACGCTAACCATATGTAATGTTTCACTAATGGCCATATAAGATTTAAGAGGAGGGCAGTAATCCACATAGTGGGAAGCATTTCTCAGTAGCCATAACTTTTCATAACTCTTATGAGAATCTGTAAGCACATGGGCCATTTGCTTCATCTGTCTGTGATATCAGCCAACTTTACTGCAATAGTCAAATTAAACAAATGTACATATGGAAGAGGGGATATCTTTCTTTTGAGGCAAAGAGATGTTGGTAATAGTCCCTCCAACACCAAGGAGAGGAACCTGGCAGGAGAAAGCCACCAGCAGCACACCGCTGGTAAACCTCATGCATATCGTAATGCTCAACGATGTACTTTTGTTTAGCATGTAGTGTATTTATTGGTGCTATACGTATTACTGATCTGGAATTTCATCCTTTGTAAAAAAAAAAAAAGTTTCTGTCGATTCTTGCATCTCCAAAACAAACATAGAGACATACGTAGGACCTCCTGACAGTGACATCTGGTTTCACTGCCCCCCAGGCTTGGAGTACAACAGCTGCCTCAAAAAGTTATGTTTTCATAATTATGGGTTGCAAAGGATTTATATGGGACAGACCCAAATGAGTGATTGTCAATTGAGTAGGACCTAGATAGAAATGTAGAATTTAATATCAATCTGCTGTAAAGACATAAACCTTAAGTTTAAACGTCCTTGGTTTTTTTTCTTATACTTGTAGCCATATGTTCTGTTCTGGGAGGCTGTTCTATTTATCTACCACCCTCTCAATAAACTAAAACTTCCTTACTGTACATCTGAGCTCTTGACCTTCTAGTTTTAGAATATGACCTCTTGCTGTAACATTTCTCCTCCTTTGTAATAAACTTCCCTCGTATACGTTGTTAAACCCCTCCATGTATTGAAATGCTTCTATCATATCTCCTCTCTCTCTCTCTTTGCTCCTCCAAGCTACAAATATTGAAATGTCTTAGTCTTTTCTGATCATTTGTATCCAGCAAACCATTCGCTATTTAGTAGCCCTTCTATGAAGATCCATAAAATCTAGTAGAGATCTTACAGCCCTTTGCTTCTTCCGATGCCAGCAGACAGCTGCAAGGAGTACACCTGTTCAACCTTTTACAACTGGAGCAGAGCTGGGAGTGTAGGGCGAATTAAGTTTACGGGAGGAGTGAATAAAAACCGGTACTAAAAGGTTAACCCCAATATAGCAGTGTTACTGGGATAACCTTGCAGTATAAGTCATCAGTAAGAACAGATTGCCACAATTCAGCAGTTTTAATGTAGCAAAAAGAAACTTTGAACTTAGGGCTGTACTGTCCGTTGGGCATACAAGGCATATAATAGTAACATTATTTGGCCGGTGGGCTTCAAGTCCATTTTTTTGCCTCTGAGCCATTCAAAAGGCAGCCATGCCTGTTTTTTTAGGTAAGCCCAGTCTGACAGGGATCAAAGCAGGGCAATTTCAGCCTTTCTTCCACCTACATTATGGTTTGCATAATGCATATAGATATAACAGCATTGTGAGTGTGCCATGCAGGACCAGAGTGTGGTGTAAAATGGGCCCTTTAAAGCCAACAGCCCATAGATAGCTGGAGTACAGCTCCCTGATGCATATACACAACCACTTAGAACACTTTTCACGTCAACCTAGACATAACATAGCTCGTAGTCACGTGAATCTAGCAGAGGGCAGCACCCTTCATTATCACCTCGGCTGCCTGAGCCTAGGCTGAGTCGGAAGGGTCAATGGACTCCACCAATTGCCCCATGATCCTTCTAGCCAGTCCAGGGCTGTTGCCATGAGTTAATTTCTAGTTAGCATAGGTTAAAGTTCAGGTCCACCGAATATCTATGGTTTATTGCAAAATGTTTGTTGTCTTATGATATGTAAAGATGGAGGGGAGCCCCAATGGTTCTATCTCCTAATGAAAGAGTAGTATTAGAGATTTTGCAAGAGGACTGCTATGGGAAAATAGCCAGATCTATTATTATATACTATATGTTTTTAAATACAGCATGTAATGACACTGTAGTTTGTTTCCACTCTTCAGCTTTTTTTACTTTTAAGAACTACAGCTCTGAAGATGTACGTCTCTGGTTGCCATGCTACTTGCTTTCGCTGTTAACCTTTAGTATAATTCAGTGGATCTTTTCCAAGGAGCCAAACTCCCCGTAGGCCATATGATTTCTGAAAGGAAAGGTACTCCTTAAATGGGCATAACTACTCGTGTGATTGGCTAAGAAAATCCAAATGAGGCAGAGTCACGGTGACCTGCATGTGTGAGTATGTGTCTATGGAGAGATATGGATAGCAGCAGAAAGGGGAGGGGGAGTGTGCAGTCTACTCAGAATGTTCCAAGGAGACAAAGAACAGCTCCAGCAACCAAATAAGGAAGTCTGCACGGGGCTTTCAGAATCTGAGTTATTTTGGGCAGTTTTAAGAAAGCTGTAGAAGTAATGCTTGTGTAACACTGGGATTTCTTTCCAGGCTTGAGAGTAAACAGCAAAAGAAAAACACAGTTCTTCAGATCCCTTGTTTTATCCCCTCTGTCTGCAGACAACATGTTTGTTACTTTATCTTTAAGCCTTTAAGTCAAACGTTTTGTCTTCCAAAGCTGAGCATGTTCCAGATCTAAAGCCATAAATGTCACGTGGCGCAGTATTTACTTCAATGGATTTTATGCTCACGGATAGGAGAGAAATCCTTAAGAAATACAAAGTGTCATACTGCTGCCTTCATAACCTAACACTGTCCCCTGACATCTGTACAAGTCAGAACAGTTGGCCCTGCAGGTACCTGCACAGCACAGGGTCTTCTGCAGTTATCTGTGCAGACTCATCATAGTGTCTTCTGCAGGTAGCTCCTCAGAAGAGCACAGTGCCCCCTGCAGGCACCTACAAAGCTGCCAGGTCAGCATAGTGTATCTGCATAGTTCAGGTATCAGAAGTAAACCCGCATATAATTACCAAGGCTTTGTTATAATGACTCACCAACAATGTAGTCTTCTTAGCAGATGCGTTAAAAGTATGCGGTTTTGGGGCAGGTTGATTCAAGGATGTGTGATGCCCCGCAATAGGGTTCATTCACTAAAGCAGAGTTTGCAGGAGAGTTTCAGTTTGAACTCCACTATGAATTATGAAGGGACAATTCTGCTGACAAATGGCTGAGTTGGCCATACATAATGCGTAGTGAGATGGCATTCAAGAAATCTCACTGCTATAATTATCCATTATACAAAGTCTGCCAGGCTCTTCTTGGAAAGGACAAGATTACCTTCATAATGCATAATAATATCAGTGACTTCGAAGAGGCAACTCCTTAAATCTGACATGCAGCCTCCACTCCCTTTTAGTTAAATAACCTCACTGATCTGGGTGACCGTTCCATCCACGGCTTCCCCCAAATACCCTGCCGAGTAACCACATCCAATTCCCCACAATCATCTTGCTGAAGCACAGGTATAACACTTTGATCCCACATTCACAATTACAATTGTTATCATTGTCCCTGACATAGTGCCCCCTACAGGGTAAATGCCTACTTCATCTGTATTTTAGTTGCCATCCTGGATGGGGGCATCAGCAGTTGAGTATACCTTTTAAAACTATGAGCTTAAAGTATACTAGCGGGGGAATGATAAAAATAATGAAATTTCCACTAAAAAAAGGAAAATTCAAACACAACATGGACATAGTTTTTATGTTTTTGTTGTTAAATGTAAGTTTAAAATTGTCATTAGATGTTAGGCTTTTCTAAAGCCACCTTTAGAAAATGTGTGATGAAAATGAATTTTTGCTTTTGTTTTTTTGTTTTTTACTGTAATCTGGAGAGTATGATGTGCAGGCAACCAAAATACACTGAGACGAACACATTTACACACAGTGAATACTTGAATAGATTAACCCTGTGTGTGTCACAAGGACATCTAATACATTTCCCATTATTCTAACAATCAAACATTAACATCTGCTCTGTATTTTGATCAATCAGTCATGGAGAAGTTTTCGTGGTAAGGAAAACTTTCTTCCTTGAAGATTTTGTGTTTTATCAACTGATCTCACTTCCTGTAACCCACTGTTTACTGGATCAGCACCATTTAATAGCTATTTACCCAGAATATGTGTTCAGTAATGGGGAATAATTGTTATAGACTGACCCTTGTTCACTTTCTAAAACTAAAACAAAAAATTTTTTTTTTATTATAATAGCCAATTTTTGGGATATTCTGTACATCACAGGTATATATTTTATCTTTATATTTTGCATGGTACAATATATATATATATATATATATATATATATATATATATATGTAACCGATTTTCACCAAAAGAGGGACAGTTAAGGGTTACAGACGCACATCTGTTTTCCATAAGAAGTATTTTAAGTGCATGTTTTTTACCAAGCAAATGATGGATGGATGTACTCATCAGGACCATTTTGTTTGGTTGCTATGGTGATAGGCCAGATTGTGTACATTTGAAGGCTCTAAAACAAAAATAATTATATGTTGGATTATTAAATAGGGTTTTCAATTAAATTTAGGCACATTTTACATGGTAAATTTCTTTCTAAAGTTCAGACGCTTGTAGAATGAACTTCAAATGTTACCATAAGGCAAACCATTTCTATAACCTGACCTCAGGTAACCCTAACGTGGCAAATGTTAGCGTTCTTCGCATATGAGGACAGGTGCATCTATTAAGAGCGCAGGTGTATGTCACAGTGAATTAGGATGTATTTGTTCTCATATGTCCATATAAAAAACATATTTAATCCTGACGGGTGAGTATCGGAGGGCTATATTTGGAAATGATTAATGTTAGAACGTTTGATATATAACAGTTATTTTGCCAGAATACACAGGCTATGCATCCATAAATCTCCCTGTACAAATAACAATGGGCGCGGACACTATTGAAAGAAGGAGGAATTCTGGCATGCGGTCCGTACGGAAGCAGCGTTTCTCATAAGGTATATCTAAAATGTAAGGGTGGACCCGCACCAGTGCAAACCACAGGTATCCCAGGTGAAATTCCATATACTGTTGTGACGTATGCCGAGAAAGATCAAAGGAGAGTACACAGGCTTGTCAGGTTACATTATTCTCCCTTGTGCCAAAAGTATTCGTTAAATGTAAAAATGCATGTGTAAAAAAATGTAACTTTCAATGCCAATAATCCTGCTCGATTCTCTTGTGCAGACAGAGCTGCATACCTTTTAAAAATGATATCTTTATTAACCCTTTGGGTATCAGAAGACTGTACAGCATACTAGGAGTGCAGTACTCTAAGAGAGTGGCGTAACTACCGACAGGGCCCGTCTCTCAAGGGGGTTACCCCGGCAACCACTTGCCCGCCCTCTCCCTGTTCGCCAAGGGCCCGCAGCTCACCTCTCTGGCACTCACACGCTGTTCGAGCATCCTCGCTTTTACCGAGGGGTCATGTAACGTGGTTCCCCGGTGCTGGTCCGAAACGATTCACAAAGTATACTGGTCCAACCTGGACCGGTCTTGTCTAGGTCAGACTTGCTTGTTGTGAACAATCTTGGGCTAGCACGGGGAGCAACGCAGCGTGGTCATGTTACGTATAATCAGTACACGGCAATTTCATGTAAACATTCCAGCATAGTAACACAAATGGCATGTTTTAACGTAGTGTACAGTGCACAATTTTTGAATGGCGGTGTGTAAGTGTATATTGAATAGGAAGACATTATTGGTAAAGTAGCAAAGGTGAAGTATGCTTTCCTAGAGATCTTTTGGTCTAGCCACGATGACCGCTTTAGGGAAATAACTACGTAACATAAGGCCAGCTTAGCCGTTCTTATAGGAGAAGCTCAGTTTGGTTGTCCCTTCATAATACATGGTGTATACAGGCAATGATGACCTCTCCCTATTGTATGTGCTTGTTCTTTTCCTAATCTCAATATTCAGTAGTTATATAAGCACTGCATAGTTATATACTATATGTATGTAAATGTAATATCCTAATGTATAACCCTCTGGAATGGATAGAAAGCCTAGTACCACACATTCATAAGTTTAAAATGTCAACGTGCAAAACCAAAATTTCGAAAATGTGTCATTTTGTGGAATTCTAGTACATTGTGCAATCTCCGTGTATACTCCTAACCGCAACGTCTCACTCTGTAGGGGGTGTCTCAAGCATCTTAGACATGAAAATATATACATTTTTATTGCCTGTTGCTATGCAACTAACTCAGGCCTCGAATTTGTTGCAGCTCATAAATCTTCTGCTCGATGTTTACATATTGTGGTCTTAAAGAAGAAAAATGTGGACAAAAAAAATCACTAAAAAAACATATTTTGCATGTCACCATTTTCACATAGAAATGAAACATATTATTTCTTAAATATTTTTTTTCCTAAATAATATAATATAATTCCTTATTTCTTGATTAACCTATTGAGTTCCACAGGAGAGTTTTTCTCCTGGGAGATCTGGCAAATTTCCACAGTTTGTGTACAAAAAAAAAATATAAAAATAACAAAAATGTAGTTTCATATATATGGAGTTTCCTGTTTACATTGGAACAAGACTGAGACCTCTGATGGAGGTAAACCAAGGGGTGCCAACCAATTCATTGTCCCCATCTGCCATGCAGAAAGGGTTTTTTTTGTTGCGTTTGAAACCAGAGGGAGGTTGGTCCTCACATGGAATATGCGGTTGGCCATCTTGGTCTATTTTGTTGACCGTGTATCCTACACATGGTTGGCACTCCAAGGGTTCAAGATTATCTCTCGGTTTCTCCGTATATTATGCAGTTAAGTGAACTAACATGTTTTCATATGGTATTTATCAATGGAAGCAATCTATAAACACCACAAACCCACCATTTGTGTATACCATGATATACGGCCATCTTTGGTCCCTCTTTTTGGTGGCAGCTGGTTCAAGCATCCTTTGTAAGACAGAGGAGGGGGGGAGATAATGTTGGGAAAGACAATGTATCAATATTCTAATTTCAGCCTTTTTAGGTAAAATGGTCTCTTACAAAATATTTATAGTAGTTGCACATTAATTATAGGTAGATTTAATTGGTGACTTTTGTTGTGTTTAAAGCTGAAGACTACACTTTGTAGGAGCAGTTTTGTGCTGAGCAACCAAAACAAAATTGAAAAAAAAACCTTTTATAGGAACGTCATGTTAGAGGAAATGATGACTCCTAGTCTTCAATGAGGAAAGTGTGGAATTTAGGACATACTAATCCTCTGGTTCCATTCCTGTAAAATCCCCCATTACTGGAAGTGCTAAATTGCACTAAATACCCCCTCCCCCCAGTCCGGATCTGTATGTCTGCCCACTCCCTCACACTGGTAATTAAAATGTTAGCTCTTTGGGACAGGGACACCCTTCCTAATGTATTGTTCTCATTCATATGGTGCTGTGCGTATTAAACATCCCTGTAACAGTAAATTATAAAGTGGTAAGTACATTTGTTAGAGCTTAATAAATACAAGCATGCATAGAGATGAACCTACTCCAATTGTTGCCGTCAACAAACGCAATGTTTTCCTTTTTACCATTCACAAATAATTAGTTACTCAACAGATGTCTCCGGATTTCCAATGGATCTGGAATGGAACCGAATGCAAAACAGGGGTTAAGCATAAAGAGTCTGGTTGTAAAAGTGCTGCAACTGGGACATAAATAGTGTCTATAGCTACGTACGAAAGAGTGATAGATAAGAGGAACAGCCTCCCAGCAGAAGTGGTGGAGGTTGATTTAATAAGAGAAAATATAAACATGCATGGCTATCCTGAATCTAAAGACTGATTAAGGTTTAAGACTAGATGGGCTGAATGTTTAGAATATGGCAATTCTCACAGTCACGCTGTTGCAACTGCGGACAGAGAACATAAAAAATACACTATTTTTATACATCTCTGGGGGAAAAATGCCAATGTGGAGAACTTACTGGAAACATGCGCAAGGTTACTGCCTGAATTCCCCCAGAGCTTTTCCTTTTTAATATGTTTCTGTGAAGCAGTCATTATCATTTATAAAATCTCCTATATAAGATTATATCTTCTAAAAGCAAGGTCATAGCAAATATTTACTAACATGAGCTATTTCAATGAATTTATTATTTAGTGTTATAAATACAACATTGGAAACATCATGCCCAGTACTGCTGAACAACCCATTCTTCCCCAGAAATAATTCTTTAATCCTGTAAAATCTTCCCGAATTTTTGCCAAGAACACGTAATTCCCATGGGACACAAAATGAGGCACTGATAGACTGTTGCCATAAAAACTGCAACCCTGTGTTAAAAAATTCCCGGGTTTTTATATGAAATTAAGAGGAAAGAATAAAAAGGCAGATCTGCTAAGGTTAGGAGCCCATTTGATGTTTAGTCTAAGTGGAACTTCACCTTTACCTGCATCATATCTTAAAAATATTCACACAAGCATTTGCAAAATCTGTTAGGGCATAAACCGCTAACTGTTGTTACTGTAGGTTAGAGACAAACACAAGGTATCCACTGTGCTTACGGTTCATACAATGGCGTTGAGAAGCCGTGTTCGTGTCTTGATACAAGGAGGCAAAGCGAAAAAGCATGGATTGCCAAATAAGGTTAAACTAAGACAGTGCCAAGGAAAACAAGAATATCATTTCCATGCGCGATACTTATAGGTGAGAACATTGCATTCACCCTGTCAGTGCCGGAGATTGCAAAGCAGCGTTATTACTACACAGAATAGCAATAATTAACCAATTCAGAGCCAGAGGTATGTGCAACTAA
The DNA here is from genome assembly GCF_027358695.1 of Spea bombifrons. Lineage (NCBI taxonomy): Eukaryota > Metazoa > Chordata > Amphibia > Anura > Pelobatidae > Spea > Spea bombifrons. The sequence continues at coordinate 30,954,240 of NC_071087.1, read as the reverse complement.
CAGTACCATGAAATGCGGCATAGGGGACGTTGTGTTCATAGATGGATAATATGTCAGGAGAACTAATGATATGTTGGAGCTACACATATCGCAAATGTTAAGCCGCTCTTTTTATGTTTTTTTCCTTTTTTATATGCCCATAACTGGAGGGAGAGGTTGTATTTCAAAAGTGACTAAAAAATATCACCTGTCATCATGCAGAGCTAAAAACATAATCCTGATGCAAAGAAGAAAATGTGGAGCAATCAGTAGGTACATTCCGCTGGTTGCCAAGGTGATTGCTCCACATCTAGCATTATGGAGTTGCGCTTTATCCTTACCCTACGATGAGACACAAATAAGTGCCTGGGATAGGGTAGTCGGACCCTTATTGTATACCAATGTTAGGATGAATGTTGTTCTGTAGCAGGATTTTCTGGTTCAGCTGTAACAAGGGCTCTGCGGAGACCCAAAAGCTACACATCCTACCCCTTGGCAGCGGGTCAGTTTACTATGTGCCTGCAGACTGGAATGTATTCCCTCTTCAAACTTGTATCATTATGGATCTGACTTTGTTGCCATTTTTTTGTTGGAACAGCGTAAATCAATATTTCACCACAGCAAATTTGCTTTTCAGATGGGAACTATTAAAATTCTTAACGCTTTTGTCAAAAAAATGTCCACATGAGTTAAATCGGGGTCCAGCAACATATTTTATTGATCGGGATTCTTATGCATTTCACGCACGGTAAACTTGTAAACTCTGAAAATATCTGTGCTGTTTGTAGCCAACTCTATTAAGTATTCCATTACTAGTTAGATGTATGGATATGAAGAACACAATGTTCTCTCTTCTCTGAGTGCTATAGGATTAAATGGTTTTCGCTTGAGCTTACAATAATGAATTATACAACCAAGTCTGGCCAACACAGTCTGTATGATTAATGGGGCGATGAGCCCTGATCCTCTTACTGTGTTTTACTATAAGGCCACACTCAATGAAGTTGGGTTTGTACCGTCAGTGCAGGGCATTTTAGTTTCCCAAATATACAGATATATGACTTATCTTTTGGCCAATCTGGCATAGGCGACCCAGCAAAAACATCCTTGACTCACTCTGAGTAACCAAACATATTCAAGTAGGCTGGGACTGGCCCCGGGGCATATGTAGAGCATATGTCATCACTTACCTTGTGGACTGGCGTATTTAATATGCCGGGGGCAGTTTTTGGTTCCAGACTGTCAATGTACTTATGCTACCCTGGTGTTTAGCTAACACAAGAGTTAGCAAGAATAGCTGATGATGACACAGAATCATTGGAATTAAAGCTGACGTGCACTCATGATGACTGGCAGCTACTGACCAACACTCCCAATGCATTAACCCAGCATCTGAGTTCCGGAACAGAAATCAAGAGGTGCCTTAACCACTAACAGCATATATATATACCTTTAAGCCAAGCTTGGATGCTGACCTCAATGGGGCTATAGGATAGGAAATTGATCAATTACCGTACTTTATACCAGATACTTTTCAAATATTAACAATATCATTATAAATTCCATGTCTAAAGGTTTTCTAAGGAGATCGCAATGGGTAAACAGGACTCAACAAGCACTATATAACATAACCATTTGATCTACAGAAATAAGAGATAAGGAGGGATGTCAGTGAACACACTTTATACTGGCTATTCTATGAGAAGTTAGACAAGACACAGAACTTTGACGGAGGCAACAGCGGAGAATAATGAAGAACAGGGTACGGTCTATTTACTGAGCCAGCTAGAGAGGCCAGAGCTTGATCCTCCACCAAAGATTAAAAACTCTCTCAGATTATTATTAATATTACTAACCTTTATTTACTAAGCACCAACAAATTACGCAGCGCTGTACAATTTAATTGGGGCAGTTATCATACATAACAAGTATATATTAATACATATAGACACATCAGGGGTTCAGAACTCTGCCCGTGAGAAGCCATCTAGCCTTATGATACTTTTGTACAAAGTTCCTGGCAGGAATGGTGGCCTTTTGAGGCCCTGCTCATGAGCTTACAATCTAAGCTTTGTTACAGGCAAATACTTCTTAAACGACATTGTGTGATAGCAGACAGCGCTATATTTTTCATGTTACGCTATGTTTTGAAGACAGATAAGCTAATATTGTAGTAAAGGTAAGTGCCTTTACTAGGTTATTGTCCACCTAAAATGCAATTAATGACATTATTGGAGCGGAGTGGAGGCAAACCCCTTTTTAAGAATGCATTAACATAGAATGTAATACCTATTCAGACTATTCAAACAGAAAATGTATTTAAAGTGCTTTGAAATGCATTAGTTAAATAAACGGCTATTAAAATGGTGACAAAGTGCCTCGGTAAAGACCTAGCCACACATCTAACGACACCGTCTAAAACACAAGCTTCCCTCTGGCCTTTCGATATGTTAGCAATATAACAATTCATAACTTATTGGCAGTTAATTGTTATAAGTTCAAGATGATATGCTGGCTGAGTGTTATGAATGTTGTAGTCCAAATCAACTGCAGGGGACTTAGTCCTTTTCTGTCATTATTACAGTTCTCTTGTATTATGAAGTCAATGGATATGTGTGTTTAAATGTAATACATATGTATGTATATATATATATATATATATATATATATTGCTATAACTCTTATGACCTGAGGCCGGGTAGGTGTCATTTTGTCCTCACAGTGGACTAGATATAAAAAGCGCATGTGTTTTAATTTAAAAGTATCCCTATTACCATAGCAACCCATGGAAGGATCCTTTGAGGAGGACCATTTAGCTAGTTGCTATGGTGATAAGACCACTTCTCAAGCTGTACTAGATGTTCTTTTACCCCCATTAAGTTTCCTTGAAAAGCTCTCTAACTGACTGGGTTTCAAGCATACCGAGTATCATTAGAAATATAATGACCCAGAATCTAAGACAAGACCAAGGGCTGATTAATGTTTGAGTCTTTAAGGCAGGAGAAATGGGCAGACTAGATGGGCCGAATGGGTCTTATCCTGCCGTCAAATTCTGTATAGCTTTTGCCATTCCATGTTACTGCTATTGCGGCGGCGGTGGTCTACAAGGAGTTCTGGACAGTTGACCATCATGGAAATGCTTCCACTACAGCTGAAGAGCTACATGGTGGGTTAAGGATGGAGCTAATCTTTTATGTACATGTAATGGTTTCTTTTTACCCATGTGCTATATCTTTTAAGAAACTGACTAAGTCACAGTGTGTTCAGACTGACAGTGCCCCTGTCCAACTGTTCTTTCCTTTGGGGTCTACACGTCCACAAATTTATAAAGGTTCCCATCTAATCCAGCTAATACTGTGATTTGAATTAAAAATAGACACGAGTATAGTTACATGTTTGTTAAACATTTCATCCACCCCCTCCTGTTTCAGAGCAAAGCCCTTAGCCTTTCACCAAGCAAACTTGGGATTCTTCCGAATTAGTCGTTTTTATTTTTAATCCCAAATCTTTGAGGAGGAGGAGAAGGAGAGCATTACATGGAAATGATGAAAGATTCTACGTTGATAATGGAGAACAAGTAATCATCTTTATTATAGTTTCACATGGACCTTTGTAAGTCTTGGTGTCGTGGGAGCAAAGGACAATGTCAGCACTCTAAAGTCACAAGACGTCGCTTCAATAACATAGGAGCACTTCATTTACTATTCTTTTCACAAGACCGGGAACGGAATCAGGGTCAGATCATGTTTCAGCCTGTGCATTGTTAACAAAGGGGTCTATTGTAACTTACACAGTGGAGATAGTATTGGAGGAGTTTAAGGTCTGTACAGGTATTAACCCTTTCCGTGCTGAGAATACCACTATTAGGCTTCTTAACCAAGACCTTTCTCAAACAGATTATATTAGATGTAATGCAACTTTACCCAGCGGGTGGTAGATAAATGGAACAGCCTCCCAGCAGAAGTGGTAGATGTTAATGCACTGAAGAAATTTAAACATTCATGGTGTAGGCATAAAGCTACCCTGAAGACCAAGGAGCGATTAAGGTCTGGGTCTCTACATCAGGAAAAGTGGGCAGACTAGATGGACCAAATGGGTCCAATTTGCCATCAAATTCTATGTTAAACACTACAGCCTATAGTCTATTTACAATACATCTATGTAATGGCAATTTCAGATAAGTAAATGTCTTTCATAATCCTTATGTCAGTAAAACCATCTTGAATACATAGGCTGTGGTTAATGAGGCATTACCTATCTTACGTGAACAAGAATGGCTAAATGCACGCCAGAAAGCCTGAGAGAAAGGTGTTTTTAAAATACAGGTGTAAAGTTTTTACGATATTTAACAGCGTTGTACATTATACAAACATGTCAGTGAAACAAGGATTTACTCGCCTAGGGACAGTCCTAGGAAAATGTAATTTTGCTTATCAAAACCAAGATTAGTGTTTGTTGCCCCACACAAACATATTACCCCGTGGAATGCTATTTGTTATTAGTACATTGTATTAAAATAAGTAATTACACTGGGCTATAATATACGGTTTTTAGGGCTACATAAGGGTGGGCGGAGGTGGCATGTTTGCTCCTTAGTTTGTATGATCACAAAGCTCAAGGACCCCACATGGGCATGTGAATCACTAGACATGGGCAATACCCAAGTATAAATACCCCCTGCATTAACACCAATAAGAGAGGAAATAGTGTGAAAAGGAAGGAAGATATGGAAAAAAGATATTATTCTGGCAGATACCATACCTTGTAAGGGTTAATCCCAACCATCAACAGGCTGGTTTAGACCAAACTTTCCATATGGAAAAAACAACATATATTTATAGGCTTTCATTTGTTTGCTTGGCTCTAAATCTGTCATATACTCTGTTCCAGGATATGATGAAAAGAGCTTGCAGACAGACACAGATGGGGATTTATGCATTAGGTAGCCCTGTAAGCGGAGGCAGCCAGAGGGCTTTCATTGTCATAAAAGTCCAACAATAATATATGACTGGTGGCTGAAAGCTTCCTAACTCGCGAATGGCCTGGATAGAGAGAGGGCATGTAATGTGACTGCCATCAGTGTGTAGACTGCTCATACGCCTCTCTCTAGCAGGGATTCTGTACAGAGGGAGGGACTCTTATTGTGAAAGTGCAGCTGGACAGGAGAAGGGTTTTTCTGCAGAATCCACTGAGTCATGAAGTTGGAGATCCCAGTTTCTCTGACTAATCTGTACATACACTGCACTCATATACCTGGCAGACTTCGCTTCACCGGCCCCAGAGCTGCACATGCCATTCCATGGCTGAATTCTGAACTTTGGTGAACAGATTGCTAGCAGCCAGCAGAACTCTGCCAAAGGTAAGGCGGTGAAAGGGTGCCTTTGTCATTCCATCCATCCTGTAACAGTGTTACATGAGAAGTAGCGATAAACTGCTTGAGATCATTAGTAATTATTAAACACTAGCAGCATTCAATGTGACTCTTTCTCATTAGAATTAGATTGTAAGCTCTTTGGGAGAACTACTGTGTTTGCTCTTTTTTCATTTTTCCCTTTTATCTATTGTTTCTGGGTGGTGATCACTTTTGTATATATATATATATATATATATAAAGTATATACCATAATGTGCTACTGTATTCTTATAATTGACCTTGTCGCCTTGCGAAAATATTTTAGATGTTAAAAAGCCTCTTTGTTTATATATATGATGAGGATAGGAATATTTTAGGATAGTAAGTGTAGGTAGCAATGAACGAATCACACAATTCTGAGCTTTTCAAAGTTGTATTAATATTAATTAGTATATATGGAGTTCCTGGGATTGTAAGTGATCTTGGAAATGATATCCCCATATACCATCCCTGATATCCTTAAATGTATTGCTATACCTATCCCTCTACCTCCTCAGTAATGAATGGTTCAGAAGTACCAGTCGGCTGTGAATAGTTATCTTGGAACCACATTCCAACATTTTCCTAGAAGTAGTCTTCTTGTGCGCTAAGGGTGAACAGAGATTGATTTGCTGTTAGTTTATCAGTAATTTCTTTAGATTCCAATCATTCTATATTAATATGTACTGACTGTGATTCAGCAGCATGGGGATAGTAGGGAGCCACGTTACTCCTTTGTTTAAAGAATGAGGTTAAGTATAGTCCTACAAGCAGTCCATGCACAGAGAAGTCCAGCTGTATCGCTCATAAAACGTATGATAAATTCCACTTCAGGCCAGAGTATAATAATGTAGAATCTGGCATCCATTTCATACTTTTTTTTTTGTGGCCGCAAAACCTTTATTCCTTCCCTGTGACCAGGAAAAAAAACATAATTGCAGACAGGCTGTAGATCTGAGGTCCTCCTCATTTCTGGTTATTATGTAGCATTAAGCTGCGCTCTGTCTGCCTCGGTTAGGTAAAGGAAAACAGCCCAGGGCAGCCCAGGTTCACTTTGTGGCTCTGAACATTTGTTTAAAATCGGGACTTGCAGACGAAAATACAGCAAAGTTTCCTGGCAGGAGGAATGTGTTTTTTAAAGGAATGCTGGGAAGGAAAATGAAAAAGAAAAAAAAAAAAGAGAAAAGCTTTCTAATGATGTGTTTATAGAAACTTGGAAAGTAGAGTTGAAGGCTTGGCCTTTGGAAGGAGACCAGCATCTACTGAAGGGTAGAAGCTATACCATGCTTCATGAGGGCACTGTATTTAGAGATACAAATATACAAAGAGGCAAAACATTTCACATTTATGATTCGCATTAATATGTTGTAGTGTATTGCCTATCCGTCTGGTACTGAGATTACGCATTCCTGTATCGGGATAAGGGGCCCATGTCCCATAGACCATACTATGGAATTAGTACATAATGTTTTTACTTTAAAGGGGAAATGCATGTCAGTGAAGGGGTTTTAAAGGCACACATAAGCTAAATACAATCAGTTGGTTCCATTCAATGTCCTCCATCAAACAGGGAATAGATAGTACCATGCTGTCATAGCGAGTCTGCAGGTGTGACCGTGACTATATTGGCAGCTATGAGAAACTGGCTAGGTATGTGCGTGTGTCTGTCACTCTCTGCGAATGTCTGCCTGATAGGGATTTTCGCGTGTCTTTTAGTAATGTTTGGTAAAGATTTATTGGCTAACTGACGCATAATGGATTGCAAACTTTTGAGACTATCTATTATCAATAATATGCCTGAAGAAAAGACCTACATAGTCTCAAAAGCTTGCCATTCATTATACGTCAGCCAATAAAGGTATCATCTTTACCAAATTTACTGACACAGGGCACGTCTATGCCTATAGTGTCATCAGTGACTGTCAGCGCATGTCTTTTGTGTATGTAGGTAATAGCATCTTCTCAGCCTGTAACGGTGTGTCTGTTGGCATCTGCCAGTGCTTCCCAGACACTCAGTATGTGGGGTTGTCGGTGTTGTGGGTTTGTCAGTGTTTTGTCTGTTGTATGTGCCATTACATGATTCTGTATTTGGCTCTGCCGGTTTATCTGCCTTTCTTTTGGCAGGTGTGGCTGTCAACATTGGTAGTCGTGGCCATCACTCTCTGTACGTGTAGCCAGCAGTGGCCATCAATATCAGTGGTTATCAGTACTTGTACATGTTTCGTTGGATGGCTGTGTCTGGATGACTCCCAGTTAATGACCTGGAAGACTAGATGAGGCGAACGGTTCTTATCTGCCGTCAAATCCTATGTTTCTTACTTAGTGAATACCTGATCATTTTTTTTCGTATGGGTGGAAAGCTTGTATGTGACTACTCAAAATTGAGCGATCCCTTTAAATTATCGTTGAGTCCCTCTTGCAAGCGCATGGAGGCATTCTGCAGGATCTGTAGAACTTATATTACCTTCTGGAAGCAAATTGTTACTGAAGTTTGGAGATAAAAACATCATTATCTATATGAAGTGTTACATCTTTAGTATCCATCGATACTGATAGAGTAGGGCTAAGAGGTTCTCCATTTTATATCGGCCCAAATCATACCGATACATGTCTTAGTATTTATACTTTGCAAAAAAAAGGTGCTGACAAACATAATGTTTATGTACAGAAATAAATGCCGTTCATGTACATATTAACAATGTGTTTTTGTAGCGTTAATGCTTTGTTTGGAAAGTTCTTATTTATTTCTCTTTTCTGTTAGGCAATACTTTTTATGTTCTTGCTTTCACTGCTGGTGAACGTTAAGTGGACGCACATTTCTTATCGTCTTTATTGTGGAGTAAGCCCTTCATGTTTAACTCTGTTGATTGCAATTAAGTGATTAGTAGACAACCATCCTGAATCACATATCCTGAAGCCACTTATCTTAGACAAACATCTTGTATTCTGAGACAGAATACCGATGACAAGTGTCTCTGTGCTCGGAGGTCCCACCCTTAAGGGATGAATCACTCTCGCACACCATACAAAGAGTCTTATAACAGCAAGGCCAACAATGTGTTTTTATGCTCCATTTATTTCGTTTTTAGGTATCTTTTCTGGTTCTCATCTGTGTCAGCAAATTGCTGAGTCCCAGTAAGGGGTAGATGTGTAATCCTAATCTGTTGTCTTCCAAAAAATGAATACAAGTGGCAATGGGGAAAGCGGACAACTTTAATGTGTTAAATGAGTTTTTATTTAGCAGATGTTTAATCATATAAAAAATGATTACTATTATTATTATCTTTTATCTATATAGCGCCATCAATTTACGCAGCGCTTAATACAATACATATATTCAAAGGGTATGACAAGACCCAAATATTTAAAGGAAATGGGTTTCCAGTGCTGTGTATGCACTTTCTGATTAATAGTTTAATATCTTGATGTTAAAAAGAATGGCAGCTCTGAATAAACCTTTATTTTAACTAGATGGCCACAGCCGCTTTTAATCATTGGTTTCTTGTGACTTAATACATTAAGCAGAGGTTTGAGCTACTGTACTTGTATTATGCCTTCCAGTTTTTTGTGGCTGGAATATGCAGAAGAAAATCCAGAATAAACAGGGGAAAAAAACTATAAAAACAGAAAAGGGTCCAATGACATCATGAACGAACACAAGAAAACACATTGAGAGGCAGGGCAAAGCGCCAGCGGGAGAGAATCAGATCTGGAGGTGTTAGGAATGAAGCACAGACAACCCCTGGCACCAGGAGAGGACTGGCAAGTGGGCTGGAGGGACGGAGCACCCGGGCAGCTTTGATTTCCAGATTTGGGGCCACTGCTTGAAGATTCTTTGTGTTTTACTTGTAATTCCTCATAAAGCCAACTTGGGTTTCTAGTTTAACAAGAACTTTAGGCAGAATGTACACTCTGACCAGATCTCACCTGGCTTGTTTGTGGAGTTTATGTGAAGTTCCTCCTGGGAATGCGTGTTGGACAGCCCTGCAAAGTGCATATTGTATGTACTATCTCTCAAATGTCTTTAGGGTTCTTTTTGTGGGACTTGCTACCAGGACTGAGTGTTGTCAGCCCTCTCCTGTCTGGCCCTCCAGATCCTGTGGCCATCTATCTATGGATCTATCCAATCCACCCATATTTTTATGCTATAATAACCCATATTTTTTTCAGCATGCATAAAGATAACATAAATTACTAAATACGCATGTAAAACATATGGGCACATTTCCACGCAGTTCTCTGAAGAGACAAAAATCAGGTGAAATCGGAAAGGAAGAAAAGAACGAAATGATTTTAAGGGAATGTTTGTACTTTGAAGTCAGTTTTCCCACTAATAGAATATATCCTAGGCAGTTATAGGATAATTTTAGTGGTTGCACTACTTAGTAAATTAATTAACGAAACCAGTCTCCATAGATTTAGATAGAATATACAATAAATATGTTTGGGGAAGCTTTTCACAGTTGGTGGCAAACCCTGTTTTTACTCCTTCCACAAAGAGACAAATGACTAGACAGCCTTATAAGAAGACATTGGTCCAGCTCTGGCATATGGTAATGCTTATTTTGTATGTGGATACCGATGATTTATTCGTAGCCCCTGAGGCTACCTTTTATGGGTCCAACATAAAACTTGTTTGTTCCCTAACGTGTCCTTTTAAAGCAAATGTACTTGAAAGAAGATGCATCCTATTTTTATTCTTGCTTGAAAATGTCACAGTTTGACACATTGATGGCCGCATTTATCAGCGGAGTACAGTTTTCAGTGACTTCCTGTTCAAGTCGCAGTCTCAAAATAGAGTTTTATTAGTATTATAGGCTCAAAAGGGTGAGTATTGAGCTATTACTTCATTAAGTGGATGATGACCCAAACATAGCAAGATTCTAAATACACCAAAAAAAAGCCAATATGAACTCAAAATGAATGGTAATTTTGAAGGAAATGAAATAGCCTGTGATATACATAGTCTGTCCTTGTAACAACGCAGACCAGGTTTATACTGTATGGCATCTTTAATTACTGTGCACGACCGTCCCCTAAGAAACAGGACAAACATTCGGAGTGTTTAGAAAGTTCCGTCTGACGTTGGGTACGATGTCCCATATGACAAGATGTTAAAGTGAACTAGTCTGAAGACGGTAACCTACAATTTTAGAAACCACAGTACCATCTTACATAAAATACAGACATTTCTTTTCTTGCCAGGCATCTTCTGCATTTTTAATAAAATAAATAAAATATTTTTTTAATAATCTTTTAATAATAATAATTAAATCATGATTTGCCATAAAAATAATCAAAAAAACAATATGGGTGTGTACGTGTTTACTTTAGAATGCAGACTCACAAGTAGGGGCTTTTATAAACCCACCATTTCTGTAAAAAGTTCTATAAGGATAGATTGTAAGCTCACGTGCAGAGTCCTCAAATCCTCTTGTATTTGCATGTGTTTGGTTTTTTTTTCTGTTAAAACCTCAGAGTTAAATTGTAAAACACAGAGGAATGTTAGTGTTTAATTATAATACAGACAAGCAATGTTATATAGAATTTAAACAAGATGTTCTGTTACTCTTTTTTTGGGCACGGCTGTGGTTCTTACCACAGCAGTACTGGCAATGTTATAACTGAAGGGAGCTTCAGTTGTTGAAAAGGAACGAGTCTTTAATCTTCCCACAATAACGTATGAACACATTTTAGCTCTTACCTCAAATGGCTTTGATTGTAATGTTCAAAAAATGTTGCATTGATTCAACGAGAAAAGGACTCGTATAGTTTTCCACAACCACAGTTTTGAGGCTGGCATTACACTAAATAAGCAGAACACGGCACAGCTATTATTTTACTATTAAAAGAGGCACCAAAAAGAAAGCCCATAGTTCTTCAGCTGGTACGGGATAGGCCTGACACGTACTTTGATATGATGAGCTTACATTTCTTACCAACAGTCCTCAACCTTGAAGGACAAGTACCAGGTGATAGTTATTGTTCTCTTTCTACAGTTCCCACATTCCTAGCGTTGTTGGACAAGTCTGGCCAATGTTTATATAAATCGTCATGGAAATATATGGCGTGTACTGCATAAAGCCATTTGGTGCAAGGTGTTTCATTACATTACATGTATTTATAAAGAGCCAACAGATTCCATAGTGCTATGACAATAGGAAGAAAGTGAAAATGAACATTACAATTCACAGTCTACAAAATTGACAATAACATTAACACCCGTTAAGACATTCTAGTACAGAATGAGAAAAAGGGCCCTTCTCTTGTGGGGTTTCAATCTGTTAGGTGGTTGAAGGAGAATGAGAGGGACTACTTGGGTAGTCCCTTGCAGCGAGGATGATGTGGAGATATCAGTGGTGTGACCTTGAATGATAGGAGGACAGATGGTTTCTTCAGGATGCAGGTTTGAGTATTAGTAGCATAGACAATATACTTCTCTGGAAAGGTAGGTCTCTTCAAGTAGTGGAGAAGATAAATAGAATATGTTTCTGATATGCGCAGTATTTTAACAAACTGTGTGAAACAACTACACTAATAAAAAATATTGTTATGTGAAGGTTTAGTGTGTTCCCTTAACACCTATCTTCATGTTTACATGCGTAAACATATTTTCACCATTCCCATATCAACAGATAAATAGAAAAAATGTTCAATTTACAGTGAGATTTAATAGATACATATTAAAAAAGAGAAATTATACTTATATCTTTAAAATAATCCCCCAAGCCTTCCTTGGATTAAGTAGCTCCTCAAGTGATTGTATATAAAATATAATGAGAGTCGTGAACAAAACACATTTGGTATATCATTTAGGGATGTGTTATTCTCTATCAAGCAATAGAAAAAAATAAAGACAAGGGTGAGGTAATGGTGAAATACAAAGTCTTCGAATTATTATTATCAAACATAAATGATGTCATCTAACACCTCCGGGTGTGATGTTTTCATAATTACCCCACCCTATATATTTGCTCATTTCTCAGACTAAAATACAATTGTTTTTTTTTATGGAAGGTGTCATTATTTAATGGGAAAAACAAATGATATGTTCTCACCTGTCTGAAATAAATGAACTATGCCTTTTTGCAGGACACTTTGAGTAGATAATAATGTTTACCTCCTTTTATGGATTAAAAAAATAAAATTTTCCCGTGTGGATGAAATTTGAGATTGTTTTATAATTGTTTTTAAAGGGCTCCTTAAATCTATGCAGGTGAGGTCTTATGGAGTGATACAATGCAGATATGTGTGAGAACAAGCATGTCCACTCATCAGCACTAGAGAAAACATTGAGCTATACATATGCTAGCCATTATGGGCAGTCATTTCCCAACATCCGTTGCCAACTCCAAACAAAGACTTTATCAGTGGTGCAGTTCTACAATAGTCAAAGGAATTGACTGATTTCTTTCTTATCTACAAAGTAACTTGGCCATTGTAGATCTTCAGTCTGTGATCCTGGATCCATTGGATTTACTGGGTATATTACACTACAGAATACTCACCACTGTTAGTCAAAGTACCTCTGGTGAAACTAAGATCATACTTGGTACCGCAATAGTACCATGAGGCTACCATATGACTACTTAGAGCTCCAGAGTATGCTGCCAAATTTAGACACCTCCATTTGAGAATATTCATTTTGGTTTTATTTACATATAGAAATGTAGACTTCCCTTTCCTGATGTCTAAGTTTCTGCAGGAGTTAATGTAAAATCATTTGTTTGCAGAGATAACCCGCTTAATGTCACAATTAAACACTTGACATCGCAGGGTTGCTACAGAGTTAATTTAGTGGATTGAAGGTTGCTAATGCTTGTTGTTGCCATATGATAATTGTAGCCATCAACATTCCAGTGGCCATTGACATTAAAATATTTACACTGATAAGCATTCATTGTTTATAATCAAAAAGTTCAACTTCTCCTTAAGTTTTTCTTCTCCAACCAAAGTCAGCTCGGGAGACGAACCCGTTTAGACATAAAAACATGTTATTAGATGCTGCATGCAATGTGTTCTGCACGTCACATCACTCATGCTGTTACATTTCTGGCTGGGTCAAGCTAAATGGCGACCCTGTCATTTAGCTGACTGTTTTCAAAACTCAGAAGAAAAGAGTGTCTGTAGTCTATTTTCTACGCTTGTATTTTCCCATAAGCCTCTTTCATCACGTTATCCACTGAACTTTAATTAAGTCAATTTACCAGGTTACATTTGTTTTGTTTATTTCTGCTGACATATTTGTTGTATGGTCATAATCAACAATGACTAATAGTGATTAGACATTTCGTTCAAAGTAATGTTAGTTGCCACAGTCATACAAGTCTTCCATTGAAGACTATCCAGATTGGAGTAATAACAGCTCCTGCCATTCAAACCAGACAAGAAAAAATAGTTCGGACAACACCAGATTGATCTGTGTCTCTTTTAGGAGATTGGTATTAGTATTGGTCAGCAAGTTAACCGCTGTCATCAGAGGACACTTATCACAATGTTGTTGTTCTGCATCTCCTCCTATATGTACAATCAAGGTGTGTCTTGTGTTCACAATCAGGGTGCAAGAACGCAAACCAATTTATGTTTCTACGTTACACCAGCTTCGCTCCGGACAGAGATTATTGGTTCACTCTTTCAGTGTCCAGGTGTGTCTACCAAACTTACTTATGTTGGAACACGTACTCATAAAAGGATCAAATGATGCAATGCTTGTGTTTCTCTAGATTTCTCTCCATTTTAGGAGTCTAGCTTTCTGTTCTAATGAGTCTTGATTTCGGTTTCAAGCTTTCACTAGAAAGTAAGACTTCATCGAATAATTGAAACCCATGAACTATGCTATACTGTATATACAATAAATATTGAATCTTCAGTTGCCCCGCACTCTAATTCTATTAACTAATGTTTAACATTAAAACATCCCATCCTGTTGGACAGAGGACTTTTAATAAGCAAGAATCATGTTTCTGGCATGTGTTTTTTGGCCATTGTTGCAACACATGTACTGTTTATCCCTTAAAAGGAAAAAAGAATTCTAAAAATAAATAGGAGTTAAAGCTAAGAAGATGTTTAAGTAATGACCCATCATTATCTGTCATTAAAACTGCATTGAATACTTCCTGCTCTTCGTTTTCTCTGTCTTCAATTTACACATGATGTTAGAAAGGGCTTATTCCGTCTTGTCTTTTGAGCAAGAAAAGGGTATCATTTTCACCCTAAGCCGGGCGTTCAGTAGAAATATGTGAAGGCTTAAAGTTCAATAACCTGCAATTCATTCTGATCACTTAGTAAAGCTGCTGACATTATCTAAACCTTTGAATTCCCAAACTTTAACATCACGCCTAACCAGCTGCTGTCATTCCCCAGAAATGCCGAAGCTTTATAGACTGCTACTTTCTCCTACACTTACGTGGCAGAAGATATAGGTGCAACGTGAGATGTAAAAGGAAGAAGATGTTGAAACTACTAAAAATGTGTCTCTGTCCACATGCTAAAAGTCTAATGGTTCCAAGTGATCACACAACTCTGTACATTTTGAGTAGTATAGAAAATTTGGGAGCTATTGAAATATACAGAGCCGACCCTTACATGGGTCCTCTTGGGTCCACGGGACCCAGTCATCACATGACAGAGATGGCAATTTGCCGCCCCAAGCCATGTTCTTTCTGGCACCCGTGTGAGTTCTGCAACATTATTATCATTAAGGAGGAGCCGGGGTTCAGCAGGGTCACATCACAGTGTGTGTGTGTCTGTGTATGTTAGTGTGTGTCTGCTTATCTGTGTGTGGGTGTATTAGTATGTGTGACTGTGTGTGATGGTTGTGTAAGCGTCTCTGGATGAGTGTGTTAGTATGAGTGTCTGTGTGTGCTAGTGTGGGTGTCATATAATAGAAGTAGATGTTGTTTTGGTGGATGTGGGGTTTTTTGGGTGGGCAGCATTCAATTCTTGGACCCAAGTAGCACAATATCCTTTCTTGGCCCTAGAAATAGAGTCAAATGGTGCAAAATAATTTACAGTCAATACTTAACTGAACACCTAAGAGGGAACACCAGTCATTAGGGTATTGGTTAGAATATGACTCTTGTTTTTCTACAACACAAAAGTAGTTTGGTGTACTGGAGGGTCCGGTATTTTTGAAGAAAAGAAAGCATAAAGACATTACTAAAGTAACTTCTGGGCATCTTAATTCAAAGGTATGCAAACCGTAATCACATGCACAAATCATGGAAAAGTGTTTGACATATAGACTTATCTAGGTCAAAAGCCCAAAGTGAAAATACTTCCACATGGGCAGCCCATCCGTCAAGGTCGCTCTGACATTTAATTGGTTGTCAGAAAGGAATGTTCATCTTGGCCTCTTTAGCATCAGACGATGACTGCAGTTAATTAGTCTGTTTATAAAGACACTTTGTGCATGGCATGCACCATCTAAAGGAGTTTGAGCATGACAGCGGGAGGTGTTTAGCAAAATCTCCCTATTTATGGAATGTGAGACATTTTGACTTTCTTAGTGATAACGCATCCTCTAATGAAGCAGGGAAAATGCATACTTTTCCTAAACTAGGGATACACAACATGCAAGTTCACACGGAATGATCTAAAACATAGAAATGTTCTTGACATGTAGATACCATTTATTCACTGAGCATTGCAACCTGCTTGTCTTAGTTGGCCACTGTATCACATTTGTGAAAACTGTATGTGTCAAATGTGGAAATTGTGGCTGATGTGGACAGCTAAAAAGGCATATACGTTGGATTACTACCGTATTACTTTTTATATCTGCAAACAACATCACATGGGTTTATTCGGTGTACAGAGCTCAACAAATTTGATACTTGGAAAATGTAGCAAATCCATGTTTATTTATTGAGAGCCTCAGGATTAATCAGTAACACATGTAAGGAGATGTTGTTATAACCTCCGCCATCGGTTGGCCATGGTGACTTTGGTAGATATTCGCCTTGGTTAATTAGACACTTTGTTGCTACAGAAAATAATAATAAACTGGTAGAAGCCCACACAATGTGCAGTGATAGAGATGGTTTAATAGCTAAATTCTCATCAAGCCATGGCCATCCCCACTAATTAGTTTCTAAGGGTTTTTATAGATAAGAAACATGTTCTTTCCAGTAAAAAAATTGTATGATATATAACAGAAACCAGTGCTCTGGTAGAGGCACGGAAGATCTATGGGAGTGGGAAGGTCAAGATTTTATTTACCTGTAATACTCAAATAAATGCAACAAAGAACATTACTGTTCCTTTAAGACCAGTATCAGAAGAAGAGACTCGTCAAACTGGGGACTAGTAGTTTAAATGAGTTTAGTATTAACCATTTTTTATAAATCACATGATAATCTTTCAGATTCTGATATTTACTTTGATTCAGTTTGTTGTTTTTTTTTAGCCACATTTGTAGTTTTATCAACCATGTAACATGACATAACAAGTGCTAACACCGGGGTTAAGACATGATCACGTAATTCCAATTTCAATTTACTGATTATGATGGGGCAAGGAACTTACCAAGAGGCTCAGGTGAGGTCATTACTTATCCTGCATATCATTATATTTTAGGAAATATTCATTGTTTGATACTTTGTTAAGTACTTTACCTAGCTTTACAGCAAAATGGGATACATCGCCACATTTTACACAAATATCTGCCCCCTTGAAAGCAAGTTCAAAAAGTTCTTTGGGGGTATTGGAGATGAACATCTAGGTTTGAAATAGAATTTTGAAATACAGTTTACAGTCCAAAACTACTGTTTTTTTAACCAGTCATATCATGTTAACCAAAACCATATAATCAGCCTTCTAACCTGGCTCATTACTGATAAACAACTGACTGGGTTTGGTCAGTACACACAAATCTAGCGGCCCACTCACTTCCCACTTATAGTTAAGTTCTTGTTCTCACATGTACCATAAGCTATTGGCAATGCCTATACCAGGCCTGGTAGTAGTCTGTTTTTGTCAGTGCTTCTATATTGTGCTTTGTCCGTGTAGCTCTATTGAACTGTTATAAAAGACCAAAGGTAATACAAGATGGTTAGGAATATATTAATTGCTATAAGTTAGTAACATGTCACCATTAATGGACTAAAAATAATGTCTGGATGACAGTCCTCCAACATTTGTAGGTTAGAGGCTCATATCGCGGAAAGAACAAAGGCATGAAATCTGTAAAATGTACTGGCTCTTGTATAGTCACGTAGTGTACAGTTCCTGTAACAAGTTCTTGGCTTTTGGGCATACTGAGCTAATGTCCATCACGCCAGTGACTAGTAGGCAGCACAACATCCATACGTTTGAGGCCACTATGGAGAATGCAACCGCCTGCTGGATACATGCAGCCATACTTTCTATTTCCAGTAAAGGTAGTAAGAATGTAGCATGCAGCTGCCAGTATTCAGCATGCAGCTGCCAGTATTCAGCATGCAGCCACATGCACGTCAGCACATGCCCTACAGAGGCTGTGCTTTATGGGCTTCTGTGCTTAAAGCGCCAAAGTCTAATACTGGTCCAATCACATGTCTGCTTATTAAACAACAGGTATGCTAAAATATGTATTCCTTACATCCAGAAGTAGGTGAGAAGACAAATGTGAACCTGAACAGATATTACGTTCACATGCTTAAACATAAGTTAATGTGTTTATTGAAAATACATATAGCTTGTTTGTCAGTCTGTTAAATCTTGGAGTTATTTGATTTGATTCTTCACTTCATTGATGCTAAGATCAGCAGCAGCCTGTGGCAGAACCAATACAATTACTCAGAAAACTTGAGCTACAGGATGACTCATTTTACTATTCTGTTTCTATACCTGAGGCTAGTATCTTCCCTGGTATAGTTCAAAGATTCCTGAGTTCCATGTGCATCAGATCCCAAAATGATCTGTCTTCTGTTGTAGATCAGTCATGCCTGCCAAGTGTGCCTATTTAGGAGGGCTGGTGTCCCTTCTGGACCCAAATCCCTTTGTCCCTCTTGCCTCCCCTGATGTTCCTTTTTTAGAACGTAAGAGCGTTTGCTTGGTATGATTGTATCAGTGTTACTACTAAACCTAAACATCACAATATACAGGAACAGAAAAAAAATGTCTTGCCTTCTAGCCATGCCTTCAACCACATCCTCTAAAACAAAAGTGTCCCTCTTTGGCCGCTTGAAATATAGAGGGCTATGGATCATTGGCTTACCCAGCTATACCAAACTGGGTGATTCTATCAGTTTTTGGTAGCTTTCAGCTACCTTAATTAAAAATATCATGTGTGCTCCAGCCAGTGCCCCATTTATTGTTTCCTGAATGACAGCACTTATTAGTGGCAATGAAGGAAAGAACTTTATCATGAGGGATCATCTGGCCTTTTTTTTGCCAGTACAAAGTAATTGAAAGGTTAAAGTAAGCAAACCAAGGATTTATCCTTTATTGAGAATGCAGTGAATATCCCAGAATGTTTAGAGCAAGTTGTCAGATTTAAGAAAGTTTTCCTAATAAGGCGGAGTGATGTAACAGCCGTGGATGCTGGCCAGCTCTTCCACACTCCTACTGTTTACCTAAACGGCATACCAATGGAAACATGCCACACAGCATCTTAGCGCTGGATATATATAGCAGGGATAGTTTAGTGGAAAGAAAACGTTTAACTCAGATTTATATGGAATGGAAATGAGCGTTATATTCTAGTGGGTACATTATATCTTAATGTTTTTTAAAGTAGCATATTCATATCATGTAGCATTATTTATTTATACATGCAGATAACGCTTGCCCATTTCTAGAGCAAGTGATTAGTTATTACCCAACTCAAACTTATTTCGCCTTACCACTCCCGTGTGTCATTATTTCAGGTTTACCTGTTTTGTCACCATACTTATTGGCTTCTTACAAGCAGTCCCTATTGTAATAGCGCTACTGGTGCCCTGTTATAGTGTTGTATAAAAGCAATTGGGTGACTTGTACTATTACACTATTTTTTTAGTAGCCATAGAGGTATTTGTCTTTAGCTAGAAAGTTGAAATATCAGCTCCTTCCCGCGTGAAATAAATCACACAGAAGAAAAAGTACCACTTTGTGGACGTGAAGACCACGTGGAATTCAGCCATGTGCTGGCGCGTGTCACATAAAACCCCATGTATTCGTAGAAATGCTTATAGGTGTTTATCTCACTGATAATATAATGAAGAGCACAGTGCTTTTGCGTACTGATGCTTCCTGTACAGGATTGTGTTTCTTGGACCCTGCGCCTGAATGATGTCAAACACACAGAGTAGGAGGGGGTAGAAGGGGAGTGCTTGGGGACTTCACTTCGCAAAGAATGCTTTACAACAGGCCTGTTAACACAGAATCTCTGCTATCTGCACCAATGTAAGTAAAATATTACTTTTACTTAACCTTTCTCATGCTAATTTCCCTTCACATATTCATTCATTTTCCTTATAAGCTATAATTTTTTTTAATTCCCTGTTTTATGGTTTTGTTTAATATCACAGTATTATTTTTACTAAAAGAATTCTTCTTCGAGAATAACGGGTGATCGTTCCCACTAACGTAGACAAGGTTACGGTTGATTCCCGAGCCGCACTATAGAGGATCATCCAGGCTGGGAATGATAACTTACGAAATACAAAGTTTCTCAGCATTATACACTCAGCAGGAGTTAATTTGCAGCAATGCATGTTTTGATCATGTATTAACCTGTGATATAATTATAACTTCACTGGCATTCTTTGATGATTACCTCTGCTCTAGTTTGTTGAAAGGAATATAATAGCTCTCTCCTCCTCCGAGCTTTGCAGTCTCTCATTTTTCGTCAATCTCTTGACTTGTTAATTACACCATGGAGAATGGTGCTTCTCTCTTGAGCCTGCCGTAAGGAACACTGACATTCAGGTATTGTGCTGAAGAATGTAAAGCGGGTCTTTCATCTATGGGTCATTCTGCAGTGTTACCTGCAACTGGTACGGGCAGCTCATTCTGACACAATGATGCCTAGCTACTTTTCTGGGATGCTGGGATAATAATTGGAGTTACGATAGCCTTGGCTGGGCTAGATTTGTTACACAGTTCCACAGTCGTTATATGACTTGGTGACCCAGGTGTTCTTCACATGTAGTTCTGTGGCTGTCTGACCGAGTGGGATGTATATTTCCAATTATTTGGGCATGATGTTTTGTGTTTTATGCGTTGTTAGGAAATGTTAATGTCAATGTCAAGTTCTGCTTCGTTTCCCCCTGAAGCTGCTCTTCCTTTTGCGCTCATGTGCAGCTGTTAATACTTTTTTGGGGGTTGGCATTGAGTGATACATAGGATTTCTATTGTTATTTGATTTTACAGGCTAACAATATCATAGAATGATTTTGGATAGTGGAAAAGAGGGTTTTTTTTGAAAACGGAATGCAAAAGCATACGTGATCTACAACAAGATTGATTTCTTAGAGAGGACCTTACGGTTTGGACATAAAATCCTGTTATTTGTCTGTTGAATGCTGCAGCGTGACTTTCAAGGTTTTTGAAGAATAGATAAATAGAGCTAACATACACATAGGTATCTGAAATTGAACATACAAAGTAATTACAGTGGATTTTAAAGTTCTAAATCGGCTCAGAGTCTTTTCACATCTGGAAACTTAAAGCGCTGCAAGATGGTGATATAAATAGGAAAAATTCCCAGAAATGATGTTTTAAGATGTCTCCTGATCCCTGCGGATCTTCAGTCTGTGGTTTGTCCATGAGATCAGTCGTCGTAATACTGAGAGAATTTTATTGCCACAGATATGTCTTGTGTAGTGTTAGAAAGTTATGAAAAAGGAAAACATTAGAAGCCTATTCTGTCCACACTATCACCTTTTAAACTTTAATCTCTATAGTCAGTCTACCGATAATAATCAGTATTATAAAGCACACAACATAATATATTTAAGGTTATATGCACACAGGAATTCTGGTGCATATAGGTAAAAAGCATTGGTTGTTATGGCCATGGCCACAGTTCTACCATGTTGCACCAGAATGTGACTATCCATACTACGTTCTAGAGTTAAACACATCCAAGTGAGAAGGTTGAGCTCTGTATTGAGTGTGAGAAGAATCCGCTATGTAAAAGGGATGGGTCACATAGAAGTGCAAGACAATCCTCGCAGGGGTGATGTGTATCAAAGTTGATTTTCCTGGCACGTACCACCAGGAAAACGGTAGATAATAAGTGAAAAATAGACTCTAGAAACTTCTTTTCTGTCAGTGTATTTTAGTATATATGGTCAGATAATGATAGACACCTGTTATACACAGTGTGCCAAGACATGTACGAGAGTTTCCAATCCATTGTGCTTATCAGAGCCATAACTAGAGACCTCAACGCCTGGGGAAAAGTCAGAGCTCATGTCTGGGGCTGATGTCACATTTATTAATGGTGTTAATATTGCTTCCATAGTCCTTCCCAACACATTTTATCCCATACAGTGGGTATTTCTCTACCCAAGGCGACTGCCTGTTGCTAACATTTCACTGATTGTTGGTAAATAGAGCCTTTTGTTGAAGGTGAGATGTTTTATTGGGCCAACATAGAAAAATGAAAAAGCTTTTGGATCTTCAGATGTTTCTTCTTTAGTTGGAATGGAACTTTCATTATGTTGGCCCAATAAAATGTATCAAATTCAGCTATCTAATTATTGGTGAACAATACTATTTTTCCAACGTAATAATTTTTTAAGGCATCACGTAAAGACACAGGATATAGAATATACATATACTTTGTTGAAATGTCAGCTGAAACCAGTGACGTAACGCAAACTCCTGCCCCCACCCCCTGCTAGCTGTGTTGGGGGCTCCTCTCCATGTGTGTATCCTGGATCTAAATAGCTGTGTCTCGGTTCATGTTTTTGAACCTTTGATCCTTGTACTCGCTCCAATGTCTTTATGTTATGAAGCAAGTAGACCAAATTTGGCTCAACACATGAGGCAATGGTAAGTTAACAAGCATTTTGTGTGTGCTTAGTAATAAAATATTATGGTCACCATTAACAGTGGATTAGAACCAACTTTTAAAGGATTTACTTCTGCACCAAGACTTGGGATGCCTCTATGATCCTACAGGCGCCTATGTTACACCCCTGGAGGAAACCTTCTCTGTTCTATATACAGAAACATCTATGGTTCCCTTTAAACATTACCTTAATTACCTTTGTATAAATAATAAAAACCAGGAAGATCAGAGCTGGCTTCAGGTCAGTGGCTTGCCCTCCCAGCGTTACGAAGTATGAGCTTTCACAAACAACTACAAAGTACAGTGCCTTTTTAAGGTGTTTCTCTGCTGCAATGAATTTTATTAGCCCCTTCGACTTCATAAAGCAGGAGAAAAGTATTTAAACCTGTGTGTCTTGGTTTATGTCAAAGATTTTTGATGTGATGGTAAGAACTGAAAATCAAGAGCATCAGTATCACAAAGTATAATAACGACTGATGGATGTGTTACCCCTTGGGGCAGATAGTGGCCCACACTGATCATTATGTACATTTCTGTGATGATTTGTTGGCTGTTTCATAGAACTTCAGCTCCATATGTTTGCTTGAGCCCCACTAAATATGTTTTGAATTATGGTATTTTTTTCAAAGTGGAAAATGTAAATTACAGTGAACGGCAAAGTTATTTTGTGGTGTTTTCCTGTCCTTTGGAGATATATACATAAGACATTCTAAGGTCACTGAACCCCAGTGTAAATAAACGATATAATAGAAATAACAAAACTCTCAAGGGCACAAAACATGACAATAGAGAACATATTTATACTCTATACTTTATATAAGAAAGTAAAATCAATCCATTAGTTAAATGTTAGTACATAGTAAGGGGCACACAAGTTGCTGTCAGTGACCATTTGTGGTCACCCCCTGCTTGATAGTCCTGCTTATAATTGAGTCTATTTACTAGATGAAGAGTTGACAGAGGAGTTTGCAGGAGGTTTGTGGTTTCAGTTCCATGACTATGCATTATGAAGGTCCAAGCCTTATACGCTTCTGCTGCAGGAAGAGCTTGACTGGCCCTGTGTAGCTAAATTCAGTGAAATGTCTTCAAAATCGTTCTTTCAGAGCTTATCGTGCCATGTTTATCATTAAACCTATATCACACTCATAAGGGCTTTTTATGGGATTCACACTGACCTTGATTGCTAGATGGGATGCCACATGAGTTGATGCTGGCACTTTGCTTGGATCTGCTTCACATTTTAATAGAAACTTGTTTTTCTTTATCATGCCAAGAGACCACAGTACAATTTTTTTCCTCCGATTTTTTTTCTGGAAAATGTCAGACACTGTTCACTGTTAAAAATGCAAACAAAAAACATGTAATAGGTCCAGGTAATACTACTTCTGAATAGGGTTGTAAGGCACACAAGCTGTTTAATTACCAGCCATATCAATGGAAAGCCCAGGTGTTATTATCCATCAACTGAATATGCTGTTTCCAAAATCAAGAATACATTCTGTGGCAA
Organism: Spea bombifrons; assembly: GCF_027358695.1. Taxonomy (NCBI): domain Eukaryota; kingdom Metazoa; phylum Chordata; class Amphibia; order Anura; family Pelobatidae; genus Spea; species Spea bombifrons. Next base: position 30,930,378 of record NC_071087.1, on the reverse strand, counting down.
AACATCATATCTAATATTTATCTAAAAGCTCAGGAATTTCACAACTGAACAAAAGTGAAAGTTTCTTTGATGAAACGGTTTTATTTCATCTAACCACAGATGGAATGTGAGATAACAAATAACTGAAATGCAGAAGATGCTTTAAAGCCAACAGTTGTTTATAGAGAAGGTTGGACAGAAAAATCCCAAAAATCCTGCAAATGTAGATGGCTTTGGAATATCCAGTAGGGCAAATAGTTTATTTAAAAAAGAAAATTATACGTATGCTTAAAGGGATGGAGTCAACTCTCTTGCAGTTAGATTATTATACGTGGGGTCACTTTTAATATTTACAGTATTTAACATTTTTAAGATGTTTGTACAACAGTGTACATTTATGAGTACTTTAATGTGAAAACCTGCTATAAATGTCTTCAATAAAAAATATATTGCCTTAAATGGGAATGTAATTTTAAGTTATGCTTGATTTTCGCCTACATAGTTATGGTTGGTATTCTATTTGTTATTAAGCGCATGGTACAACGGTATGTTCCTTAGAAGCTGTGAAACTGTTCAAATAATTTTATTATTTCTTGTTTTTATAGGGATACGCAGATAATACAGCAACTGCAGAATCAGATACGTCAAGAGAAAGAATCTGGTGGGTGGAAGCAACAGACGAGCATTCAGCAGAATACCCCACCATCCCCATCGTTCCCTCCACCACCTTCTTTCCAGGAGCTGGAAGCCAGTCAATTTGTCACTTCTCCTGTGCAAATGAGTGTCCTTAACTCCCACAGTTCTCCTGCAATGCAGCCAGCAAGCTCTTTCAACTATGCTCGACCTAAACAGTTTATTGCAGCCCAGGGTGCCTCTGGCTATGTGACACCGTCTTCTGGATCTTCAACATCTAGCTTACCATCCCCAATGTCACCATCGACTCCTCAAAAACAATTTGGTAGGGTTCCAGTGCCACCTTTCTCACAGCCCTTCCCCAATGAAGGAGAACAGTTTTGGTCTCCAACATCATCATCTCCACCACCTCCCCCACCTCCTGTCTTGAGTCCAACAGCAAATTATTGTGTTCAAGATGCATTTCCGCTTCCACCACCACCTCCACCACTTCCTGTTTCTGCCCCTTCACCTACATACAGTCCGTCCCCTTCACCAACTGGAAGAGGTCCTAGTTCCTGCCATAGTCCTGCTGCCTTCCTCAGCTCTATGTTGCCATCCCAGCCATCACCTGTTTCATTCAATGAGCTTGGTCTTCCAAAAGGCGTAATGCCTCCGTAAGTATTCTTTTATTTTATTTTGAGAGGCTCTCAAAATATATCAGAGTTGGGGAGGGCTTGTAACTTTTAGCACGCCAAACCTGGTCATATAATACTTACAAACCCATTTGTCAGAAAATACACTCAATGTGCATTCTTCAGTTCTACGTTGTGCACATTTTTCAAAAAAGGGACTGCAATGAAAGTCCATGAATGATGCATCTGAAGCATCCAGTCACGGTAGAATTTCTCCTAAAAGTCTTTGATGATCTAGACTCCCTGCAGAGTATGTGCAGTGTTTAAGGAAACACACAGTTAAAAAATGTGAAAGCATCGGGTAGCACAGCAGCCAGTGGGATATTGTTACATGTTCCTACTTCAGCTAATATACTAGGATTTATCAGTACGCCTACTTGAGCACAGGTGTTTAGTGATGATAGCTTTTAGGTTGTGGCTAAAATTTGCCACCAGTGTCCTTTTTTATGAGGATATAGAATGTGTTCCATACTCAGACATGCTCAGTTTGTTCCAAAGTACGTTGTAAAGTCCCATCTGTGCATGAAAAAGTTACCTGGGCCATAATCATTTGATAGATTTCTTGATGTCATAATGAGGTGGTTGCCACCTCTGAGCCTCGCAGAGCTCTTTTCAGGATCAAACTGGCTCTTTTACTTAATACTATTCAGAAACACATACTGCTCTACACATATACCGGTATATTTGATACACATTTTGATTTTTTTCATTGTAAATAGATTTTAGGCTTTTCTAGTTTAATGGTAAATGCTCACAAATGCGCTGTAATTGTGAGTTTCTGGAAACACATATTAACAAAAATTTTAAAATCTAAAAAAGATTTATTTTTTTATCGTAACTTGCCCAGAATGTTACATAATATATATTACATGCTATCTGGATTTGGTTATAGTAATATAAATCGGTCATAGCAGTAACAAAGTAATTTAGTTCTGTTTAGGGAGCTTCAGTAAAACGTAAATCCAATATCATATGAAGATATTTAATAGCGGTACTTTCTTATTTTGGTCCCTTGCCAACTTCATAACTATCTACAGCTTACATAAACTTGTTATCAGTATCTCATATTGGAGTGACTCAGTCCTGCAATGATATCATATTTTAGCAAGATCCCTTAGGGGGGTCAATAGAACCTCTTTCTCATCCCCCATTCATTTTCTGGCTTCCACCATCGGACTGCTCCATGGTGCCTTCAAACAAGACTAAAAATTATAAGGATGTTATATCTGTTTATGAAGTACAACTAATAAGATACATTAATTATTCGGATATAAAATAACTAGAATTTAAATGATAATCGATACAAAATCATTTCAAGTAGTGATATTTATTAACACTTTGAGATCTATTTAATGCTGATTTCTACCTATTCTGAACTGGCAAGTGGCTGGGTGGGATCTTCTCTGGAAATTCACCCTTGATAGGGTCTTCTGATAAGGACAAATTGTGTGTCTGAGGCTCTAGGGATCTTGTTTCCGAGAGCCCCCTAGCTAATTTATCCTGTTGTGACGAACATTGTTCAGTCTTAAACCCATTCATTTATCCTCCATTCAAAGTAGCTTACATCAATTTGCAACTTTCGTTTGGCTACTGAAAATATTACCGCTAGCAAAACCATCTAGTCGTGTCTTTTCATGTCTTCAAAATCCATGAGTTTATGTTGAAAAAAAAAGAAACAACTGAATACGACAGAGTTGTCCATCTCTTTATAAAATGCATGATTACAGATAATTAGAAGAGGGATTATGGTTCATTATTTTCTAAAAAATAATTCCTTAATGGTACGAAATAAGATTGACCTTGAAGTATACTCCAGTAATCAGTTTAGGGCTTAGATTACAATTCTTGTATTCCGGCATAGATGAAATTACTGCTAAATTACATTACCCTTTATTGGCACAAATTGAAGGTTTTATGTGCGTTAATCGCTAACATTCAAAGGGTAGTTTGGCTGCATTATATAATATCGAATGATATTACATAATATCGAATGATATTTAAATAAGTACTCCGAATGAAGGGTGTGCAGTTTATGAAGCATTATACTACAATAATACTTTTATATGTCATCCCCAATACTCCCGAATGTGTAATTGTGACCTGATGGCGCAGCTATAGAAGAGGCTTCTTTATTAGAATATTTCTCTTGAGGAAAAAAAGAAATTGGCAGATCAGCTAACGTGGTTAATACAATTAATATTGTATATACCGGTGTATATATACACACACACACCGATATATATATATATATATATATATATATATATATATATATATATATAATCTGTCATGCACTTTGAAGCACATGTATGGCGGTAATGGCTTCCGCAAGCATGGTTACAATGTAATTGCTGTTGATATTCGTGGGACCCGTAAGCAGAAGGAAGGTTTTCTCCTGTTGAGGGAAAGACTGTTCCAGCGAGTTGAATAAGTTGCTGAATTTGCATGTATTTATGGTGAAATCACCGTTGTCCTGCTGCACTTCATTGAAAGTGATCTCCAGGGCTCAGTGTAATCATACAAAATGCCAAATGAAATTGCTTTGACCCGTAATAGTGATAATGGGCCTTTAATTCCATACATCCTTTAAACACGGAGTATAGTTGACATTTAGAGTTATCGTGTTTCCAGCATGCCTTTATTATTAAAATATATAGGAAGGCAACTGCCAGATTAGAGTACAATAGCAGGGAGTTTGTATTTAGGGTCTCATGTACCAAACTTGTGCGTTTTGTGTCATGAAAGGTTTTGGTCATAGTAAATAATAGTAAATATCTGTCATGTGTTTCCTCCAATAGAGGCTTCCCAAAGAGATCCGGCCGCACCACCCGCATAGCATCAGACGAAGAGATACAGGGGACAAAAGATGCAGTCATACAAGATCTGGAGAGAAAGCTGCGTTTCAAGGATGAATTTCTGAACAACGGCCAGCCGGTAATGCACTAGGAACACATAATATATATATATAGATATATATATATATCTATATATATATATTGTAATAATAAAATAATATAGGAGCATAGCTCACACCCTGGCAAAGAAGAACCAGATGGTAGCCTTAATACATCCTGTGTTATCATCCTCTATGTCTATATATATATTTGTATTATATAATAAATATATATATATATATATATATATATATATATATATATATATATATATACTGTATTTTAGAGAATGGTTTGTGATATAAGGTTTGGGTCATATTTACAAATATTTACCAAAGTGTAGATTAAGGGCAGTCATCAGAAATATTCCGCTGGTTTCTATGTTGGTTGCTTAAAATTTACCTCTTTGTACCAGAATTGTGTGGGGTTTGCTGGGAGAACTATGGCTGGGGTATCATCTGGACAGTTTCTCCAGCCCAGTCGAGCCTATCCTGGGAAGCAGTATTTCAATCTGCATTCATGGTATTTTATTTCTAGTTTCTTGTGCTACAGTGCTACTAATATATTTTTATAGGAAGTGTCAGATCACAATTGTCATGGCGGTCTGTTTGTTTTAGAAATTAACCTATGAAGAGAAGATGGCTCGCAGGTTGCTTGGAGCTGACAGTGTTGCCACAGTCTTCAATATCCAGGAGCCAGAAGATGATTCAAACGCGCAGGTACAGCTCAAAAAAATAATGTACAGGAAATTTGGGTAAAATGTGTAATCCATCGTTACGTGCAGCACCCATACAAAATAATGGAAACTTGTTACATACTTTTTTGTCAATTCTCACAACACAAATGGGTCCTTTCCGTATGTAGTCATACATAAGGAATTTTTATAGTGCATTCCCCCATAGCTAAGATGTGGGAAATACCCACATATAATTGCTTCTTATTTGGAAAAGACAAATATTTTGCTTGCCGGCCAGCCAGTCCCTCTATTACCATCGGAATGTGTTCATAAGGCTGTAAAAAAACAAGAAATAAATTATTCACAGATGAATTATGCATCAAAAAAATGAATTATGTACACAGTATCAGTAAGTGTAGGGTTTTTTCTTTTTATTATTCTTGATGTTATCTCTTTTTTTCCTCTGGCAACTTGTTTTTCTTTCTCTGGTCTCTTATGCTAGGACATATTCCAGCTTCATCTTAATGCTTCACCCACAGCCTTTAGTGAAACGTTTACTTAATAAACAGTACATTGTTCGCGGGTATTTATTTATTTAGTGGCAGCTAAAACAGGAAGTGTTGGATGGTCCCAGATAAAAGCAGAAGATCTCTGTTTAGCTCTTCAGAGAATGACTATCCATGTTACCGCAAGCAAAACCACATAATCTCTCGAACTATGCTAGCAAGAACTGTCGAAACTGGCAAATTCACACTAAGCACATATCTATTTACATTTATTTTTGTTACTGGGGCCAATAAGTTGGCATTACCAGAGTAGAGGGCAGAGCGTTGACATCACATGGACTTACGTACTAAGCCCCCCCGGTGTGGCTGCAAAATTAGATTTGTAACTTGTTGAAGTCTAATAATTCCTTTCTGCAGACACTTCCGCGGGGGTTAGTTTAAGCTATTAGCTGTCCCGTTAACAGTTTATTACAACAGGATAGATACGTTCATAAAAATCATCATCTAATGAATAGGCTCAACAGAATAAATGTTAAGCTCGGGGGGCCTAAAATAGTTTTAGGCATTTTAGAATTAGCATGTTATGGAGCAACTAACTGTTTGCCTGTGGGATGCTCTGGTGCATGTCTAGCACTTACGGCCTGTAGTCCTGCCATAGATGCCAACTAAGGTGCCATGAATCTAGAGGAATGCTTGCATTGCGTAGTTCCAAACATTTCAATGGACAAGCATGCTAGTAAAAACCATAGAGCTGTCCTCTATAACAATAGAGCTGTCCTCTATAACCATAGAGTTGTCCTATATAACCATAGAGCTGTCCTCTATAAATTTAATATAGGTGGAATTAGTAGTGTACCCTTAGATATAGAGCAGACATTTCTGGATGAGCCTTGTCTCAGTCTCATGGCAAACGTTTTTCAGTAGAGCACTTTGGATGTTAGCCATGATAGAAAAGGTAACGCATATCAATATTACTGATAACGTAGTCAACGTTCCGTACACCCTGCAGGCACATAGATCCTGTGAGGTGAAGCAAAAGTCACCCTCCTCATCCCCTTTCATCTTGTTTTCTACCTTTCCAGGAAGTTGCCTCTCTCGATGACTCTGTAGAAAGACCACTTGATATGCAAAAGGTTATTTTTTTTTCCTATCTCTCTCTCTACTTTTCTTCCTCACCTCTCCTCACCTTCTTCTCTCACCACTCTACTCCATCCTGTGTGAATGTTTGAGTATCGTGACTCATATTTAACCGTGTAGAACCAAGACAAAAGCATTTGTAGAAAAACACGACGATGACGTAGCTATTTTAAGTCACTGAACGTAGGAAAGGTTCGTTCTAATAGTTACGGTAAGGAAGAGAAATCCCAAAACATCAGTGTGTGTCTGTCACGCATGCGATAAATTGTATTAACCGCATGACGTGAGTGTTTTGTTTGCTTTCAATAAATGCCTCAGAGCGCTCACCATTCTAAATACGAGTACTGACTCACTTCTGAAAAGCACACAATAAACACAATGCTCGTGTTTTAGATAACCTGCGCCACACTGGATACAGAAATCCCTGTATTCATAATATATTGTGTAAAAATATATATATTTATATATATATATATATATATATATTAAAAATAAGCAGGCGATGCAATCATAAAAGTGACGGGGATTGTCTAATTTGAAAAGGATAAGGGAACTTTCACCATGTCTCTAAAAAGACAGCCCAGCAAGGTGATCCAAATTATAATGTTTGCTTTGCTGCTCTAATTCAACGGATAATATCCGGCTGCTCCGATTTAACTTCTATTCCAGTCGGTATTTATTTTTAAAAAAGTTGATCCGTATTTAATCAGCTTGGGAAAATAATCAAAGGAAAACTGTACAAGCTTAACACGCGTCGCGCCTCACTGGGCGCTAACTTTCACCATGCGGTTACTTAAATATCTGACGCTGACATCTCATCTGTGACACTGACGTAGCATCAAAGGGGAACCGTTTTTTGTTACTAGATTTTTTTTCAGGTTAAAAATGAGCTTTCAAAATATTCTACTGTTTTCTTTTTAGTTCTAGAAAGATCCTGTTCAAAATATTCTGGCAATTTTACGTTCCTTATACCGCGTTCCATTCTGCAGTATTTGCCAGAACCAGGGTGGAAATCCTCGATAGGACTTCTCGAGAAATACATTCTTTAGAGAATAGTAGAAAATTGTGGGGATTTTAACACCTTGCAGTTACAGAAAGTGAAAGGAGACAAAGGTGAAACATAAGTTGTTGTTTTTATTTATGGCATATTTTACCGTAGCTTTTGGCCACCCATCCGCAGCCTCTAAATGGAATGTGGTCTTTGGAAAGGTGGACAATAATATACTAGATGTAGAATTATTAATAGACCATGGTGCAGCAAGGCCTACTTTTTTAGTTTAGTTTCTTTTAATTGTTTTTTAATTGTTAATCCCCTACAGCGCCACAAAAACAGAGAAGAAATGCTGTCGCGGTTATGTTCTTCTGACATGACCTTGCAAGCTTCTGTAATTAATGTCCACAGAGTCATCAGGGCTTTCAGAATTTGAACTATGACCTCATGCGGTATAGATCAATTTTAAAGCCAAGGTCACCCCTGTCGGAAATGAAATAAAGTGTAGCGATGTTAAAATCACACAATTCACAAATTCTCTGCATTCTGCGTGTTACCTTTAAGAGTTAGCCGATGAATATAGACGATCAATAGAAGCTGTTTAAGTCAACCTTCAACGTTGTGTCAGTTCTGAAGAGACCGGTTTGCTGATTATTTTCCCTCGATCCAACAAAGTAAATTCCCTCTTTTGTACGTAGCGCTTACGTACTGCAAATATTCATTAAGTCGCGTTTGAAACTATAGCAGCTTGCCTTTATAGTGGATGTTGACTTAGCGTGACTGTTGGCATACATCTGCTTGCTGTTAAATTGAAGAAAGATTAGTAGTGAATGGGGAGTGTCGCACGGAAACAAGTCCAGAGGCCTATATCGCTGAATGAGATAGACCAAGAGTTTGAATACATATCGGGGATGGAGGAGAGATAGCCCTGTAGCCGCTGTGCTGCTTCCAGCTCGGACACGGTGTTTATAAAAGGGAGCTTGTGTCTACGGCAAGAAGTCCAGCTAATCCAGCTGTGGAAGTAGCCCCAGCCTTCTTGTGGGGAAGCTCATTGGGGATGGCCAGAGACAAACTCATGAATTTTATAGAGCGCTGTTCACAAACGTAGGGGCTCTGCTGGTCCTACCAACGCCAGGCCGCGTGTTATGGAACACAAAGCTCAGATGCATGTGTCAGTGAGAGTCCGCAAGGATTTATGTCATTATGGAAATTGGTAATGTAGGTGAATGAGGACTCAAACACGCATGTTATCACCTTGCTAACACATGCCCAGTATCACAGATCACAGAGCACACACCCGTTATCCTACACATCTCACATCATGTTGTTCTAAAATGTATTTTTATGTTTTGAAGAAAACTTAGTGTTTCCATATGTCAGATATTTAGTCACAGTTTATAATGTCAGCATCAATAATTAGCTGTTCCTTCCAATTTGTTTGTTGGACACATTTTGTGCTACTTTACTACTCGCTGATGATCAAAAGTTTTTTGTATTCAACAGCCCAAGCCAAAGGCGGCCATCGCTGTATCCAGTTGAAGTATATGTGTACTGACTGTGATAAATAACCGACATATACATATTTCTTTATTTACATTTTTTGGTATTCTGCTTTTTTTTTTAAACTCTGGTAGGAATATAAAGTCTCCAGCTTTGAGCAGAGGCTCATCAGTGAGATTGAATATCGTCTGGAACGTTCCCCTGTTGAAGAATCAGACGACGAAGTGGAACATGACGATGAAGAAGTAGAAAACGCTACACCACCTCAATTTGAGACAAAATTGAGGCATTATAAGATTTTTGAAGGAGTGCCAGCCACCTTCACATGTAAAGTTACTGGCAACCCAAAGCCAAAGGTAAGACATGAGATATTGTGTGTGGATGTATATTGGTTTTGGTTTATGTATATATTATATATATATATAATGTATTTTTACAAACAGATCACCACCATTTTCATCTAATTTCTGGCAGGGCATTATTGAGGCTTTTTCCATCAAACGTACTGAACCTGCTCAGACTTTTTTAGATACAATAAATAATTAAAAGAGTTAAAAAAACATCTGCCAAGGCAAAATAACAAGAGACTATGAGAGAACAGGTGAGGTCATGCAGGAAGGATCGTCTCGTTTTGTGCTCGCTGAATGATCGCAGTGTTACATGTCCCAGCTGCCTTTTTTTCCTGGCAGCCCGTGCCAAGCAATGCCTCAGATACCCTCTGGCATCGAAGAGCTTATAATGTATATATAAAAATAGCAACTGCCATCATTCTGAGTGACACTGCTTTATTTATCCCATTATATCAGGAAATAATATAATGATGTCACTCTCAATTATACACCATACGTGCAGATATGCATGAAACATTTCAACACCCCTGCTTACTCTGCCATACCCAGTCCTGATGAAGGGGGTCTAGCGTAGTATTCTATATAGTATACTATATAGTATTGCTTTAGGGCTATTTTATGGTAGACGGATCCATAGGTATCAGTACTTCACTAAACCCTCCCAACACAATGCCACATCTAAATATTGCTTCAAACGTTGGGTTAAAGATTTATACACTTATTTTGATTAATACATTTCTAGATCAGTTAGGAAAATGAGTCGAATGAGTGATCACCATCAAGATGTACTATTTGCTGGTCGAAGGCACCTTTAATCATGAAAAACAATGCCCATAATTTGCTCTTAAATGGCAAATAATTAAGATGAAATCTTGACTTAAACTAGAACTGGTCCCTGCCAAGTCCTGACGGTCCGCTGGTTTCTGTGCCAGCTTATGTGCTCTGCCTTTGTTTAGACAAATAGTTCTGTATTCCTGCATCCGCAAGCCTACAACATACAGTTAAGTACAAGAGCTTAACTGTATTAAATGTACCTTGGGTAAAGAAATCGCTGTTCGTTGTGTAATTCTGTGCTTTTGTAACGGGGAAAAACATTGATAAGTGTGAAACTGGTGACTGTGATTTGCTTTTATGATATTATTTTGGTACATTAGAGCATAATACTGCAAGAAATTCCAAAGAAGAGTTACTGAGCTAGGATGTTATACGCATATGTAAGGTGTTATACAAAGTGGTGGCAAACACGGAAACAAAATCATTAACATATCTGCCAACTGTGTTTTTATTGAAACGATGCAAATAGCATGCAGCACCTATGGCGCATTCACATAACAACTGCATAGATTGCAGGCCACCGAGTGGATGGAGCTTAAACCAAGTGTAGGGGAGCAAAGAAGGTTTGTCGGCTATGTGATTGCGGGTTTTGATCTGTCTCCATTGAGCATATAGGCAAATAGCTGTCTCCAAATCAACTTTCTACCCGCTAAGCAGCAGCAATAGAGACTGAAACTGCTATACTTGCCGTGTTAAAGTCTTGGGAGGAGGACGGGGCAATGACTACGTGGCCAACGGGAGACACAATGTACTAAAGGGACAGGCACAAGTGATATGGAGATAGCTGGTATTAATCACAACAATGTCAGTTTATGATGTCACTAGCCTGCTGAGATTGAGGATACACTTTACTGCTTTGAGGTCAGATGTCTATAATAAAAAAAAGAAGTAAAATGGGACAGTTCCAGCTGACAATGGTGAAAGCATAGGCAAACAGCGCCTGTCACATGGCACCCTGCTCCTGGTGGCAGGTAAACCCCATGTTGAGGTCAATATATTCATATGTTTGAAGGACGCCCTTAATACAAGCAAATATTTAGACAGGAAAACTCAAGGCTTTCATAAAGAGCATACTATCTGTATGACTGACATCATCACAGACGTATGAACTTACCATAGGTGATACAAATATCGATTGTTTTCATGTATGGACTTGTCTACAGACTAGATCATATATTAAGTGTTCTTGTCTTTGAAGGGGTCTGGATTCCTGGCTCTGATTTCATGCTGTTTTATACCATCGGTGTGGAATGCATGAGCTGCCCACAGATACAGGATGCCTTGCAACCTTTCACAGATTAGCATTCTTGGCAGTGCTTAAAACCTTTTTTTGTTTAAAAATAGCATTTGGTTACGGACCGACATGTTCATTTGTTTGATATTTTAATCTGGAGAGGACTACGTTTCCATCTGCTTCAATATTCAGCTGTTACGGGGCTGTGGGAATACGCTGGCATGCACTTTACATCTTATTAGTGTGCAGCTAGGACGTTTCAAGATGAACTAGGCTTAATTTCATTTTTTCCCCAACCACAGATATATTGGTTCAAAGATGGGAAGCAAATCTCTGTGAGAAGCGAGCACTATAGGATTCAAAGGGAACCGGACGGGACCTGCTCCCTCCATACTTCAGCCGCGGCCCTTGACGATGATGGGAATTACACTATCATGGCTGCAAACCCACAGGTAATGAGGCCCAAAATCCCATGCCAATGACTAATTCGCGTAACAAAGGGTTAACCTGTGGAATCCGCCATCACTTGATTAGCAGCCGCAGCAGTATTTGTAATGCATTATCAGGGTGCGGTGCGTTAATGATGTTTTCTTACAAAGGTGTAAAAATATTTATTAGGTAAGCATCTAATGTCATCTATCTATCTGTCTATCAGATCTATGTTTACAATGATTACCATAAAATAAAAAATGGCTTTACTCAATGTATATTTCAGGCCAAGGCTTCCAATACTAAAACTGTTGGACCTGGCACCTCGATACTTGGCAAAAGAGTAAAAACTGGAGAATAATAAACTCCAATAAAATGCATTTGACTAGTGGACTGCGTGATCGGGACTTGCAGAAATATTTATGATATTTTGGGAACAAATATTTCTTACACTTCGGGAGTATTTCATTAAGTATTTCACTATTAGTTTGTTGTTTTGGGTCATTATTTTTATTTTTAACTCTGATCCTTGAGTCTAAAAACTCCCCCAGCTTTCCAGTCCTGAAAACTCATAGATATTTTAAGTCACAGATGGAGAGCTTAATGTTATCTAAAGCACCTCTGTGCCTTTATGGTTAAGAGTAATGGTTGCTGAGGGCCCTTCCGTGTTGTAGAAGAAACAGATACTGTGTTATGGAGTGAGAGTAACCAGAGAACGGCGCTCCTTACTGCTCTGTGGTTTCTCCCACTGGCTACAACACAGTAGGTTATTAACTGAATCTTAATTGTGTGAATTATACAGCTTCCACAAGACAATGCCTGCGTTGTCTGGTGTCAAACTTGTTATGTTTAAGTTCTGGAGGAGAACAAACTATACATCAGCCGACGCAGACGGTGCAGAGTGGCGGAAAATGTTAACAGTATATAAAAGCCATCGAGTATGGCGTGGTTGTGTCGTTATTACCCATTTATAGCCTCCTGTTTTCAATTGTTTATTCAGATGATATTAATTAGCATTCGAAAGATGGAAATATTTCACTTTTGGTGAAAACTCTAATGACAGCCAACATGCACCTCTGCAGCTTTCTTAAATCGCTGCGTGGTTTGATCGCTAAACCAGGAGCCTGCAATTGTGTTAGACAGCTTTTAACTCCTTGTGTTCACTATGCATTATGAAGGGTTAACCCGAAAAATTACCCCTGGATGATGAGTATACAGGGAGATTTCTTGATCTTGGAGTCATTTCAATAATTTAACTATGAATAATGGAGAGTCAGCTCGGCCCTATTGGGTATTCAATCAATGCTAGAAATATTCATCGCAACTTGTCTGCAAATTCGTTTAGTTGATAAACCCAATTATAATGCTGTTCTAGCGGGGAATTGGTTGTTGTAGTTCAGCTACCTGTTGGTGATCCTAGTTATAGAAAAAAATTTAAATCATTTAAATGTTCCTATTTGTTGGAACACAAACATAACGCATTTAGGTTTTTCATGCCCCTTTCTAAACACAATACCCTGTGTGCCCTGATATAACCAGCGGTACATTTTCAGCACTTAGTTAAGTTTCATTAATAGAAAAACATTTTAAACAATGTCTCGATATTTACATAGCTTTAGATCTCTCTCTCTGCTTCGTTGGCTTTTGTGCTATACTTGATTACACTTTAATTTTCATTCTGATCCTGTAGGTCTCCTCCGCTTAAGCCGTTTCGGGTATTAACCACTATAGAACTCAATTTCTTCGACATAAAAGATTAAGGGAATGTTTTAATATATTTCTTCCAGCTGAAATTAAATCTGTGTCGGCTCAGGCAGCAAAACCTTGAGCGCCAAGTTTGGAACACCAAAGGGATTATTTTGGAGGCAAACAAACTCCAGTCGTTGCAACAGAAAAGACCGTAAACGTCAGAGCTGTGTTATGTTGCTGGCGCTGCTATGCGACTCAGGGTTATAAAGGTTAATTGCCCTCTTTCCCATATATTTTTTCAAAGTGGGAAAAGGGGTCAGCTTGAGCTGACCCATCTTTGCAGACATCTTCCCACCCACACAGTTCCCAAGATGCTGGTGAAACATGAATTGGGGGAAGTTTAAAGATGGCTGCCGTAACCACAGGGGTCTGAAGACGTACTTGTTAGTCTTCTCTACAGGATCACCGTAAATCCACGCATGTAGCTCCCTTATAATCAGAGCCGGCCTTAGGTGTTCTGACGCCCCTGGGCGGACTACCACCTCTGCCCCTTCTCACTGCCTTTCCCACCTCTGCCCCTTTTCACTATCTACCACCTCTGCCCCTTCTCACTATCTACCACCTCTGCCCCTTCTCTCTGCCCCTTCTCACTGCCCCCCTCTGCCCGATCTCACTGCTCATTTTATTTATATAGTGCCAACAATCTACGCAGCGCTTAATACAATACATATATTCAAGGGGTCTGACAAGACAAGAATTGACAGACTAAGACAAACCGATACATTAGGTGGAGAGAACCCTGCTCGCAACCTTACAAGCTTAAAGAGAAACCCCCGAAATAGGGGGAAATCTTTCAGTCCTTCCCTGCTTCCTCCATTGTGTGAGACCAAGGGATGTGCTCATGCCTGAAACAGAAGAAAGAGGTTCTGTAATTAGGTTGCAAATGGCACAAAGGTCTGTTTTGTAGTTCCTATGGTGAACGTCATGCTACTTTTCTTCTAATTTCTTACATGCTGGTTTGTCTGTGTGTGGATTGCGTTTATTTTGACTGTTCTGGAATTCTGATGTTGTGTTTGTTTCTCATTAAAACGCTTTATGTATGCGGCAATTATTTTGTTTATTGTTCGTCTTTTAATGTGACAGTGATGTACCAACAGTGGGAAAAACAAGAAGGATATGCTTACATATCAGCCAATTCCTGCATCGTCTTCTTTCATAAATTAACAGCAAGACTAAACTGTGCTGATGGAAACACAACATCCAGCACAAAGTGTATACATAACTGCGTGATGGGTTATTTAGAGAATCACCCCGTTCTGCTTGGTATTTATTCTCTTTATGTCGGATGTGTCATCTTCAATGGGACGCAGATTACTTGCAGTACAATACTCTAAAACTTCCATGTGTAAACAGGGGTATTAAACTCCAGTCCCTAGGGACCCACTGGCTTTTCATGATAATTCTTTCCACGTTTTTACTGAAAACATTGTAATTTTAAGACTTTCAAATATGGTTGTTAAAAAAAAAACTTTGATGAGATTATCGGCCTACGGGACCATGTTATTTTCTAAAAGGTAAATGCTTGTGTACTGTCTTCTGATTAGATACAGTGTCTATTCAGTAAGTGCCTTATTGCCCAACATCCTCATTTATTCACTTAAGTGCCTATGAACTGAGCAGAATAACAATAATTTGGTAGTTCCTGCTACTGGGCAGTGTTGGGCAGCCATAGGTCTCTAAGTATTGTACTACTGTCATTCTAAAAGTTGGACAACCATATTCCAGAAAAGATTCTGGGCTTGAAGAAAAAAAAAGGCGCGCATGAAGGTAGATTTACCATTGGTAGCCTCTTACTGTTTTATTTATTACAGGGCAGAGTAAGTTGCACAGGAAGGCTAATGGTGCAGGCTGTGAACCAAAGAGGACGGAGCGCACGTACATCAATATCCCAGCCTCACATGAGAAGGTAAGTACAAACTACACCCCTTCAAAACCATACTATAGCTTTGTGTAATGTATGGACTTGGATAGTGTTAATATGTAATGTTTATTCATTTGAATATTGTTTATTAGAACACTTGCTCTTGGGTCTTCGGTGGTGGATGAAAATGTTTCATCTGGCTGTGAATGCAGTGTTATTACATATTGTTGACTCCCATGATCGTATTTGGTCACGTTCAAATAAACAGCATTAATATTTTTCTAGACCTAGATCACGGTCAAGAGATAGCGGAGATGAAAATGAACCCATCCAGGAGAGATTCTTCCGTCCGCACTTCCTGCAGGCTCCCGGTGATCTCATTGTTCAAGAAGGGAAGCTCTGCAGAATGGACTGCAAGGTAGGGATCACAGTAAACATCAATGCTATTAAAGCATCCAAAAATGGATTAAGAGTGAAATGTTTGTACCAGTCAATCAAGCAATTTCAATCAAGCCAAGGTTCCTATGCAAATTATATTATACAGGACTTGTATAGAATTTATAAATGTGGCATTATTATTGGTGTTTTTATTATTATTTAGTACTTTTGTTTAAAGTTAACAACCGGTGTTAGTAGCACCAGTAGAATCATAGGATTTAGTTCCATCATTTGAATAGCATTGGGCAATTAGTTCTTTTCTATAATAGATAATGGGGTTTTCCTGTATTGGCCAAAATGTAATATGTAGATATGGCTTGATTCACAGACTCGCCTATTTCATATGTAATTATACTATGGATGATGCAAACTATGTTTTTGCTTTAGATGCCTCTTCCCTTTAATGTTACTTGCCGTGCAAAATGTTTTCTAGAATTACTACTGTTTTCCCACATTCTTAAGCTCCCTGTAGAGTGCTTGGGATCTGATTTTTGTCAACATCATTTTTTTGGCAAGCACCGTAGATCTCAGAAGCTTTTTTTTCTCCAACAAATCCCAGTTTGTGTTTGCAGAAGAGTAATTTACACAATAGGTAACCGTCCGTCTTTATTTGTCTTCAAGCTTAAACACGGCTGGTGGCATAAATCATATCACATGATAGCTCAAGCATTTTGATACTACATAGGAGGGATTAAGCAATTCAAACATCACTGGTATGCAATTTAAGGATTATTGGCACATGGGTAATGAGGTAATGCTTCAAAGAGAGAATAGCTCCACGTTTCTTTCCTTCTCTTGAGAACTTCCCATGGGAAAGGAAATTTGAGCAAAGCTTAGATTGCGGAGTCCAGGTAATGGATCTGGACTGTGTTGAAAGAGAAATTAGTTTTCCTTGCCTTTTGTCACTTAAAGCGGCTTAATGTCATATTCTCAACTAATAATCTTCAAGAGTGAATGGTGCAAGCCCGAGATGCCCGAGATATAGCAGAGTAGAAATAAAGTATTTGTTGCTTACACAGATTGATATGTATTTTTTTGTGCAGGTCCACCCATCGGCCGCACTCCGACTGCCCGTACATTCTTGTTTAAATGTTGATTGACAGGTGTTTTTTTTCTGATACACAGCTGGGGACCCTGAGTGTATCTTGAGCACCTAGTGTTAATACTGTAATACTGAGTACTAATGTTAGACGTTTTACCCGTAGGTCAGTGGACTGCCCACACCTGACCTGAGCTGGCAGCTGAACGGAAGACCAATTCGTCCAGATACCTCTCACAAAATGCTGGTGCGAGAGAACGGCATTCATTCATTGGTGATCGAACCTGTAACTACAAGAGACGCTGGAATATATACCTGCGTCGCCACAAACCGTGCAGGGGAGAATTCATTCAGCCTGGAACTCATTGT
Source organism: Spea bombifrons (assembly GCF_027358695.1). Lineage (NCBI taxonomy): Eukaryota > Metazoa > Chordata > Amphibia > Anura > Pelobatidae > Spea > Spea bombifrons. The sequence goes on along the minus strand of NC_071087.1, from coordinate 30,913,085 downwards.
TGCCGGTAGGTACCTTTAATGAAACATCTTCCAGTCTGTGAAAGGAAAGGGTGGAACAAGTTGCGTAACAAAACGAGAAGGCATTGAGATCTAATCTGTACTCTCCGTTATAGGCAGTCTTTTCCCCAACTTGCAAATGAGGCCATAACTTTATCCTGTGTCATATATATTGTTTTATGGGCATCTCACTGTTTCCGATACTCTCATATACATCATTTTAATGCTACTCAGCTTATATTAAGCTAAACCTGCCAAAGGTACCGCACCTGTGACCTCATAAACATGCACCTCTCCCGTCCCTCTGTTCGCTTTGTTGCGCTTGTGATCTACATTTTAAGTCTTGTTAATGTCAGCACGATAAAAAAAAATGTGTCTAACACAAAAACCCCTATAATGAGGCTCTGTGGAGTAATATTGAAGTTTTCTCTCGCAAACAGTTTATCACTTTGTAAATATTCCTAAATATAATCTTTAATTGGCAGACTTAGGAACAGACTCAATTACCATAGCTTTTTCCGAAATATAACTGATGAATGAAGCACACATAACTGTTTTTCTTGGAAAGCAAGTTCTTTTTACTCGGAGAACAATCTAGCCTTGTGTTCAGTTTGAAACCATAGGCATGGGGACGGCAGATAGGGCTGTTCTATTTCCATCGGGTTAATGGAAGGAGTTTGGGGACTCCCCATTACTCTCTGGCATAAACTTGAAAACTCACAGCTATTTTAGTGCGTTTGGTTTATGACTTCTGGTCACATGAAAAATGTAGCCGGATCTGGAGAGCAGCACATAGGCACCTCAAGACCTTTTTTGGCAAAGTCCAACGTTCGCACCGGCTGGAAAGCCTTGCAATAGCTCTGCTTGTCGTCTGTTTGGAGAAGCTTCTTGGAAGGGTTTTCCGTGTGTTTAGAAAACTTCTTGGTGAGGTTTAGCATTGTCCATGTTTTCAGCGTGCAGAATAGACAGGCAGATTACAAAGTAAAATCTTATACCGGCATGAACGTGCTTATGTACGTAAACTTCATAAGTGAAGTGTTTGGCTTTGCTGAATTTGTACCAGTGTGTAAAGTATTGTCTTAGGTTGATCCTCAGCAGATGTCTCATTTAGCATTTTGTATAAAAAAAAAACTTTAACCTGATTAATACGGTGTGATGGCTGTTCTTTAAGTACATGTTACTGGTCACAGGTTTCCCAACCATAATATAACCCCAAATGGAACGTAGGTGTCCGCGTATGGAAAGTGATTTGCAGACATGGCCGCTCCTTCAATATTAATGCTTCGCTGTTGTCAGCCAGATCCGTGACCCTGTATTAATTATATCCCTACCACAAGAGCGATGAAAACTCATATTTCCTTGTTGTACATGAGAATGAATTGGAAAGTTTGATTTAGTCGGTACGTTCAATGTAGGCAAACTGTACTTTTTCTTACTTCAGTCCCGTGATCACACACCCTTTATATATTGAAATTATGGGGGGGGGGAAGCCTGGTGTCTCCAGGGATTTCCAAAATAGGCATTAGTACAGTCCACCTGTGTACCTACAAGACCACCATATCTACCGATAAATAATATTGGAAAGACTCAAAATGTGAATGATGCGTCAAACAGATCCTTACATGTTTCAGCCTCCAGGGGAGAATACATGTTTTATTCTGAGGTTGGGCTGTAAACCTTCCATTTTGAACACTTAATATTAAGACCCTGGAAGGTTTAAAATATGATAATAATAATAATACAAGTTAGTCATTACAGAAAGTTTTTTTTTACTAGACACAGTATGTTGTAGTAAAGCTAACAGTAAAAAGGACATCATAAACTACATTAAGCTAGATTAGTTTAGGTTAAATAAAAAAAAGTACCGTATTTGCTCGATTATAAGACGAGGTTTTTTCCAGAGCAAATGCTCTGAAAAATACCCCTCGTCTTATAATCGGGGTCGTCTTCTAATCAGACCCCAAAAAAATGGCTGGGGCCATGCTGCTTACCGGTCGCGAGCAGCGTCTCTTCCGTTAGAAGCAGGAGGACAGGAAGCTTGTAGCTTCCTCACAGAACTCTATCTCCCCCTCCCTCCTCTGGGGGCGGGGCCAGAGAAGTTGCTGGTACAGCCGGTCCCCTGCAGAAGTCTTCGAGTGAGAGATCTGCAGTTCAGGTAAGGGGGTGGGGGAGGGTTTTTGGGTAAGTATGTGTGATTAATGTGTGAAGTATGTGTGATTAATGGAATGAATGAGTATTTAAATGTTTGTGAATGTGTGTTTGTGTGTGATAGCATGGATGTGTAAGGGGGGTGGGGGTTGTAGCATGGCATAGGGAGGCTGTAATCCCACTACTATCATCCCCAGGTTCCAGCATGTACTGGCTGCCTTGGCTTGATAGGAGTGTGATTGCTGTTAGCAGCAATCACACTCCTATCAAGCCAAGGCAGCCAGTACATGCTGGGTTAAAAGGCATATCATGGGGCTGAGTGGCATATAGGGGGTTAAAATGCATTTCTGGACCTCCAGAAATGCATTTTAACCCCCTATATGCCACTCAGCCCCATGATATGCATATATACCTCCAGAAATGCATTTTAACCCCCTATATGCCACTCAGCCCCATGATATGCCTTTTAACCCCCTATATGCCAGAGTGGCATATAGGGGTATAAGGCATATCATGGGGCAGAGTGGCAAATAGGGGGGTATAAAGCATTTCTGGGGGCAGAGTGGCATAACTGGGGGGGGGGCAGGTTGGCAAATAAAAGGAAATTTAAAAAATATATTTACATGAATTAATATTTACTGGTAAAACTTTTTTTCCTATAGGGTCGTCTTATATTCAGGCTTTTTGTTTTTTTCCTAAATTAATATTTTGATTTTGGGGGGTCGTCTTATAATCGGGGTCGTCTTATAATCGAGCAAATACGGTACTTAGAAGAGAGTTCTAAGTAATCCCAGTAAGTATAAAGGGTACATTTTCCGTGACTCACCAATTGTTTGCGTTACATGCTGGTAACAGAAATAGAGGAGCAGGTGTGCACTTTGTGAACGGATTCAATAAGAGTCAAAAGAAGTCTTCATTGTCATTGGACTCACTTGGCTTCACGATTCATGGCGGGTGCCATCTCTATAAGGACACTGGGCCACAAATAGAAAATGTATGCACATTTTGGGAAATATTCACAAAACCCAAAGTTCAGAATCGGCAGGTACAGTTCTCGCGAGGGTGTTGTCAGCAAACAGATATAACCAGGCTAAACGAGATAGCGTCGGCCTGCTGGAAGGCATAAAGTTCAATGCTTAGCCCATGTATAGCTGCAGAGTACAGCTGATGAGTTCCTACGGCTTCTGTTTATGCGCCAACATAACAGCGCTTAGCATTATATTTAATGATAAAGTAGAGTTTAATGGAAAGATATGTATGTTTCCTCAGTTGACTATGGTTTTAACTCTACTGTACTTTGTAATCATGCAGCTAAAGATGCCCACAAACCCCCTGTGTTCGTGGAGAAGCTCCAAAACACAGGGGTAACGGAAGGATACCCCGTCAGACTGGAGTGCCGTGTGTCGGGAAGCCCCCCACCACAGATCTTCTGGAAGAAGGAGAACGATTCACTGACTTACAACACCGAGAGAGTCAGGTTGTTAACGTTATCATTTTGCTTTTCTTCCTTCATGAATTCTTATTTGTATTTACCAATGGCTTCTTAGAATACTAATACAAGTACACAAACATTGTGACACAATGGCTCTTACAATAACCGGGGTCTTTCTTCTCACAGCATGCATCAAGATAACTATGGATACCTCTGCCTACTGATCCAGGGTACCACAAAAGAAGATGCTGGCTGGTACACCGTTTCAGCAAAGAACGAGGCTGGCATTGTGTCTTGTACTGCAAGACTTGATGTACATAGTAAGTATACAACCATTTATATACTGTGGACTAATAGACATAAGGACTGTATTGTTTCCCTAAACAAAAAGACACATTAAGAACAAAGCAGTAGCTTGATGCCAGCATCCCTAACCTGCATCTCTCTTGGTTTTTATGCAAACCATATAAAAAGGCTTCACAAGTGAGAGAAGTCTCTCCATTTCACACGTTATTAAATCAAGACTTTCTCCTAGTTCTTGACTAAATAAAATGAATGAAAGCCAAGTGTTTAAAATATAACCAAAGATATCAGAAGACGACGTATGCTGTAGTGCTTCTCCTTTCTGAAGTTTTGTGGGTTTTTTTCCTACTCAGCTCAGTGGCAACAGCAAGCTCCCAAGACAAGGAAAGTCCGGCCATCAACCAGTCGATACGCGGCACTTTCTGACCAAGGGCTGGACATCAAAGCAGCTTTTCTGCCAGAAGCGAACCCCGTGCACCTGCACCCTGCACTGATTGAGAGCGACGACCTGTAGATTGGAGACTAGGACTTTTCTGTAGCTGCCACAAGGGGAAAACATGGGAAGCCTCAGCTGACGGCTGGCAGTGTTCTCACACCGTGTAACAGATCAGACACGCCTTGGGCTAAACTGATAAGAACATGTTAAACAGCATATTAACTATGTGTGTAACAGACTAGAAAATAACAAAGGAGGGAAAAAAAATCTGATGTATCCATGGCACTAACATATCACTCACTGCTCTAAAAACAAAGCTTTCTTACCTGTTACGCAAATTTGTACCAAAACTCCTTAAGGATGCAAGATTTCTTGGACTCGCCAGTGCCTTTTTAGCCATTGAGGGTAAAAGTTTGAAATGTTTTATGTTGGAGTGTTTAGGCACCAAAAGTATGTTTTTTATTTTAATGTCATGATTGGTGGTGAATCGCTATGTGCTCAGTAAGTATCAGTATGCCTTGTTTGGGGTATGAATTGCATTTTCGTTATTGTAACTGTAAAGGAAACGTGCGTCTAGGATGCTGTCCAGCTGTCGGGACACACAACAGTTCACAGGGCTGTAGATGTTAACAGCTTTTAATAACCTTCTTGTGCTTTTCTCTTCTCACACCCCTAATTGTTTGCTTGGAAATATTAATAGCGCACTTTGTGGCATTTAGGAGGCTGAAATGTGCCTATATAGTTTAAGGTTTTTGTTATGCATTTGTTTATTCACCGGCGAAACCTTCTAAATCACAAAACCAAAGTCAAATTAACACCTGAGCCACAGAGAGTGGTCTGTAAAACACAAGAAAGGCAGGAAATCAGGATGTTCACAGATGTCCATGAATGCGTTGACTTCCAAGGGTGGCCTGCGTTCTTCTAACGCATACTAATGATAGATGAGGTCAGTAAAATACCTGTGTGTTCCCGAAGCCCAATAAACCACAGGCTTTTTTCTTCTTCTTCTAGAAGTACGTATTAACATATGGCCAGACACAAAATCCTTGGTGTGACCAGGAAATAATAACGTAGACGGGGGCCGGATGTAATTCAGTAGGTGCTTAACGAAAGTGCAGATGGTGGACTAGATATTAGCAGATTCTGTTTACATACTAAATGTTTGGAAAGTTGCACATTCATAGCAGAGGGTTGGAAAGCAGTGTTTCAATAAACAGGTCACGTGCTTTACACTACACAAACCTAGACTTCTTGGTGATTACTAAATGGCAGAACCTTTCTGTGGAATCGTCACAAGCCCACCTAGCATCACTGATAAGGTTAACACAGGGTAGGTAGCTAAATGATTGCCATGACAAATGGTAACAAGTCTTGAAATAGCACAAATGCTTAGCAAGAATGCAGTTATTGAGATGACTGGTGAGAAACGGAAGGGCTTAGTGGTCCTTTAGAACCTCGAAGCAGGCAGCTGTCCTTCACTCCTTGCAGCTGCGCTGTTCTGGGATCCCATTTAAGGAATAGAATAATGATCCAAATCTCCCTGAGGTCACTTAAATTGGTCTCCAAAAAAGCCGAGTGGGCTGTTGAAAATCAAGCTAGGGTGCAGATTGCCTTCTGGAGCCCACAATGTCCATACCAGATCCTGCCTAAAGACATTTCAACTGTTCAAGAAAGGGAACGATCCACTCAATAGTAAAGTAATAGATGCGTGTCAGCAACTACCCATCTGTAAACTACCTCTTACCAAACGTCACTGCCAATTTCTACATCAGAAAATAAACGTGCCAAAAAGTTCACAAAAACTGGCCCAGATTTGCAGCTCAGCTGTATATAAGGAGCGTGGCTTGTTCGCTATTATTATGAAGCTGGCACCACTTTTACTAAAAGCAAGCGGAGTTGGGATTTATCTGCACTAAAGCTGTTACTAGTTTGTTCATGCCACCTGGAAAAGAAAGGCTGGATGCCATTCAAAGCTAGGACTGGATTTGCTGCCACCTGGTGTAAAGCAGGATTCAGGTTTGTGAGGACACAATTGGTTTTCTTCGGTTATCACAGAAGTAGCATAATTGCATCCCTGGAGCAGTTTGTGGAAACCATTGCTTTATAAACAATACACATAACACAAAAAAAAAGATATATAACAATACAGATGGTACGGCAGTAATTTGCCTAGAAAGGAAGACACTGTATTCCTTGTATGAAGCACACATCATTATTTATATTAAGTATTGACCTGTTTTATCTCAGCTATACAACATATGTATCTTTTTTTTTTACACATATATAATTCACTGTATGTATTGATGTAGGGATATACATTAGTGGCTTTTTTTTTTATACAAGTTAATTCTTTACCCTTTTATTGTAGTGCAATAGCGTAATACAGTTTTTGGTGCTGATTGATTAAACGCAGTTATCCTCGGTGCATTTAAGACTTATATACCATACGCCATAACCATAAACGCCTATATATGGCAAGCGATCGTATTCAGCCGTGAAGAAGGAGCAAGTTGCCCAGATTTCAGATTGAAGGGCCGGAGGGTGTTTGTGAACATGGACGAATGTCGCTTGCATCTCGACTAGAATTTCACTGCTTAGTTAAACATGGGCTACATTGCTTTCCTATCATAATTCTAAAGAAGCGCTTGTCTTGTATCATCTGCCAAACACCTCTATCGATGTGACTTGTTATTTAGGTAATGGTTCATTTTCACCCACGTTGTTATTCCATCAATTATCTGTATTTATATAAAGGGCCTCCATCTGTTGGCTTATGTAATGAGCTGAAACCATTTGGAGTTTAACATCAACATACGTTAAATAACGAGGACAAATGTACTTTTGTGGGGAAGGTTTTTATGACAATTGCTATGCAAGGAGTTTAAATAAAAGATTGTTTCTTCAAACAATTTATTCTTCGCACAAGGTTTTTTTTTCCCATGGAATTTGTCATTTATGGGCAAAGCGAAGATTGTATGTGTACACGATCATAACCCTTAGAATTTCCGTTTAACAAAAGCCATTAATATTTTCTTCGTCTTGTGAAACTATGAGCCAAGTTTTCTGAAACAGATTATTGCCGATGTGATTATCTGAGCGGATCCTTGCTAAGCGACAGAGCCCTTAATATTTGGTTCAAGATCCAGGTGGCTTCTGCACGCCAGCAGATTTAACGTCCAGAGCAGACAAGCAAGTAACGCGCTAACTGCTCAACCTCATGTACATGTTTATCACGTGTTACTTTGTATCTCCTCACAACTAATGTCATTTTCAATTAAAAATGACTGGTTGTCTAAGCAGATCAAAGCAAACACCCCGCCAACCCACTGGGATCAAAGTAGTTGAATTGTTAGGTTCAATTAAGCTTAACTAGCTCTTAACACGTCCACATCCCACTGAGACTGAAACACAACTTTAACATATATATTTTAAACCTCCGGACATTAGCATCATATACGTCAAATATGCCGTTTAGCATACATATGTGATTAGCATTATAAATGTGTCGAAATGCACACATACAATTTAATGAATCATTAGGAACAATAAAAAGAATTAATGCTAATAATAATTATGAATGCTGTTCTAGATCTCTCTTGGCAAACTCTAGAGGAGCGTTCGTGTTCTTCTCAATGGGTCCCACCAGGCTGCTCTGCCTGGTGTCTTTCTCATAGCTAAAGAGAGACTGGCCTGCAGATCCCCGAATGACTCCTGTCCCAAAATTTCTACCTATGTTCATACCTAATGGTTTATGAAGCTTATCAAACACCAGAACTCAATCACTTTTATTAGATTTCTGAGAGGAACGTTAACCTCATGTTTGATCACTTCTAAAATAAATCCAAACATTCACCAAATGGTGCTATTTGTTCTGACTTCCTCAAAATATGACTTCAAAATGATCTCACCAAAACCAATGTAAGCAACACAGACAGAGGGCAAATAGCCTATAGCACCCAAAGCAATATGGCCTTACCCCCAGGTTATACATTGCACGTGAATGAGAATGGAAAAGCATGGAATTTGATGCATTAAATGCTTTGTTTCATTCATGTACTCAGTCATCTATATGACAATAGAAAACTTAAAAATGATTGACCTTCTTTGAGTATAGTATGATAGTGTTGGACCACCTGGGCTGATGAGTTAATGTTGTGTAGACACCTAGGCTGCCTGCTGTAACACAACAGTGTTTTGTAATAGTTTTATATATACCACTCATATATTCCATCGAATAGCCACACATATATTATAATTTGAAATATAGTAATACATTATTCCTTTCTTATACCAATCATTGAAGGACATTAGGCAGTTCACACATGCGGCAGAGACAGCACGTGATGTCACTTTGTATGTGAAATTAAGGACCACATTAACCATGTGGGGAAAGAATCCATAGTCGCTATGAGGATTATTTCCATTTTTGTCATATACGGATTAATGACGGTGCTTCTTAAAACTGTAGCTGTAATCCACCGTCGACCACTAACACATGGCCGGTGATGTATGAGGCCTCAAACAAGAATGCTACTGTTTGCGCAACGTCTTCTGTCTCTCCAAATCGGCCCAGCGGGATGCCTTTGGCCAGCCCATCTTCCTGCAGGTGTGATGTCATATCCGTGCAAATGAATCCTTGAAATGTAATAGAGATCAGTTAGAGCAGCTAGGGTTCTCATCTTCAATTATGCAGTAAAATAAGCAAAATACATCTATCCCAAATGAGGTGTCTGAGACATACACAAAAGGAGGTTGGGTATGTCAGTTTTTGAATCCTTAATATGTAGTACAGACATGTCAAAATGTCTTTGAATGTAAAGTGAACCTGTCACCTAAAATGGTTAGTCCACCAAGCATAAAAGCTATGTACACAGAATAATACATCCCATCGTCTGATACATATGTATCACACATACTACTACTGGATCACGTAGATTGTAGTCACATTCAGAACAGGTTTAAGTGTTGATTACAAAAGCTCACCTGGTGCAACCACATTGACTCGAATGTTCTTCCTGGCAACTTCTTTAGCAAGAGACTTGGAGAAACCCACCAATCCTTCCTTGCTGGCACTATAAATGCTCTGGCCAGAATTCCCTTTGTGTCCAACAACACTGCCTGCAGTAATATGAAGTCAAGAAACACCATAGGAAAGTAGAAGCAATCAAGTTAAGTCAGTTCTATCATGAGTTGTATTTAGACGAGAGCTGGGGTGCTGGTACATTTGGGGCGATCTCCCTCCGACTGGCCCAGAGCAGAAGACCGAAGGATCCAAGGTCCATACCTTCATAGGTATAGACATGCATGCCCCTTCCGCATTGCGAGTCTGAGCATTGGATTATAATATAACATTCTGCCGACTGCAGCTGCTGGAGCAGGACAGTGTAGATCTATGCTGATGAAAGCACAGACCAACCAACAATGAGCGATAACATAATGGGGAGGAATAACCATGTAGTCCGGACAAAAAGAAGATAACCTTTCTTTAATAAATTCGGGTTTTTCTAATAATCATATAGTTGTTATTTTAATTTCACAGATACAAAGGTTTATGTAGCACACAGAACTTCTTCTTCATAGCCAGCTGGTATGCAGGGTGTAAATCGCTGTGACAAATGCGACATACATGTGTGCATTCATATATTCACCATGGTAAGAATTATAGGGGGGGTGGAAATTTAATAGATTTCCCGACTGTATAAACACGTGTGCACGGTCAAGGACAATCTTTACACAGCAACGGGCCAACGCTAGCCTGGTGTGGGTTATCCCGACGGGTTGGTTAGAGCTTGTAAAGAGTCAGCAGTGTCGATTGTTCTTTCTGGAGATTTATGGCAATGATTTCTTTGGCCTTGTGCAATGAGCTATCCGTGATATGGGGTGAACTGATTCACTTCGCTATTAGTTTGTGCCATCTAGTGGATGCAGGAGATTTACCGGCAAAGGCTATACATTCTATATTTACACTGAAATAAACCATAGATAATTAGTGAATAGAGTAGAAGCAGCCCAAAAATAAAACATATAGCAGTGCCAGACCCTTACAGTCTTTTTAGTGTTTTTTTTTAAATAATTAATTCCCCTAAAATAATTAAGGAACGTGTTATTTGTGGCCACACTGAAAGCAAACTTCCCCCCGCGTCCCCTCGGGGAATGAGTGTCTGTCAAACCGCCCCGCTTTTTAATGAATTACTGGCGGTTCATCTAGTTATTTAGCAATGAAAATGGGCTAAAACCTGATCTTTCTATGAAAAAGAGAGTTTAGAAATCCCCATCCCTATGTATATAATCACTAGCTGCAGGTGGTTTTGCCCTGAAATAGTTACACAACTTTTTTATACCAGTGGGTTTTTAACACTTTCACTGCCAGCATCCATAAATTGTTAGGATTACCTTTGTTCATTAATTATTTTAGGGGATTTATTAAAAGTTATGTTTTATATATGATATTTTTGTAGGGATTCTAATTGATATATTTACTTAGTATTTATTAGTATTAATGTTTCTTACTCAGGGTCACACCAGATGCTGCAATAAGACAGGGTACCATTCATGTCTTCTTCACCACAACTCTCCATGACTTGGTGTAATGATAATACTTGCACATTATCAAACGAGCACCACTTCTGTCCGCACAGACCTCCACCACAGCCGTGGCATGTCCCTGCCAGCCGTTGATGGGTCCAAGGGACAAGTAAAATGGGCCCCTCAGATAAGCCTAGGGCCAAGGCATTAATAGCGACACTCCAACCATCACATGCACTTTAACACACATAAGATAAGTTGTCTATTTTGCAAATGCATGGGAGGCACTTTGCAGAATCCCCCAAATGCATTTGACCCCCCCATTGGTTTGGCGAAAGCTGGGGGACCCCATATGCATGTGTGGAAAGTGCGGCCATTGATTTCAACAGGGAACCATTTTCTCACAACAGGGCAACCTCTCTTGAGTCAGGTAATTCCTTTATTGTTTTTGGTGGTTTTGGAACAATGCGTGTTAACCCAGGGAGTGCTTTAATTTACATTCTTCACATGTTCAATTTAAAACTCTATTTTGTATACAATCTCATCTCTATTATAAATACAAGAAGTTTTCCCAGTCTACCCAGGCCTCCTCCACGCGTATAAACTCTACTTTGGTTGATAGATGATATCTAATCGAGTGTTTTCAGACAGAATTAAGGCAAGACAATAACATTTCCACAGTAAAAAACTTCTATAAAGATAAAACTGAAATGTTTGCGTGTTTCGTATCCTTGTTACTGGCCGCCATCATGCATCTTACCTATGTTGACAATGGCTCCTCCCTGTTGCTGGACCATTCCTCTGATGGCCACTTTACATGTCTGGATTGGCCCTATGAGATTAACGGTGATCTGAGACAGGACGTCCTCACATGTGCTCCTCAGCAACAGCCCATCTCTATCGCAGAGAAAACACACTCAATAAAACTGTGTGTTACATCCGGATCAGAACAATGGAAGCCAGATGCCTTCAACGTTACCAAGCCAGCACTTTCAACCATAAACAGTTTGTATACAAAGTCAGAGTTGTATGCTTTATGTGTATACAAATCACCACTTTGTGGGGTTATGTGTCACAGCAAGTATTATAAAGTCTACTTTTAGAAGAATTACACTGTTTTCTGATCCTTTGCACAATTAAGAGTTATTTCTCATAACGAACCATATATTTATCTGTTGTGCTATGATTGTATGTTAACTAAATTCATAAAATTGTTTGTATATAGTTTAGATAAACAACTACATCTGCGGACTCCAGCAATCAAGACTTTAGCGAATACAACCCTAAGATAATTTAACTATTCACCTCCAAATAATTTCCAATCAATCCCAATGCCAATTTTGTAACTCTTTCCTTGGCGTTGGCTTCAACACACACATTAAGTTAATCAAGAATGGATCCAAGTCAAGTAGTTCAAGAGGAGGAGTACCACTATTATAAATTTTGTATATTGTCCCTCAAGATTGTGAGCAGGGCTCTCTCCACCTAATGTATCGGTTTGTCTAAGTCTGTCAATTATTGTCTTGATTGTAACTAAAACATTCCTAGAACTGCTGAATGTCAAAACACTTCCCAGAAATAATTCCTGAATCAAGGAAATTTTTATTTCATTCATAAATTTTGCCAGGAACGTTAATTGTCGCAAGGCGCAAAAGTAAGCACTGATAGGTTGTTGTGTTAGGAAGTGAAACATCTTCTAAAATGTTTTTGTCTAAATACAATCTTAAACTCGTGTAACACAAGGACATACAATATGTTGCACTATATGTTCCTACAGTGAGTCAGGTTTAACCCTTTGTTAGGGAACAGTTGGTCCCCATCAAAACCATTAATGTATACGGTGACCACACTTTAGGCTACAGAGAACTCACCTATTAATACCTGCAGCGTTAACAAGATACTTAACAGGACCCACGTGTTTCACAATCTCCTTAAATGTGCTCTGAACCTCTTCTTCTTTGGCGATGTCACAGCTAAGAGCCAGGGGGGCTGCAAATAAACACACAGACAAGAAGGTATTGGGTGGGGGTTAACAGCTGTATGATTTCTTAGAAGTGATAATCAACTTCATAGACCATACGTTAAATAAAATTCCTAAATCCAAGAAGCAGACTGAAGATAACAGGGTACAACTCATTGATGCCCCAAACAATGCTCTAGTACCACCGAGCTGTGGGGGTATGAAGTTAATTGCAAACGCACATAAAGAAAAGCGACTGTATTTCCACTTACCGCCAACCTCTTCTGCTGCGGCTTTTGCTACTTCCAAATTTCTGGAGATAATCGCCACTTTATAGTCCTTTTGTACCAGTAACCTTGCAACCGCTTTCCCTATCCCCCTGGATCCTCCGAACACAGCACACACTTTACTCATCTAAAGCAGAAACGATGAGTCATTTAACTAGAGTAATAAAAGTGTTATTTATCCATTTGGTTAGTAGAAGAATAGCAATGTTTGCGCTTCTTAAATCAATTCTTGGCTTGCCTCTCTATCTGAGGGTAAGTTTTGGGGCCATCTGGGGCTTTACATGTACATAATAATATGTAACAAACTGATAACGTGTATACAGATGCGTGCAGACTCATCGGTCAGAGATACAGGATGAACCCATTTATTATATGAATGACATACGACGAAACGCTTACTTACTGCATCACATATGATTACTTTTACTTTGTTCTAACTGAATTGTTATGTCCCTGTCTGGAAACAAAAAGGCAAACTGACTCTATCTTCAGCTTTACTGTGTTACACAAAAACAATTACTTTTTTATTAATTATAAATATTAAAAAACTAAATAATTGCACCTGCCTGAAGCTCTAAAGCATTTTGTAAACAGTTGTCATTCACCTGTGACCTTTTGTGCATACTATAACTTCAAAGCTGGCTTTACTTATCTGTTCATGGTTACACTAAATGTTATCCATGATATATTTGAAAATAAAAATCACAAAAAACATACCATTATAAGTCACATGACAGCTTTACTAGACACTAAACTGCTGCACACCGAACAAACACGGAGACTGACGAGGAAATACACATTCATTGCCATGAACTACAACTACGGGTCCTCCCAAAGGACATTTCGCAACCGCACTAAGCATTCGCTACTACGGCTGCCTGTAAGGAACATTTCGCTACTTGAGAATCCACAAAAGGTAATCTGTACGAGCAGGTGCTGCAGCGTCATCCTTTTCTTATTATACTGTCAGCTTCGTGTTGTTTTATCATAATGAACATTTTGACGCCATAAATCCGAACCATATAAAAAGCATAATAAAAAAAAGATTTAGTTTGAATGTGCTAGTTTTAGGCAGCGTGGAGTAGGTTAATTTCATGCTGCAAAAAGTGCTGTTAATTTTCTTCAGTTTTCTGGTAATCAATCAGTTACTTTTTTATGGGGCTGCTTAATCCAGTTTATAGGAAAAGACCCTCTGATGTAAGAAGCTTGTCCCTGGGATGCTAACTCTTTATTTACCTTCAATAAATCAATCAAGGCAGCAGAACACAATGACATCCCGATACGATTAATAGACGTTACGATATACGGGCACAGAACGGGAAGAGAGCCCTGCTCCTGTGAGCTTACACTCTCTTCGGGGAATGAGACGGACTGCTTGCGTGAGGATGATTTGATTGTAGATAGGGTGGTGTGGAAATCCCAAAGTGGTGGAGGGCAGATGATTTCAGGAGGAAGGGAGGGTATTAGAGTGGTGGGCTGTATGCGTCTCTGGTGGGTATTTAGCGAGTGTTTGCAGTAAGAGTAAGTAAACAGGGGTCTGACAGAACAAGGTAGGGAATAGACCGCACGGAGACGTTTACCGTTAATGGGTGTCTTTCTAACATTATCTCTTTTATTTACGTCTACCCTGCTCTTAATTTGATAATGTCCACTCTGTTACACAGCTAAAGCTCTTTTTCTGTTTTGGGGTTTTCTCATACTTAATGGCTAATACCCTGTAGTCTATGGAAAGAAGACACACACACATACACACGTACACATCCATGCTCACACACACACACATACATATACACATCCATGCTCACACACACACACGTACATATCCATGCTCACACACACATATACACATCCATGCTCACACACACACGTAGACATCCATGCTCACACACGTAGACATCCATGCTCACACACACGTACACATCCATGCTGTCACACACACAGAGCACATTGCAAACTTAAGTTACAGTGTTTGTAATGCAGACAATTGACATGGCCGGCATGTTACAGAAATGCATACTGTTAGTGACAATTTAGTGACAAAAATGAATGTAAAAAATAAAAACATTGGTTATTTCTAAACTCAGGACAATCTGTTTAGCTGTTTTTTTCATTAACATTTGTAGATGAGTAAAATACTCAAATAAAAGTTAGCTCGTTTGAGCAGGGTCCTCCTCACCTGTTGTCTCTGTAAGTCAGTTTGTTATGTTGCATACATAAATAAGATGATATGATACATGTCAAAGAAGAAGATTACAGCTAAAGACAAATAAATGTTAAAACTGCCATTATAACGAAGGGTACAATATTTGAAAAATAGTCTGGTCACAACGGGGTTAATAATATTACTCTGTGTAATGCCATTCTGTGCTTTATCCATCACTGATCGTAGTACAAGTGAAAAAAAGGTCCATGGCCGCTTCAGAACTCCTACCTGTCAGTGCCCCTCAGCATCTACAAACCTAATCACAAACAGGAAAAAACAGATTAAAAAAAACACAGGTACTTAAAAAAAACAATTTTATTTAGACATGCATATTTTAATGTCTGGGCTGCAAAAAAAATCCGTAATAAGCAAACTTTCCACTAGGGGTCACTATTGCTATATATTATGTATGATCTATCATTGACAAAGTTATGAGGTTATGCGCTTGTCAGTGCAATACATGTGCAGTGATAGACAGATTTTGCTGGTTATTATTATTTATTGAGTTATATAGCACCATCATATTCCACAGCACTGTACAATTGGTAAACAGGACATAACAAGTAGTGCGTCGTATAACAATTTGGACCTACAGAAACAAAATGCAAGGAGGGCCCTGCTCACAATTTCAAAGAATTAGTTGTTAATTATATCGCAATTCTACGGCTAACACGGTACCAACTCTCATCTTAATTATTGTTAATTAATGTTAATTAAATAAATACTATGCCCTATGATAAGACAATGGAGTTCAAGTATAAGCTATCCCTATACCGCAATGGTTACTTCTTTGTCACCTATGGATTTTACCCCTAATGCAAGGCTTCAAAGTCGTTTCAAAGATTGCGAACTCGTTTGAGCAAGGTCCTCCTTAGCTCTCGTTTCTGTAAGTCCGAATTGTTATTTGACGCACTACTTGTTGTCCCGTTTACCTACTGTACAGCGCTGCAGAATATAATGGGGCTTTATAAAAAAATAAATAATAATCAGCAAATTCTGTGTGCCTGCAGAAGTATAACACCGACAACCTCATGTGCCTGCAGCTTTCAAAGAATGACCTCTGATAACTGGCAATGGTGCATAACATGTGGCAATAGTGCCGCCTAGTGGAGCGTTTTAAGTACTGGAGTCATTTTTTTATTATATTATTTTAATTTAAGTTGTACACAGAATTTTAAGTTAACCTAACACCATCCTTGGCATTTTCAGCCTTTATTATAATGTAATTATCTACCATTTTACACATATAAAATATATATTTATAAATCATTTAATAAATTCATTAATGTTTGCTGAGAGCAGCTATGTCCAGTAGGTGAGGCCACTTGAGAGAATCCTGTTTTAGGATAGCTTGATTCACAATTATTTTATTTATCACTTTACAAGCAATGCCTCTGAAATTATGCCTTTTACAGGGTAAAATGTTCCAAAAAGCACCAATTCTGCAAACATGTAATCCGAGCAAATGTATAAATCAGCATGACTACATATTTCTCAATGTTGTTTGGTCGAAATTTCCCTCTGAGCAATGACACAAATTGTAGGATTTTGCTTGTGCCAAGAAATTGAACGTACAAAATAAAACAACTTGAAACGGCAAACACGTCTTCAGTTTCAGGCTTCCCCGAGGTTTGGATATCAGTCCAACATGATTATACTGTAACCAGCAATGTTTTGGCAAACAGCAGGGTCTAGTTTACATTCAGAGAACACAACGGATGAAATGTGCCCTCGCACAACTGCGGACTGACAAAACAAGCAGCTACATCTGCAGTCTAATGCATGTTTTAGGATTTTTATATGAATGCAAAACGCATTACCCTGTTATTATTCATCAAAACAGTGGTATGTACTAAAAGATACATTCTTTGGCACAGCTGACTGGATGTAACATATAATTATTGCGTGTTGTTGCCGCGTGCAGTATGTTGTATGTATAACAAATATAATGTATTTCATTCCTTTTTTGGGGTTTATGCATCCCACATACAGGATGCAGTATTTTTTATATGAAAATGATATGTCCTGGAAAATATGGACAATGTGGTCACCAAGGCCTAGAGAATGATTCCTGGTAGATGTATGGGAACATAACCTATAATGGTGTGACACCCCCCCCCACCACCACATATTCTATCGTAGGCTGAGATTAAGGCTTCCAAAGGCATAGATATCTTGAATGTGTCCATTGGGGTCTGGTGTGTTCTGCATAGACTGGACAATCCAGATGTTGCATTATAATCCAGCCCCCTCCATCCAGCCCCCTCCATAGTGTACTATGTAATGGAGCATAACATTAAAAACTGTCCATGTGGGGTATTCTACTCAGGGGGTGCTGTTGAAGATGTTTTCACCGCTTACAGATTGTTCAACAGTTTCTCAATCCAGATCCCACCAGAATGTGTCCTCAGCCCACAGCCCTAAACCTTAACATAATATTTCAATTAAGACCACCCTATGCTTGGAAAAGAAACACATAATTATTAGCAAACTCTGACTACCATATTCAAACCTCAAGAGGATTATTTCTGAACTAACTCTGGAGTACAATTCTGTCAAACATTTGAACTCCATACTACAATATAGCAGTTTCAAAGACATATCACCCCTAGAGAACCAGCAAAAATGTAGCTATATTGTTTAGACTGCTATTATACACAAAAAATATATAGATTGTACGTGCGGTGACATATCCAGGCCTATACCGACTACGCCTAGGGTAGCACTGGTACTGGCGGAGGGGCGGCTCTTGGGCAATCAAGCCCCCCAGAGGTGCTGCACAATGGCCTGTTACAGGGGAGACCTGTGATGTCCCTAACTGGCCTACTTATGCTCAGAGGCGAGTAGCGTCTTTTAATGTATTTAGGATAACGACTGTGGAGGGGAGGGTTGGGGTGCCAGCGCCTAAGGTCAGTACATTGCTACGTACATGTCCTTAGAACCAGTGATGTACTTGTCTTGAGTGCTGCAAGACACTAGAGCTTACCTCTACAGTACCATCAGATCCTGACATCTAGCCTGAGAAGGACGTGTGGCACGTGGGGACAGTCGTGTAAATGAGTTATTAAGGTGATTGGAGATTTCTCTTGTAAACTGCCCATTGAGCAGTGGCTTACTGGGGAGCCTGATTGCAATCTGGCCCCTGGTTTGGTGCCATAGGGGCTACTGCCCCCCTCCTGATCTCGTTGGCCTAGGCCAGTTTTCAAACAGAAGCCATCTGCTATGGTTTATTTGATTAACATAATTTTAATAAAAAAACCCACATCATGCAATGGTGTTGGTGCAGAAGGGAATTCTGTCTAAGCATGCGACATGATTAGGGAAGTCCCTTCTGCACATCATTAAAGGCATGAGAGCAAACAGTCGTTCCCTGGTAGGCTCAAAGCCCTTCGTATACCTGATCCGTCTGGCAGTCCAACAGTCGTCTAGTTGATTTATATGTATAAATAGCTGATATGAAGTATATGGCTTGCTTATGGTGTAATAGCTCAGAAGAGTAGAAAGCCCATTTCTCAAATGTTGTTAAAAGACCGAATTATATGGAAGCCATAATTATTAAATACTTAGATTTTTTTCACAACGTTTTGAAGATCCCAGACGTGCAAATCCCCTCTTATCTTTATAATACTCCAGCCTTTCCATTAAGTGGAGACTGCAGCTCCAGTCCCACAGAAGGAACACAATTTACTGTGACCCCGCTGTGTCTAAACGAAATTCCTTTCAAATGTTTTTTAAATTATGACGTCTAAAAGTCTAAACGCACTTTTATTCACTTTGTGTGTTTGTCAAACAATAGAAAATCTGCAAGACCTGCTGGCAGTCTGACTCAAAATCACCTATGAGACCATATTCTTCAGCCATGATTGCCCACTGAATAGCAAATGCTGGCAAACCCAAAACACACTTTTTTGTATACTTTTTTATGCAATGACCCCCCTTCCCGTAAAATTATGTGGGATCTATAGGATACATTTATAGTCAGAAAGATCTCTCAAATGACCTCCAACCCAAACGTAGTATGTTGTATTGCAAAGTGTGTATGGATCTCTGACTGAATGCCCTGTGTGTTCCTCTTCATACAATGTCATTGGATTGTGTCTAAGTCAACGGGATGTGACAATAATGAGAGTTTATTGTCCATTCGTCTTCAGCGTTATTAGATTCATACTTTGTCATCGTTGGGTAAAAGTAATTATATAACTGACCTTTTTCTTTCATTATCAGATTATATTTTTCCATTTTCTATGCAGTAGACCCACAGGCCATATGTGTTTAACCACAGAGAATATTATATTATACATGAAATGTATTCAGTCTTTTTTTGTCAAATTACCCTTTGACAATGCATTAGCAGCCCTTTGATCCTATCGTATAACTGCGATGTTTTAAATAAACCCATAAACCTAAAATGTTTTGTATGTAATACACCACCAACAGATGGTATATCTGTTACCAATATATACCGGTATGTGTATATATACATATATATATATATATATATATATATATATTATTATTATTATTATTATATATATATTTTTTTTTTTTTCCCAAACACCCCGGGCCTTGGGTACACATGCATTATTAATTAAATTACAATGGGTAAACAGGACTTAACAAGTAGTTAATCATATAACAATTTCAGGCAAGTCCAGTAGGACAAAAAGACTGAACTTGGCATCTCTGGAATTAAATAGCCCTAAACCTTTAAAACAAAAACACCTGGATTGGAAAACAATATTATTTGAATCTCCAATTATAATTTCCCATATATTCCTTATTTTATTTTAAAAGCACTAATACTATAGGTATCATCTATAGTCCATATTTACGCAACACGGAAACATTTTAGGAGATCTGTTTGAATTTGAAGCATTGTAGCCCACTCGGGCATTATATCCTAACTCTGTCATGTCACTAGTTTCATTTCTTGTTCATTAAATCACAGTCAGGCTGCTTAAAATGATAGATCGCCTATTCAGATCTGACCTATTATCATGCTTTAAATTGACAAATCGCTACAAGTCGACTTTCTTGGTGTTCTAGGTCATCAGTTTTTGGAAGTCAATTTCCTTTTGTATATTGTAACATAAATCGGCTTTATTTCCTATCTGCAAGTGAAACACAATTTTTTTTTCTTCGGTCTAGGAAAACACATGAGATTTTACTATTTTATTGTTTTTGTTAGGTTGTTTAAATTTTATGTAATCCCAGCACACAAGCAAGATTTCTTCTGGGATATAGCTAAATAACTGATCTTAGAAAGTACCAGATGCCATAGCAGGGGTTATATTCTATATATATTCCAACTGATTCTCCCAGAAGTCTTGTAAAGAGCTATTAGATGATCAGTCAGGTACTTTGCTAAAGAAACACATTCTTAGAACACCCACCCATTTTCATGTTACTCTGAGTAGCTTGGCCATGCTCTTCTTCATTCCCTCATATGCCTTACATACAAAGCCTTTTATTTTGTTTCTGGGGCATCAGTAATTTAAAGACAGGAACTGATCTGTAGACCACCAGGCTAACAGGTAGTCCTGTCTTTAATGATAATGGGGCTCTGGTCGAGGCTTCCCTAGTGAAGACGCCGTCCCCAGAACATTCGTATCTGTAACCAGCAGCATGACCCCTGCCGAAAGGGCCTACAATGGGCACGTAAGCATAAGAACTGGACCACAGAACAATGGAGGAAGGTGGCCTGGTCTGATGAATCACGTCCTAAGGTGCACAAACAGGTTAATATGCAGGGCCGGCCCGACAATGGAGCCGAGTGGGGCAACCGCCCCAGGCGGCACTTTTGAAGGGGCGGCACTTTGCCGCCCCAAGCTCTTTTTTTTTTTTTTGAAAGCGAAAGAGAGAGAAAGGGGCGCCGAGTGGTTTTCGCTTACCAAGCTGTCAGTACCCGCTCGGCGCCCCCCTCTCTCTCCTCTGCGGCGAGTCTCCCTGTTCGGTCTCGGTGCCGGCTTGTAATGCTGAGTGCCGAACAGGGAGACTCGCCGCAGGACTGCTGAAAGCAAGGTAAGTACAAGGGGGGGGGTAGATAATGGGGGGGGGGTTGGCAGGGACGGAGGGAGAGGAAGGGTAGATAATGGGGGGGAGGGTAGATAATGGGGGGGCAGCAGGGACGGAGGGAGAGGAAGGGTAGATAAGGGGGGAGGACGACGTTTTAAAATTCGCCCCAGGCGGCATTTTGCCTTGGGCCGGCCCTGTTAATATGCATTCTTCTAAAATGAAAATAAAAAATAAAACACTTACATGACACAGAAGTTACAGCCATGCTGCAAAATCTGCCTGATTCCTCAATGAGCCAAAATTCCTTGCCACTAATTGGCTACTGAAGCTGTCAGTGAGAGGTAACTATGCATTTATATATACATAGTTAACAGAGCCTGTTCTGGTAATGGCAATGGAGTTGGTAAAAATGGATTTCCTTATTGAATCTACATAAAGGCACTACATAGACATTATATTTGCAGTCCTTCATCACGTTCAGATTAGTATTTGTTGCTCTGGTGCAGAAAAAAAAGTTATTTGATTGAACTTTTGTGGTGAACAGTCATTTATTGTCTGCTTATGCTCAAACTCAGGCAAACTTGTGCATTGTATTATTTATAATCTGTATAATCTGTATTGTCTAGTAAACAAAATATATTTCTATTGCTCTTATTAGCATTTTGTTTCACTTTAATTGATGGGATAAATTTCCCTCATCCAAGCAAAAAAATCTACAAATTACCGGTATTTACATTTTGGTATAATATGTCACCTCTATTTTTTTTTCTCTTTGTATAGTGAACATGTTGCTTCGTACGAATGGCTTCTTATAAAGCATTCTGGACAAAAGTGGACTTCGTCCAGTGTGAGTGACATGTCCATTCTTTGTTTATATTGTGGACGATGTCCTAGACTGACACAGATGGGACTTGTGTGGAGCCAAAGGCAATTGGCCTTGAATTTCTGCTCCAGGTGTTGATAATTGTGCAGTAGACACCTCTGAGACTTCTCGCCCCTGGGATTCAGCTTCACCAGTTGCCAAAGTAAGTGTAAATGTTTCCATCATCCCTGACATAATGAAAAAAAGGTAAAGTGAGGTTCTTCATCCTTTGTTGAACTAAGCAAACATGGACAGTGGTATAAAGCTATTGTAAATCATACATATTTTATATCAGCAAATTAACGTGTTTTGATTTTATGCTCTGGAGCTTCTGCTCGTGGAGACCATTGTTGTGTTACGGTTTTATGAGCTAATTGGTAGATAGCTCTGTAACAGCAAAAGTCTATGCATTTGGTCCAAGCATTTTTATTATTTCTGGAAACAAATCTGACAAAAAACGCAGAACAAGTAAAGGTAAGAAGACAATCGGCAGGATGGTAGAGAAGCTTTGTCTTTTTGAGACTAGATAAGGGGAAAAGAGCCCTATGTTGGCCCCAAGCCAGGAGAGAGGCATTTGCCAGCACAGCCAATGACAGTTTGTCATGTCACAAATCAAAGAAGAGGACTAGAAAGGTGGAAAAAGAAGACAGTTTAGGAAATTAAAGAACGCATGATGCATGTCTGTCAAGGCCGCAGATGTTTTTGCTTCTCCAATTACTTGTTTTTCCCATTGTTTCCTTGGTGCCATATCACTCTATTATACCTTTTTATAATAGTTTTTTTTATTACTATTATTTTTAATGCCTGTTATCCCACTAGGATATCTAAGTATTGTGATCTTCTTGCATGGAATTGTGCAGCACTGGCTTATAGCGTCTCAATTAGCAGAAGATCATAGGTGAGTACTCATGTGAGACATGGAAATAAAAGGAGAGAAGTGTGGGGGGGCTGAATATTTGTATGTATAGGCAAGTTGCAATGTGTATGTATGGGCAGTCATGTAGACAGTCAGTGTATGTATGGGCAAACGTGTAAAGGCAGTGTATATGTGTGTAAGGACTGAATGTTTCTGTGTAGGGGCAGTGTGCATATGGGCAGGTATGTGTATATTTGTGTATATATGGACAGGCGTGTGTATACGGGCAGTGTATATGTGTATAGACTTTTACTTACACATGTCCACAGAGCCGGCCTTAGGTGTTCCAGCGCCCTGTGCGAACTACTCCTCTGGCGCCCCCCCTCACTACCCCCCCTGTGCCTTCAAACTACCCCCCTCTGCCCCTTCAAACTACCCCCCCTGTCCCTTCAAACTACCCTCCTCTGCCCCTTCAAACTACCCCCCCGTGCCTTCAAACTACCCCCCTCTGCCCCTTCAAACTACCCCCCTCTGCCCCTTCAAACTACCCCCCCTCTGCCCCTTAAAACTACCCCCCCTCTGCCCCTTCAAACTACCCTCCCTGCCCCATCAAACTACCCCCCTTTGCTCCTTCCTTCAAACTACCCCCCCCTCCCTACTTCTCCTTATCCTAACTTACCTTGAGGAGTCCTGCCGGCATTTCATGTTGAGCGCCCGAATAGTCCGGCACTCAACATGAGATGCCGGCACTGCGATGGAGTCACGGAGAGTAAGGGGCGTCGAGCTGTTGCTGAGAACTTCACGAGCAACCGCTCGGCGCCCCTGCCCGGGCCATAAATGAAAACATTGTTGGTTTTTGTTGTTGTTGTTTTTTTTAACTTTACTTAACATCCTCCATGTTAAATAAAGTTAAAAAAAACTTTATTTAACATGGAGGATGTAAAAAAAAGTTAAAAAAACAACAACAAAAAAACCCAATAATGTTTTCATTTAGGTGCAGAGGGGGCGGCAGTGGACCCTGTGGCGGCGACGGAGGAGGACCCCGCGGCGCCGGCGGAGGAGGACCCCGCGGCAGAGGAGGACTCCACGGCGGCGCCACCTGGAGTGTGGCGCCCTGTGCGGTCGCACAGGTCGCACACCCCAAAGGCCGGCCCTGCATGTCTACTTTATTCTAGTTCTCTATGGGTGACAAAATACTGGAAAATGTTAGAAAAACAGATGGACTGGGATGGATCATGGATGAGGCTAGATGGTGTATTCTAAAAGGTCTGGACAAAAAGGATGGTGCCCATTGCTGCCTTTAGCCTCTGCTTTGAATGTTTCAGAACTTTTTCCTTTTTGTACTTTTGCAACTCCAAATATAGCTATCAGGGTGTTAAAAGTAAGTATAGGAGTCATTTTCATCCTGACTGGATCCTTTTAAAAGGGGTTTAAATAACCCCATGAATGACTACCCAGTGACCTTTTAATACTCCAAGATCAAGAGAAGTTTTAGTGCAGAGGTTAAGTAAGTACAAGCTTTACTGGATAATGACGTGAACAGGAAAACATGGCACAATGTAATTATTGTAGCTACTGCTGTAAGGTCTCAGTTGGATCCTTCGTAGAGTAGGCCTTTGGAATATTCCTGTGTGATCTGCTAATGAGATGCCTGAATAAACTCTTTGCTAAGTTCTAGTACCACATACTCTTCAGGGCACGTTTTTAATCCGGAAATAATGACAAGAACTCAGATCCCTGCCGATAGATGAGTTTTCTTTGTTCATGTCTTCATCGTGTACTTGAAACAGAAAGTTAGTTCTGTAAAGAGTCTAATGTCCCATATAGCCCCACCAACGGGGGATGCATATTCAAATACTTTGTGAACTTTAATAAGCATATTTTACTTCCCATCCCCCACAAAAAAGCTGTAACATATCGCCCCAATCCTGTCCGCATTTGTTTGAATTAAGTATGGCTACACCAAATAAATGGAATGACTTTCTTCCCATGTACAAGACAGTCTCATAAGACCCCCTGGAACTCTTGTGTGAGTCAGACCTTGAGCTGGCTATAGCTAAATATTAAAAGACGACTAATTAAAGTGCCTTTTTGGGGTCCCTGTAGTTCGGTCATTATTGGGGCTTTTTTAGATTAACTTTTGTGGGCTGAACCCTCCGTACTTTTAGACTCCTTAAGTCTATATTGCTTTGTGATACACTACTTGTTACGTTCTGTGTACGCATTGACATGGCATTATATCAATTAATAAATAACAATAGTAGTATTTTTATTACTAGCTAGAAACTTGCTAGTTAAGCCAACAATTTCTTGCTACATTGTAGGCTGATGGGGACTTAATCTGGTTTTTAATCTATAGTGGTGTATCCAGTTGCCCACAATGTTTTAGGGGTTTTTAGAAGTCTTCAAGGGTTTTGTTGGGTTAGTAAGTAAAGTCTTGGTACAATTTATGCAAGTTAGGTGTACTCTAGAAAGCTGCTACAAACATCCATCACCAAATCAACTAGCCTTTGGGGTCAGTGTTTACCTCTGTTACCCATGGATGAAGCTGTAGATCATCTCCCATGATAATAACTACATGGGAATACAATGTAGCGGGGAAAGAGAACTAATTGGAGACATTGCAGAATTACTCATGCAAGCTCAAAGGTCACATTGCCTAAATATAAAACAGCAGAATTGTGTGTTAGCCTAAAAGGGTATATTAGCATAACTAGAGGCAAAACAATTTTTCCATTAAACCAATGAGTGTGAAATAAACCAGATTTCAGTTAACAGAACCAACTAAATGCCCTAAGAGCAGGCAGCTGAAAATAATCCATCTCTGAGCGTCCTATTAGTAAGAAGGAAAGCAGACTAATATGGCAGGACAGTGTCTAAATTGGTCACAGTCCCTGGAGATGACAAAAGCCAGTAGACTATGCATACTCAAGGTGCCACGCACTGGTCGAGTAGACTAATATAGTCATTTCTGGATGTCATTTTCAAGTGAGTTATTTTTGAGAAATTGTTTGGCTCTTTCGCTATATGCAACAAAAAAACCTATGCTTTCTTCTTCCCTGCCTGTTCCACCTCTGCCCCTAAATACATTCATTCATTCACCCGCAATCCCTTACCTCACCTGCAGATTTCTCTTTTCTGGGGTGGCCCAGCAGCACTGGGGCCACAATGTTGTCTATGCTGCCTGGCCTTAGTTGACCCTAAATAATGCGTAGGTGTTTTAACATTACATTATTTTATTTGTTAATTTAGTGTTGAATGACCAGTTCATGCCTATCTGTGTTAAAATATGTTTTTAGTGTTACACTGATTTTAATACATGTCTGACCATACACATTGTAGAAAATAGTTGAATGGGAGGCCTCATCATCTTAATATAATAGACCATGAACTTTGTATAATCTCCCATTCGGTGCTGTTTATTGATGACCTATTCCTTCATGAATGAACTATTGATACAACATAATGGCATTGTCCATTCTATGACTTGTGTTGTTAAGTATCATAAGAATGTAATTCTACCAGATGAGGCTTTTTGTGGTTCATGGCACTCGGACAAAAAGTAAAATGAAGGAGCTGATTTGGCCAGGGGCCCTCCATGAGTGTCCAGATGGAAGTAAAATATATTTAGTTGAGAAAGAGCAAGGTTACATTTGAATGAAATGAAACAATGAAATAACCCATCTGTGCATTTTTGCTTAATGGAAGCAGAAAGAAATCGAAGAATAATTGGCTCCGGCCCATATGTTGTCCCATAACAAGTAATGGGTGTCATTATTTTGGCTGCAGATTTAGTGTTGATTCTTAGAAAAGGGGGTGGAGGGTAAATGCAGTAAAAAGAACATTCAAGCTGCAGAATTTATGCCGTGTAATGTTTGTTACAAGAAATAGGGTTGTCAAATTGGCCATGCAAAGAACTTTCCATAAAGTGTGTGTGTGTACGTACATATATATATATATACATACACACACACGCATACATATTCAATCTATATATATATATATATATAGATATGTATGCGTGTGTGTGTGTGTGTATATATATATATATATATACACACATATATATATATATGTGTATATATATATGTGTATATACATATATATATATATATATATGATGACTAACATACACACTAAGACATACAATAACATATACATACTAACACACATACACAGTAACATTCTTGTGCACATACAGTAGCATCACACAAATACATATTTACATATACAGTAACATATTTACACATGCACACACAATAATACATTTAAACCAGCATGCACACTAACATACTCACACACACGCAGTAATCTATTTACATACATCACATCGACTTCTTGCATGCTGGGTCAGTCTGCACCCTCCTGCAGCTGTTGTGCAGGGGCACTTACATGCTGTTTGGGGGGCAAAGATGGCACATGCAGACTGAGGCCACTGAGAAGCTGTTTGAGGCAAAGACGGCTCAGACAAGCTGTTTGGGGCACTGACAAGCTTCTGGCACAGATAGCACAAGCAGACTAGTGGCACAGATGGCACAGACAAGCTGTTCAGGGGACAGCTGGCACTGTTGGACTGCGGCTTGCAATACAAGTTTTAAATCAGGATCTCAAACAAACATTGTTAAGTGCATAGTGTTTTTTTAATTTACAAGGCAACCTTGGAACATGCTTTTTCTAAAAGCATCTGATAAATCATCTCTGTATGATAGGTACTGTTAAGGATTACTAAGCTCCAGACTCCATTAGCTTTTCAGTGGAAAAGATAAGAATACCTTCTTTCAACCAAACCAGTCATGTCTTGTTTACAAGCAGATAGGTTCCCTGATTATAGGCCATCACTCAGACTTTCATGTCTGGATCACAGTTCCCAACCCTCTATCAACCTTGTTCATGACAAGCACAATGCTAGGATGCCATCTGCTGTCAGCCATCCTATAGGTCTGCATACTTTTGTCAAACATTACACAAAGAGCAACATGTTCAATTCTATTCAAGTAGGATGTATCAGCAATAACTGCATGCGTTCCGATGTCCAGACACTCCATAATGCCCCTCAAAGGTGACCAGATGACACTCGGTTGCTCTAGTGCTCTTATACAACTACTTGTAACTCAGCATTTTTTTCTGGTGAATCCCTTGTGCTTTCACTCCAATCCAAACCTGAGGTTTACTCATTGAGTATGAACTTGTACTGCAGGTCCCAACCTTTGGATTGTGACATACTTGTGGATTAGCCTTACCGGTAATTTACTTGGATTTATGCCAGTGCCATTACCGGTTATTAAACAGGTTGCATCCAGTATTTACTCATGTAGTGAAATCCTGTATCTAGATTCTATATTTTCCACGTCATCCACTTACTCATTGATGTCCCATGCACAGTATAGGTTTTCTGATGAACATGTACAGTCATGTGAAAAAGAAAGTACACCCTCTTTGAATTATATGGTTTTACATATCAGGACATAATAATAATCATCATCATTTCCTTAGCAGGTCTAAAAATTAGGTAAATACAACCTCAGATGAAAAACAACACATGACATATTAGACCATGTCATGATTTATTCAATCAAAATAAAGCCAGAGTGGAGAAGCCATACACCCTTACTGCTTCCATAGGAATGAACTAGCAGACAGGTACTGCTTATTATATGCCCTTGAGTAACTGATCATTCAAAGTAAGACCACCACTATAAAAGCTTAAGTTTTAGCAGTTTGCTGGTCTGAAGCATTCAGGTGTGCGTTAACATAATGCAAAGGAGAAAAAACATCATCAATGATCTTAGAGAAGCAATTGTTGCTGCTCATCAATCTGGGAAGGATTCTAAGTTTCTCCTATTTCCATGCAATGTAAAGCCCATCATTCTACAGTGAGAAAGATTATTAAAAAGTGAAAAACATTCAAGACAGTTGCCAATCTACCCAAGAGTGAACATCCCAGACAATCCCATACTCAGTTAGTATGTTGAATGTAAAAGTTCATGACAGTACAATTAGAAAAGTTTGAATGAGTATGGTTTGTTTGGAAGGGTTGCCAGGGTTGCATCTTCTCACTAAAAATAATATAGCAGCATGGCTTATGTTTGAAAACTTGCATCTGAGCAACCCACAAGACTTCTGGAAGAGAACAAAGTGGAGATGTTTGTCCATATTGCACAGCGTCACGTTTGGCAAAAAGCAAACACAGTATATCAGCACAAACACTTTATACCAAAATGTCAAGCACGGTGGTGCTTGGGCTTGTTTTGTAGCCACAAGACCTGGGACCCATGCAGTCATTGAGTCGACCATGAACTCCTCTGTATACTAAAGTATTCTAGAGTCAAAGATTTGTCCATCTGACTCCCAGCTAAATCTTGGCCGAGATTGGGCCATGCAACAGAACTATGTTCCAAAGCACCCCAGCAAATCTACAACAGAATGGATGAAAAAATAAAGATTCAAGATATTGCAATGTCCAATGACCTCAACCTGATTGAAATGCTGTGGCGGGACCTTATGAGAGCTGTGCATAAACAAATGCCTGCAAACCTCTATGAACTGAACAACATTGTGAAGAAAAGTGTGCCAAAATTCCTCCAATATGATGTGAGAGACTGATAAATTAATTCAGAAAATGATTAAAGGTGGTTCTACAAGCTATTGAATGATAAGGTGTGCTTTGTTTTTTCACACATGGCTTCTCCATTTTGGCTTTATTTTGTTGAATAAACCATGCCACAATGTAATATGTCATGTGTTGTTCATCTGAGGTTGTATTTACCTAACCATCTGCTAAGGAACAGGTGATTGTTATTATGTCCTGGTGTGTAGAACCAGATAGGGTGTACTTTCTTTTTCACAAGACTGTAGCTTGGTTGCAGGGAAAGATAGTGATGTCCCTGAACTGCAACCCTATTTTAAAGCTTTCATATTAAGATTTAAGCTTTCATATTCACTGATATCATAAAATTATACTCACAAACATACTCTTACAGGGTTAGAACATTTGCATCTTGGATATAATATGCACACATCTCACATCTGTGAGTTTTTCTTATTTTTATTTCTAAACCATACTTTGGCTCTGCCATCCTTTCATGGGTAACAGATGTTTGGCTCCTATGCCTTTCCTATTTAAGTTATTCAATTCCCCCCAAAAATGACACCTCTGCAATAAAAGCTGGATTTGTTCTCCATGGTGATTGTACACCTAAAACTTTGAAAATTATTCTTTCTTAAGTAATCCAATGCCTGTGTAGCCAAGGACACAATTGCATGTGAGTTGTGCTTTGCTATAATGGAAACCCTGATACAGTTCCAGAAGATATTGAAATAGTTAATCATCTTCATTGTTCCCTATCCAATCACCTTATTAAAATATATATATATATATATCATTTCGGGTTGACATGTGTGCATTGTGCAATCATTTCGCATAAGAGAGACTATTATAATTCTAACTGTGCCAGTTTGCTGTCTCCTTATAATATTTATTTAATGGTAATATCCCCTCAATACCAATAGAGTCATTTTAATCAGGGAGTCATTGCTGCTTATCCATCCTTCCAAAAATCACAACAGAGCATACCAAAATTACTCGATATGTGAAAAACTTCACAAACTATCTAAAACTTGGGAAATTGTGTTGACTTCATATTGTTTATACCTCATATATACAATCACTTTGTGGAAAATGAGGAAATATGATATCAATATCTTGCCAAAATGAGTGTAGGAACCCATAATGTGGTGGGAATAAAATTCATCGAGAATTCATTTGCGCAAGAAAAAAAGTGCGTGTGTGTGTGTGCGTGCGCATGATAAGGATAGGATCCTATATAAACCAATAGCCGCTGATATGGATATATGGATAGACAGATGGATCGCTAAGCTGGGAACAAATGAAAAGCATAGTCTAAGGTGCATTTGGCATTATTGTTCTACGCTAAGTTATTCTTTGGTTTTCTCACTCTATTCCTAACACAGTTCATAGGGTATTTTGTTCACATGGGATAAAATGATCCCATTGATCTGTGTATACTTGCTTGGCACGGTGGAAGACTCCAATCTAGAATGGCAATAAAAGGAGATTTTATTTGAAATGGCTATAAAGTGAATGGCAAACATGTGTGGGGTTCATTTTTCCCAACTCCATCAAGAAAAAAAAATAGTTTATACACATTTTCCTAGTTAATTCTTGCATTGCAGAAAGAATGGTTTATAACCTATTATATTCCAGACCCAAGATGTGCTGGAATAACATTTGGAACTCTCTGATGAATAAAGAGCACAAGTAATGGGCACAAGTAGTGTAAACTGTTAAAACAATTCACTTGGATTTACTATGGAAATTAGAACAGTTTTAAAAGATGAGAAGGTGAACAGCGCAAAAGTGCACATTGTTTGTTTTAAGAGACAGACACCTCAATAGGGTGAATTAGATTAAGTAGGTTTTTCTGTTGTTTGTATATATGTATATATATTTATATATTAAACAGGGTTTTATTTTGCAGTTATTTAGTGGTTTATCTATTGCAGAAACCATACTTATTATAGTGAACACTGCACAGAAGGTCTAATAACATAGGGTTGGCACACTGGGCACAATTTTTATGGGCAAAACCACTTTTGAGCCAAACTGGAATCATGTAAGTTTCATGTAGGGGCCAGGACCCTTCGTATCCGTACTGTGATGGGATGGCCCAATGGGGTTTAACCCCTCAAAATCCTCAGTTACTTATTCAAACCATATGTGGAATTCACGCCAAGTGTGCCAGCTTTTCATTTTAACATACCAAGTGGTTTAGGCATGGATGTATCTGTTTTGTTGTGGTATTGATTTAATAATACAAAATATTTTTCTGTTTTGAATTAGAAGCTAACCTCAGCATTGTATTAGTACAGAGAAAGGGGAATGTTCACTCAAATGGAGCAACTCTGCCAACTTGACTGCCAACCTCCAGTCAGTAACTACAAAAGAACAGCACCTTGTCTGCTCAGAAATTGTCAATAAAGTCAACCTCATACCTAACGAGGAATTAATTTAACCCACAAACTCTATTAAAACCTAGGAACTGTCATCAATGTCAAAATCACTTCTATCATGGGGGCCGTGTATACTGTCCAGTGCTGCTGAACCCCCACTATTTATAAATAATAATACACGCTCCATATGTTTGTGTATTTCCACCATGCCTCTTTATTGCAGCACAACAGCAAATGTTTCAGGGCTATAGCCCCTTCATCAATGCATCCATCGCCAGATCACGTGACAAACCAAAAACCCAAAGTTACCCCAATGAGGGACTTTCACGTCCCAACTCAACAGCACTTAACTTGATTTTGGGGGCAGACATTGTTGTTAGAGATAGCTCCTGATGGGTGTTTTTCCACTGTTAGTCAAATTTCCCCCACAACCAACTTCACCATTCAGTAAAATGTGAGTTGCTTTTAGGTTGACACAAGCACTTCCAAGCTTAAAATGTTTGGGTTGAGGTAGATGTCATCGGCAAAGGTCTAGCTTGACCTTTGGTGAACAGCTTTGATACTTTCTCCTACTTTTGTGTTAAACTTTTTTTACATCTTTTCACCATTAGGATGAGGTAGCGTTTCAGTGAGATACACATTTAGGCCCAATTTACACAAGTATAACTTGCAAACTTTATTTGACTCTGAAATCTTTGTAATTCTACACCTTCAGACCAGTGTTCCCTCTAAGCTGTGCGCTTGTGCACGCGCACATAGCTTTTTTAGAGAGCGCACGCGTCCAAATTTGTGCGCACAACAGTTTTTCCCAAAAAAAAAAAAATTACTAATTTTTGAAACTTTATGCGGCACGGATATTTTGCGCACCAAATTTTTGCTCTGTGAAAATTTTTGCACAAGAGACATTTTCTGCGTACGCCAACTAAGAAAAATTAGATGGAACATTGTTTCAGACCCATAACACCTGTCTAAAGATCCTTAATTAGAAGACGGTGGATCTGCCTAATTGAGGTATAACAGTTGACTTGGAAACTAACTTCTAATGACAGAAAATCCATCAAAAAATCTTTAAAATGTTTTTATAAAACACCCCTCCCCCAACAGGGAGTCTAACTCAATGCCTACTTGGTTGATGAGCAGTTATACTAGTAATGCATGTAGTCACCAACCGGCTGCCCCCAGAAGAACCAGTCCAAGGGCAGTTCTGGCATCTGTGAAATCAAAAAATAAAGTTCCTTTAGAACAGGGGTCCTCAAATTGCGACCCTCCAGCTGCTGCAGGACTACATCTCCCATACTCCTCAGCCAGCCCCTTAGCTGAAGGAGCATTATGGGAGATGTAGTCCTGCAGCAGCTGGAGGGCCGCAGTTTGAGGACCCCTGCTTTAGAACATTTAAATGGTTTAAAAGAGATATATTTGACTAGTAGATTGTACAAAGAACAGAATGTTCCTTATATGCTAAATGCAAATCATTGGAAAATATTTTTAATACATTTTTGCTTTGAATAGTCTGTTGTATTTGATGATCAATGTAGTCATGTATACAGAAACTATTTAGAGATAGACAGGACTGTATCAGAGAACATGCATGTCCAATAACCGTATTTTGCAACGTGGCACATAGATCTGTGAGATAATGTATCGAAGGATTAAACGCAGTGGATGATTTTCTAGTCTACAGCAAGTTATTTCCTACCGCGATGTTAGTGTTATGGCAAGTCGGACAATTTCAAGCTCTTTAAGCGGTGCACAAACATTACGTGCAGACGGTATTATTATTTTTTTTTAATTGACCACATGAATATAAAATATCCCACTTGGCAAGTGTAGCCTTTTATTTCACTGAAATTGAAATCTTCATATATTTGTAAACCAAGTTTGGTCTTAACACAGGCGGTGTGCTGGGAAGGGAATCCAGTTGTACCGGGGCTGGTACAATCAATGAAGCAATTAGTATTATGCAGTAAGGTTGGGATGGGTGCAGTTGTTTGGTATTTCTTATCATTGTCGTACCTGCAAACTCTTTATGGGTTTTGGAAACCACAGCTTTCCAAACCTCTGGGTTTGGCAAAATGATGTTTGGCTCTACTCACTCTCCATCATAGCTCTGCCTTGTACCTACCCCCTTTATAGCCTATTCGGGGCCAGATTTACCTCCATTATCCACAGAAAACAAGAGTGGCAGAGCTTTTGGGGTACTGATGTGGGAAGTTCCCACGTATGCACCATATCTAGTTCAGCATCTGCCGATGAGCGGTACACCTTACCTCTCTCTCTCTCTCTTCCCCCAGTGCCTCTCGAGCTATTCTCGTATGATCCTGGAGGTCCCTGGAAGCCATTTTAACTGGTCCTCACGTATGCTGCTGTCTGTGTATTGTGGACAGATCCCCGTAGCGTCCCAAACATGGGACATCTAAGTGTTGGTAAGTGTGCAGATGTTGCCAAACAAAAATCACTAAATACTTCCGGATCAATTATTTTTTGGAGCAGCTATAACGGTGATGAAAAATGATTTACCATTCTTCAGATTTATTTTTCCAAATGCAGTTTCTGCTTCGATAGACCACAATTTGAAGAAAGTACCAGATGCCTGAATAGATCACTAGCAGGGATCTCTTTTTCCTTATCTATCCATGGGTCAGTCTGACCGAATTTTGAAATCGTTGTTAAATCCAGCCGTAGCAATGTTTCAAGTTAAAATGTTTTCATGTCACATAGTCTGTCTCTTGGTGTTTAAGGGATGATGTCAATTCCTGAAACTCTTGCGTTCCCTCTGACCTACGTGGTATGCAGAGATACATCTAGGGACTTGTTTAATTGATTTCAATGAGACCCAGATGTTCTAGGATTCTAACCTTAAGGGCTTTCTCTGTCCATGTAATGGATCCCTGAGACAAACCGGGGTAGATAAATTCTAGCAGGTGTTCATTCAGCTTAAAAAGTTTTCCGATTAAACTATCATTTTCTTTCCGATTGTGCAAGTTTGACTTTCTTATATTAAATATTATGAGGACAGAACTTCCTGATGTATTCCCTGTCCTCAAAATATTGTAGCCAAATGAGCTATAAAGGTGGCCCAAAATGTGTTAACCGACTTTTTGTTGTGGCACTGTATGGGTCAGTTAAAACCGACCCATATGGTACAAGTCACAGTAATCTAAGGTAGCCCTAAGTTAATTGGGTCAGTGTGATGCATAGATGGTAGACAACATACCTTCCAATTGTCCTGGGTTTTGTAGGACAATGCTGATTTTTGGGCACCGTCCTGCTTTTAAGGACAGTAGGGATCATCGGCCAGTTGTGGACATCCTCTGATCTTCCCTGACCGGTCTAGGAAGCTATAGAATGAATGGCGTTCCTGCATGGCCACCTGATTTGTACACCTAAAATATTGGGGGTATGAGATAGATACAAAATGATTTCCTCTTCAAGGTCTTGTTAGAGAAAATGTAACTAAATGCCTGTCCGTAAAAGAGTTGTAACTTTTGCCCTGATGGGGGTTCAATCCACAAGTACTTTTCGGGTGAAGTAGTAAAGGTACAACATTTTATAAACAACCAAAGATTCATAGTAAACAACAAATGTGGATTAATAAGCAGACTAAGCCCCATTATTAAAGGGTCCGTGCTGCTTAATATAAAGCATTCACATTATGCGTACAGTTAACTGGTAAATGAAGAAGCGAATGCTCTTGCGGTTTCTGGATCCAGGTCATGTGGGGTCATTTCTTTTGCTCCGGCACATCCTCCAGCTGTTCTCCACCCACATAGACCATGTACAGCTGTGCGAAGCAATCCCCGAGCCGGGAAAGCTGGTTACAATAATTATACTTTACAAACTCCGTGGCAGCTGCTTGCATCAGGTCTGTCCTCTGATCTTCTGCCTCTTATCCAGAGGTTAAAAGGTGCAAATCGCTGGATTTACGGGCAAAGTAATCACTGCTTGTCCAGCCATTATACATAGCAGAATAGTCATTTTAAAAAAAAAATATATATATATATATATATTTATTCAAGAAACAATGTTTAGAACAAAATTACTGCACAACAAATTAAATAGGTGGTGTTTTTTTCCATCAGTTTTTGGCATTTGCCATCATATACTATTCTTGACTGGTACCATAATATACATCATTTTAATCTCAAGAAACCATAATTGTCAGATGAGAGGATTTAAAAAAAAAAAATAAGATCATTAGAAATTAGCCACAAACCAACTGGTTGTAAGATAATAGAATCTGACATGCCGTTAAATGCATTGTTGCTTCTGTTCTGCACATAATAAGGCAGTTGGGATGGTCAGTACATGAAACTCACTCAAAGGAAGAATGCATATTAAAGCACTCACCTGATCTCGAATCTGCAGCCCTGCACCTGCAGCTGCCCGCCTCCTAAATAGCACTGATTGGCTGCTTGAACATTGAAATAAATGGCAATAAATCACACAGGGATGTCAACAGACCCCCTCCTAAGCATACTCCGAGCTAGTGCTGCAGCTGACTGGAGAGAGTATAGGACATGCGCGGAGATGCCAAACACATCTCCTACACAAGAAATACCAGGCGGGGAGAGAGACATGAAGAAGAGACAACATAAACACAGCTATCACATGCAATATATTGTTGCCGAATACGTAGTACAATCATCAAACTGGATTTCCTTGTTTCCCGTATCCGCATTTAGACTGCACACTGTGATTTAGTTACTCCTGAAATAAATCTTATCCGATTACTCTTAGGGTAATTTTTTCTGGAGGGGCAATTGCTTGAAAAATACCTAAATTGGGTTGCTAAAAATAGGAACGTCACTTAATTTTATGTTTACTATGATTCAGACTGTAGTTAAAAAAAATGTATAAAAAATACACAATCTAGATTGGAATCTAGAAAGAACATTGTGAGGAGAAGGCTTCTGCCATTCATTACTCCAGGATTCATCATCTTTTCTCTGTCAGAGCTAAACATACAGTCACTTAAGTTTTATTATCATTGTCCTCACGTATGTTGGAACAGCCAAGAAAAACATCTGGATTTCAGACATGACGGAAAAGCAAAGCACGTATATTAAAATGTTTACTCTAAGACATTGTCCATAATCTATGTCTTCCTTCTTAAATGGAACGTATCCGGTGATTATATACTCAAGCACTTGTCTACTTACAGTGTATGCCTCCCGATTAAAAAGCCTTGTTTTATTAATCAATAGACCATCAAATATTGTACATATGTAACAGTGGAAAAAAAACACTGCATTTACGTGTAATAATCTCTTCCTACATCTCCAACGTTCTCACTTGGAGGACGATGATTGGAATGACTCGATGGCATTAAGGAACAGGAAAAACATGCTTCTGATGTTGGGTTAACATTTTGATCAAACAATATTGAAGATTTTATAAAAGATTTCCGATTAACCCCTTAATGACAAAGCAGGTACATGTACGGGCTCAAAATGCATTGTTTTCAATGGGTTTAGGGAGCGTCCATTGTCCTTAAGGGGTTAAAGGGACACTCCAGCGTCACACGGAGCCCCTTGAACAATAAGTTGACATGGAAGTACTTTGTAACTATTTTCATATGTATTGTACATTAGGGAGAAGTGGAGCAGAGCTGCAGCTTCCCATTCCCTCCATGTCCCGACAATTTTCACATCTCCTGCATGGAAAGTGGTTGGGGGGCAAATGCAGAATCCCCCATTTGCAAAAGGAGCGCTATGGAAGTTTAAAGGGACCTCCCATATGTATTAAAGTGCATATTATGGCTGGAGCGCCCCTCCAAATGTTTATAGAGTAGAATGTAACGTCATATAGGCTTACATGACCTCAGGGGTCCCTTTACATCAGAAGAACGGACCCAGGCCAGGACTGGGACAAAAAAATAGGCCTGGGCATTTTTGACTGAGCACCCACTGGGCCTATTTTAAGGTAGGGGCCTGGAGCTGCAGCTCCATCAGCCCCTACGTTAATCTGGCCCTGGGCCGCCCGGCCCACCTGGCAAATGCCCGGTGTGCCAGATGGCCAGTCTGGGCCTGGATGGACCTACATGTTCTCTATTAATGTTGGTCCACGGAATAGTATCACAAATTTCTTTGGACTATCCGTGGGACCAAAGATTAATAGCCATTTATTTACAAAGGATTAAAACAGGCGATCTTGGCCCTTCAAAATTAAGTAAAATAAAACTAATTTCTTATTCACCTACGAAAAGCTCAGCGTGCTAAAGAATCATTTCCTCACCCGGATTCTAAATATTTATTCAAATTATCACTGTTAATACCAGCAGGGAAATCGTTAAAAAAAAACACAAAACATTTTTAAAAGCTATTTTATTTTTGATGAAAAAAGTTAATCGTTTATAAATGTTGTACTGCTGTGCAACAAGTTCATGTTACAAAACATCGATCTAGTCTTCTGAAAAACATTAAAATAGCGTAAAAAAAACTACACGATTTCTAATCAAAACCACATTTTTTTTTTTAATTTCTGTTGCATGAAATGTGCCGCGCGTTTTATGAACCCAAGATCGCAATTTTCTTTGTAGGCTCCTGTTAGCGGATTATTGATATCTTCTTGACACGGTAACTGCAGCCCTGCAAGCCTATCATCCACACGTAACATTACAGTTCTAAGGTCAGTGAAAGCCGAAGCCAGCTTCATACTCAGATTTTCTTTTTCACAAAGCCTGTATATTTACATTAATATTCAAGTATTCTACCGAAAGGGAACGTTACATCAAAACAAAAGTAACAAATTATACAGATTTCAGACACATAGCAATATGAAACAAATACCATTTAAAAAAACAACATTTTATAAACCTCTGTGTTTTTAAAGGCATTTTATGGTTTGAACCATTTAGCGGAGCCAGCCCATGTGACTTGGCAAATTACCCATAATTCCATCTAAAGCAGCAGACATGCTGAAATAGCATACGTAAATTAAACCGGAAAACAGAGACCAATAACGTCATAATTCAGCCTTTTTTTCTGAATCAGTGCCTAATCTAGCTATAAGGAGAAAAAAGTGTGAAACAAATATGGCTGCCATATAAATCTACATACGGAAACCGTAACGGCTTTATTTTGCAATGCGTTATGATATAATGTGACGGATCGAGGTACTAAAGAGCTTATTAGCGGAATGCTATATTTTACACATTTTCATTTGACAAATCAAATTTCCATACTTATATAATTATTTTTCTGCACAGGATTTTAGCTGGAGGTCACCATGATGAATAAATGATAAAAGCGTTATATATGGCTGAAAATATTTCACAGTAAGAATGAAATTAAATTGGCCGCGAGATTGTGAGCAGTAACACCAGTGACTATAGTTCCTATGTAGGAAGATACATAGGGCAGCGATATCCATGACACATAAGAGGAAAGATACCGCATACATTACAGATTCACTAAACCGTGAAACACTGTTTTCATGCAAGTAGGTCTAAAGTGGCCCTGTATAATGCATAGTTAATTAGTCATTAAACCGCACCACTGTATGGGCCAGCTCTGCACTACATCTAATAATGGGAAGTTAGGTTAATGAGCTGAAACCACAACTTTGTAAATAAACCTGGAAATCATTTAGATCACCGTGGGGTTTATTCACTAAAGCAGACGTTGGAAAGGGAGTTGCAGTCTCAGATCACCAACTTTACAATGCATTATAGTAACAACCTCGGCGAGTTTTTCCTGCAATAATAACTTGGTTTGGCCTGTACAATTTATAGTTCAATGTGTTGTAAACTCATCACACCTATACATTAAAGGAGATCCACCAAAGACTACTTATAAGGGTTTACCCTTCTAAATGCATAATGCAGTTGGCGAGATGAAATTGCAAAAGTAGATCGCATGTTGGAAGGGATCAGAAAATGTATACCCAACGCATGGCACGGTATTTGGCATTATAACCGCTCCATAATGCTGACAATGACCTGGATGGGTAAAGGCATTACTAATCTTTTGTAAATGGAGCATTCTGTTGAAGCCAATTCCTGATTGCTAACATGAGACGCTATAACAAGGGTAACGGAGAACTGCATGGTTTCTTTTATTTATTACCCCACACAATCTGCAGCTCGTTTTCTGTACATCCCCAGTAAAATCAAACTGCCAATTGACAGATCATATGCCTTGTCTGAACATAAACCATATGGATTATAAACTAAATACCAGGGTCTGCAAATATATCCATAATATATCCATGTACGTTCAGAAATTAAGCAACCGCAGCTGGATATGATAACAAAAAATGGTTTTCAGTATTCTTTCAAGGCTTAGTTTTTATTTATTTTTTTATCTCCCATTGCATTTCATCCAACCTACTACATTTTAAACAGATCCTTTGTTTCAGAGACTTACTACGCAATATTGAATTTGAGGCAGAGCACTGCATTGCAGGTCCATTTAGGATAATCTACTCCATTACCCGGTTTGTGTCCTCAAATAAAATCGCCGGCATAATGTGAACATCTGCAGCGGTATAATTATTTATCGGATTTCCTTCATTCGGGGAAAACAGCCATTACATTACTAAGCGATGGCTTATAGTTGTTTAGGGTGAAATCTTTCAGCTGGTAAATCAGGCTTTTCGTAATACATACTAACTCGACATCTAAAAATAAACGAGTATTTATGAATGGAGGTAAAACTTTTTCACTTTTTCTGCTTGTTTTCAGAATTTTCTATCCTTACAGAAATGCTATGCTGATCGCACAGCGGTCTCTTTATTTGCTGTTATTTTTAATTTAATTTATAATATCTGTATCTTGTATTCCTTTTTCTTAAATACCACGCCATGCATTCTATTCCATAGTCCCAATGAAAATACTTGCTCTCCTCTCTCTGTAAGGTTACCCAAGGGCAAATGAAGCCATGGTATTCATAGTAACTATACGGTTGCCAAGTTATTTAAGGGTAGAGTTGGACAGAAGAAGATGCAGAAGAGTTGCGTTTTAGCTCCTTCAATACACAATATATTAAGGTCCAACCTCAGTCAGGCTCTGCTGCAAGAAAATACTCTGCTGGCTCTGTATCATGTATAGTTAAATCAGTGAGACTTCTTCAGTCTCCTCCCCCATTAAATTATACATTATACAGGGCCAGCTCAGCCCTTCTTAGGGGAGGATATCCAGGCATCCAGAAGGAACGGGACACATATCTATAAGTCAGCTTGCTATAGCGAGGGCGAGAATTAAAAGTCTTGTTAACTGACTCTCTGTTTCACGGTCGAGAACCTGGCATGCTAATCCATAAGGATGCTGGGAAGTGGAGTCCAACATAACCATAGAGCCAAACCTTATTTGAGACAGATGGAAATCACATTTAGCCAAGTCTAACTTATCACGTACAAAATAGTTGGGAATTAATCATTAAACATTGCCCTGAAAAGTTTCCCCGTTTGCTTTTAACAAATCATTACACATAATCGTATCGTGCTGGTAACTCCACTTATATGTGCTAATAGAGGAACTGGAGAACAAATTAGAAAAAGGATATTATTCTCAACATCATCATCACAGCAATATTCATATACCTTGAATGACCGTTGGTGTATGTTCCAATGTATACAGGACTACTGGAGGCTTTACAAAGATTTTTTATCATCAATGCATTTGCTTGAAAATCCGAAAGCACTCGGCGAGGATATCTTACAATGCGAAATATTTTCTATGAGTTGGTCAATATTTTCATTATACCAATCACGTGTACTAAGTTATTCATATATGTTATTATCAGACAGATATAAAACTATCAATGATAGTAATTTTTACTAAAGAATCCATCCCACCTTGTATCTTCTCAAACTCATGCCAATAGTTACACAAATGTGACAGCTGTACTGAATCTCTGCCTTTTGTGTGTATGTATTACACAAACATTATATATTATTCATATTATATCCTGTATCAGCCTCTCCTGGTTAGTGATTTAATTTACTAAGTGCTGATTAGCAGCAGTTGCTGTTTTGGACACTTTCTGTGGTCTCCTATCTTCCGAGCCACTATTGAGAGCTCCTGAGTTTAGCACTTCTGCAACTTCCATATCCGTGTGTCTTTATCCTGTACCATTACTGGTGTCAGATGAGATTTACCATCTCGCCTCTCAGCCTTTAGTAATTTCCATAAACTGGATTAAAAAAGTCTATTGCTGACATGCCACCTGGACTGGTTTATGTTAATTGCAAAAGGGTTAAAGCCCTGAAACCATATAATGATTAGCAGACTGCACTGTATGTATTCTTACATCCCCGGCGATCACAGAGCTTACCGTGCCGTGCCTATTAATGGCACCCTGACTCATAGCTTTTATTACTGGTATCGAACGCAAAACTAAATAGCAAATGGACAAACAGGCAATTACAGCATTTTACCTGGTTCTCCACGTTCAATCTTACAACGTTCTGCTACAGACGACGCTGATCACGCGAACCCCCCGGAAACAATTATTACTAAAAGAATCATCAGAAAGGAACAGACCGCCTGCATTGTTTTACGAGAAAAGAATCCAGCTTCTCTTTTGGCGCCATCTCATAAATTAATAAACTTGTTACATTTAGAACTTAAACGGTTTTACGGATTAACATGTACAATACAAAAGGAAGCAAATAAATTATTAGCTAAAAGCCCTGTAAACAAAGTTTTATTTCTTATTGGAGATGAGAATTATAAACTTAACAGTACAAGGCACAAAATACATGGACAAATAAAAATACAGAAAAAAATTAGATCGGATAGTTCTCTATGCCAGAAGCGTTTCTTCTCGAATGGACAATGGATGTGTTTCGTCGCTAGAAGTGTAAGGTCTTTGACTCCAGCAGCGCCTTTGTGCATTTGCACTTTGAAAGGATTAAGACGTGTCAACCGGCTGCATGGAAAGCTCGGATATGTTTGTGCTCTGCTCGGTATCGAAGGGTTAAATGTTTTCCACAAAGCTTCCAGGGAACAATCCGGTTTTGCCGTTTCGTTGAAGGGTGCCTTTGAACCAGCCGTCTTCACGCTTTTTGTGCACAAATACTATGTCCCCTTCTTTGAGTTCCAGTTCGGCGTCACTCTGGGGAGGGTACGATACCACGACCCTGTACCTAGAACGGGAAACACACAAAGACACTTTGAGTTCCACTTACACTAATCGGCCTGTGCGGTTTTGACATCTGGGTCTGAAATATCAGCTGTGACTTTGCAGAGCAGGAAGTTGTCTGTTTACAGACCCCACATTTTTATCAACACGGAAATAATTACTTTTAGCCCAAAAAATAACTCTAAATTGGAATGGACATAAATATGTGCGAATGTTATGACTGCTTCCTTTCACTACATTACTTACAGAGGCACATTCACAAACTCGCCGCTTCCCTGCCAACTCAGCACAAACATTTGCTTCTTAGCGAGACCTGCACAGAACCCAATTCTTCTGGCATGATGTTCCAATCAGCAGACCCCACACTCTTGCTACAAACACCAATGCTTTGAAGCAGCATTGCTAGCAAGATATTACTCCAAAAAGGATTTCAACTTATTACTAAACACTGGTTTGACACATTTATGGATCCACAAAAAATATAAACATTTCATGCAAGAAAAAAATATATTATACTGGAAATATATATTTTTCAGATGGGAGGGTGCAATAATTGTAACGCAAACGAGCGTCAACATTTAATGCTTAAGGAACCAGTGGGATCCTACTTTCATTCTACAAGCGTAACATGTTTTTTTTAATTATTATTATTTTTGGTTTGCATAGATTATAATTTTGTTAAATGTGCATGGGATCAGCATAAAGCTATCCCGAATCTAGGATAAGACCACGGACTGATTAAGGTCTTTACATCAGGTAAAGGCACAGACTAAATGTGCCGAATAGTTAACATCGGCAGTAACACAGAACCAACAAATTGGGCAGCAGGTTAGAATATATTGCTCTGTATCAAGAAAGTGAATAGAGGCAGTGATGTGTATA
This sequence comes from Spea bombifrons, assembly GCF_027358695.1. Taxonomy (NCBI): domain Eukaryota; kingdom Metazoa; phylum Chordata; class Amphibia; order Anura; family Pelobatidae; genus Spea; species Spea bombifrons. The sequence goes on along the minus strand of NC_071087.1, from coordinate 30,869,125 downwards.
TATATATATATATATATATATATATATATATATATATATATTAATTACTTGCCCAATAAAACAGATTATAATAATAAAATTACCTTTCACAAACAACAGGTCGCGAATCATTGAGTACGGGGCCCAGAGATGAGCATGGCTGTCTAGGTGGAGGTGCTATAGGGACACTAGGATCCACCATGTTTGTCTTGCGGTTGTCCGATGCCAGCGATGAGGCAGATACCGGTTCACTGTCCAACGCAGGAGGTTGCTCTGCCATTAGCTGCGGCCGAGAGAATGTCCGGTCCTACAGCACCTTCAAGCGCTCCCTCCGAGGACGCAGGTTCCAGATCTTGAGTTGGAGAGTGCGGTGGAGAAGCCCGGGGTTTCCTTTTGGTAGATGCTCCAGACAGCAACTTCAGTAAACCTTTCTTCTCTTTCTGTAACATGCAAAACAGGTGCAGCTCTTAAATATGTCCATTCGAGTTTAAATAAAACACAAAACCATATGTATATGAGGAATCCAAGATCAGCCGGGATCGTTTGGCTGTGATTCAATAAATAAGGCAGGATTCTAAGCAAATATTACGGATGAAAGGCCCCTGCCAGTAATAAAGCATTCTCTGCAACAAAAGCGCTAATTTCAGTCATTTTCGGGTAGAAGAGGAATATTGTGGGGCGACTCAGGTTGATAATGATCAATTTAATGTTAGATGCAGAACATCATATATATATATATATATATATATATATATATATATATATATATATATATATATATATATATATATATATATATAATGTATCTGAAAGCAAAGCTTAGGTTAAAATGACCCAATGAAGCAGGAACCTGATACTAGGATCAAGCAGGCCGTTATTTAATACCCGCTGGCTCGGAGCGTGACCGGGGTGTATTAAAATAGAAAATTGGAAGGAAACATAAGGACTACAGTTATTTTTGGACAAGACATTTGTTTGGTGGAAAACTATGGTGGAAATAGATATGTCTCTTACACACAATATTTTATAACACGCAAAAAATGTTCATGAATTAGTGTCCAAAAATATTTGTTTGCTTGTTAAGAAGGCCAGGAAAGAAATTTTTTGTTCCTTTCATCTCCTGTCCTTACATCACAAAATGTTATGGTTTTACATTTTCACAGCAGGAACCGATGTGAGTTAACAAATATTATGGCAAAAAAAAATATTTGTCTTTACTGAAGTTGTATACATTTCCCCGTTAAACAGGAACCAAACGTCTGGTGGCCATAATGTCGCTGAGGACCACCAACAAATGACTAGAAGCCTATGAGAAAGCTTAGTATCGGAAAGCACTCAGCCACAGTAACGGACTGACAATGTTTCTACCTTGCTGTCTTTATCTTGCCTACTAGCAGCCGCTGAACATGATGCCGATACATTATCAGGAGCTGTAGAAGAACCCGGCGCTCCGCAGCCAGGCTTCCAGCTACCATCTCCCTCCACAGAGGCAGCAGCGTTGCTGGATGAGTTTAGTGACGATGCAGCCGCTGGCATGTTGGCTCTGCCGATGTTCATGGCCGCGTTGACATAAGCAGCTGAGCTGGAAAGCTGAGGGGGTATTTGCAGGGAAGGTACGACTGGATGAGGGAGGACACCGGCAGCTGGGATAAGGCATGAGGAGTTCTGAGCCTGGATGGGAGTCACGGCGGCCGTGGGTCGCTCTTGGCTGTGTGCAGCAGCTGGAAACAAATATATGAGACAGGAATGAAAACACTTGTATAAAATAATTAGTAACACCATACAGGGTCCTCACTTGGGGAGGAATAAAAGCCTATATATCACATACTAATAAAACAAATATGATTATTTGGTTAGGGGAGATTTTTTGTAATATCATACAACCAACAACACTCCTGTTATGATAGCACCTTCACCTTTCAGACTTCCTCCAGGAGTTACACTTAGTAACCACGTTCCCTAAATATAACAAATTTCACTCCACTTGTTCTGACTGGTCCATTTAATTTTTCACGGGCACAACAAATGTAACACCTGCAGTACTTTGTGCGGTCATAAATAAGCAAATAGTTAAATCTTTATTCATTGAACCATTAAGACCTGTAGGTCTTGCCCTATTACTAAGACCGCTTCCAGGGATGGTGTTTGGGACTCCCTGATTCTCGCAATCAAGCTAAAAGTGGCTGAACCCAAAAATCACTATTAAAGGCGCATTGCCGTTTGGAATTTATTTACCCCTCTGTCTGTACCAGTCTCTCTACCCTAGTTCTGTAGAAGGGCAGTTAAACTAATAGCCGTCAATGGCAGCAGAATTAACAAAATGTATCATCAAGCATTGTGTACATTGCTGTATGTCAACAGGAAGTGTTGCCGAAAAATGACATGACAATCCAAAATGGCAAACAGGAAGTAATAAATTAAGTAAAAAAATTCTGCTCTAAGAAGAAAATGAATGAAATGTAGTTTTTCCCATCGCAACGTTTTCTACGTCTGCCAAAGAATTCCAGCAAGAGTCACTCCAGACTCTCAAATTCTGATACAAAATGTCATCGGCCCCTAAACGGATATAAAACGCTCTATAGGGCCTTTGTTGGAGTTTAAATATCCCCTTTTAGGCAAACTCATGCAGTTCACATGGAGCCGAATTTTCAGCAGCTGCCTAATCTAATTGAATTTGTTTTTACAGACCCACGCCAGAAATCCAAGTGTTTGTTTTTCTTTATGTTATTAGGGGCCTGTATCTGAGGCACATTCGGGCAAAGCTAGTCAACGTAATAAATTTAAATGACCATATGAGAGAATAACACTGTTTTCTTAGCCTTTTTTTATTGCTCCAGTTTGCGGATTTTATCCTCACCTTTGGTATTATAACCATTCAAAGAGTCGCTGGAATAGTAAAACCTGATATTTAGTACACCCTTTGACAGAACTTGCAAGGAATTTAGGAAAAGGAAAAAAAATATAGAAATGCGTACATTACTATTTCATCAGTTTGTACTTTGGCGTGTAATAAAGCGTTTTATAAATGAAACGCATTGGAACAGATGTGTACTACCTGGCTTAGAAATGAAATTCTCCTACGGCCCAGGCTCCCATTCCAGCAGTAAAAGCAGATTGGACAATTTCACTTTGAATAATACATTTTTTTTAGTTTATACCAGTGGTCATAAAAGGACCTCTACGGTTGCAGAGAAGTAAACAAAAAGGAGGAAAAACAGGTGGAGAAAAACAAAACGAAAAGGAAAAAAATTATCGCTTTGGGTTTTCACAAAGCAGTCAGCTGGACCCTTCCGGGTGGGATCCGTGTGCCCTCTGGACCCTGCCAAGCACGGTGTGAAGCCCTCTGAAAGCTGCCATAACTTGCCACAAACTACTCTGCTGCAACAACCGTCTAATGTCATCTGCAGAGTCCGTTCCACGCCAATGTTAATGCGGACGGCAATTAGATTTATACATCATCTTGGCAAGCAGTGAAACAGCTAGAGACGCACAAGCTGAATGCTTAAGTCCAACCGTCATACACTAGTCAATCAAGGATTCTTCACGAGCACTACTCTGGGGTATATAAACCAGCGCTGGCCAACTCCATTTCCGGAGGCATGGAGACACACTGGGATTTCAGGAGATTCTAAGAACCTTGCTTATCGATAAAAAAAAAAACTGTTGGTTACATAAATGTTATTAAAATCTAAGTTCTTCTGCAGAATTACAGCCCCCATGGAGCCAATTAGACTGCAGTAATGCCTGGTCAACTAATTACACAAAGTGAGAACGGGAATAGGAATCTTACTGTAAAGCCTCCTATAGGATCTGACACTATCAACATTATATATATTTATTATACACACCCTGCTTTTCAAAAGAATCAAAGTAAAAATCACGACATTTCTCTCAATAGGTTTAGATTCAGCGTCAAAGCTTGCTTTGGATGTGGTTAGTGCCAGACAAAGCCTTTTATTATTTGATGTGAATGTTCATTTTCTGGCTGTGTAGTTAGAGTTAAATACCCCCCCCCCCATAAAAAACTACTGAAAAAAATGATTAACCCTTTAAGTTGCCTTTTATGGAGATTCAAAAGTTGTCCAAAACCCACTGGCATCATTTTCATTCTAGACCGGAAAAGGTATGGCCTCCTCATTCAAACTCATTTTCTTGGCGCTGGCTGAGCCGCCAGGTTCCATTCCATTACTAGTCTCTTGTCGACACAACATAATATTTACCAGCATGCATCACTCATCCAGTTGGTCAATCTGTTTCTTTATTAAACAACCGTAACCTGTGGTTATTTTATGCACACTAAGATTCAATGCCGCTGCCCGGACCCTTTGGGAGTAATGGTGTTGCCAGTAGACATACATGAAAAACCCACAGCTGTTGGTTGTTTTACCTGTTCGGACAGCGTTTCGGGCTTGGTTAACCGTCATTTGGCCACTCATGTGCAGCATGACCTTGGACTGTGGGCTGGTCTGTACGTGGGCTCCGCTACTGATTGCAGGCGATACTCCGTTTGAGTTAACATGCACACCGTTTGCTTGAAGTTTATGACCAGGCCCTGCGGCAGGGGAAGGACTCGCCATGCTCATTATCTGTGCACCGCTGCCTGCTGTTGATATGGCCACTTTTGCTTGTGTGCCAGCTGTTAAGGCCCTTTCGAAATAATAATAAAAACTACAGTTAATACATTGCATTTTTGAAGTATATTTGTAAATGAGCACCCTGTAATCTGAGTTTACAATAATCTATGGATCTATTAACATCTCTGACTGCACACAACCACAAGGAATGCAAAAATTGGTCAAAGCTAAATACACAAAGACTTTTATAGTTTTTAGCTCATGGCTCTGTCTGTGCTGTCTTATAGTTAAAGGGTGAAAATCTAAAGAGAAATCTAAAATGTACCTATACATGTACTAGCCAAATGACTACCACAACGTGCTAGCGACACCTGATCATCTACGATTCTTTATTAGGCCATGATTGAACCCAAATGCCTTTTGCTCACCTGGTTACTGGGGCCACATAGTTTCCAGGAAACACGCCGATTTTGCTTGTGTACATGGAGGTTCCTTTAAACCAGCCATCTTGACATCTTTCAAAGACCAAAAACATTTCACCCTTCCGTAGTTCCAGTTCATCTTCCTTTCGAGGGAAATAAGGATAGATTGCCACATACCTGAGAAGAATAGATAGAAGTGCATGAGTACGCTTTGTATACTATAGTCGTAGTTCAGTTACGCAGCACGTTGCATATTCTATTTCTGTTAGTATGTATGTATGTGTAAAGCGCGGCCAGCTGTGCATCGAGTATCACATTTACACACAAGCGGACATACGGTAAGCACTACACACAAACATACTGAAGGCTCACGGCAGCTGGCCCCGTACAGTCTCTGACAAATGTAACTTATGCCACCTTATATGTTCTATTTTATGGGTTTCTAAGCACGCTTTACCCTCTGCAACCGCCAAGCCTCTTGACCCACCAAACATTTACCTCTGTGTATATAGAATTACACTGATTCTCCAACAGGACTTTCATCTCCTAGCTATGTAAACCAGAGATACTGGTAGAGCTCATTCACTGTCATTCCAGCGTGTCTAACCAAATAATGATTACAATTTCTTGTATTCTTACGATTAGCTAATCTTATGATTCCAAAAGCAAACACTGTGATATCATAACATTGCTATTCCCATCTCATTCACATTTTGTTAGCTAGTGTTCTGTTCTGCCCATAAAATTGTCATTCATTTAAATTTCCATATTTGAAAAAGAGAAAAAATTAGTGTGAATGATTCTATATTCTTAAATAATAATTACATTTACAAATCATTAACTAATGACGCCAGCTACTGGACAACTACCTGGATTGCAAATGCTTTGCAATAAAGTCAGTAAGATTCCATCAGTGAACTAGATGAATGAACCCCAAAAACCAACGTATGAGATGATGAAGAATCATAGGTTAGACCACTCCATCCCAGTAAGCAGACCCCTATGCCTGGTGACACTCGCTTCTCCATTGCCTGGTGATAATAATGACTTAGTACTGATGATTAGCATGCTACGCAATGCATGTCTAATCCTACCTTCATTATAGTTTAAATGGGTTCCCATTGAGGATATCCGCCATGAGAAGAGCATTTGCCCAGCTATGACCATGCATGTTCATCACAATGAGCAGCGTGTGCAGATACTTCTATACTTTACTGTGTCTACCTGGGACAGAGTGTCCAGGAGCCTGAAGGACCATAAGGACACCACACTAAACACTTGGAAACGTTATTGCCTCCATAACCATATTTTATCAGTAAATATATAGTCTGGCACGGTACACTCCAGACACAATAAGTCTCACTTTTTTTTGTTTAAATGAAAACATTTTCATGGTTGCACATGGTTTATACTGTAAGCCCAAGTGTTTCTGTTCCAGGGCGATCTTTGAAGTCTTCCCATGATCTGTAATGATAACCACCTGGACTCTGAATGCTCTCACCCAATCAGGATAAGGCTCTTGCCTGACCCATCCCATGAAATCAAGCCGTCGAGTCAGCATCAGCCCACATTTTAAGATAATATTTACTTGGCTGATCAATCACTGGCACTGCGCGTAACTGGGAAACCTTTAATTCCAACTGCACATCTGGATCAGTGAAACCAACGAGAGAGAAGCCAGCAATCAGGGGAACGTGGCACGTGACAGGTTGTAAGAGGATATCGCTTCAATATGTTGTGCTTATTGGAGGCAGATTATCACGCTCTGAAACAAATGACTAACTGGAAAAAGGAGACATCCCAATAGTATCTGTGTAATGCTATTCAAACACATGGATACAGAGCCTTGCGTGGCTATGCGTGATTATATGATATCACCATTTTAAACGTAAAAAAATCAAATCAGATTCTGACAGGTTTCTTTATGATGAAGAGTAACTCTTAGAGAGGTATTTTTGATGTAAAGATCTCATATAACAAAGTGCTGATTGTACATTAACACCCTTATAACATGTAGTCAATGTTAAATGCATCTGATCTTCTAGACAGTTATGTTCCACCTCAAAATCCGGTACCTTGCTTTGGCTTCAAAGAAGTAATATTAGGGGCTGTCACTGATTTATTTTGCACGGTACTTTCAATTCATTCCATGTGTCAGAGGTGTTTTGTCTGAACTCCAAAAAAAAAATTCCCAGCTCCAACTAATCTTACTCATGCACACGTTGTAGGATGTTGGCCATTCAGCCATAAAGTATTCTGTGCTCATCTGGAATCTTTCATTACAATGAACTGTAGAGGGATCTTAACCTAAAGAAGATGTGCTAATGGGGGCAACTCTGGGATTGCTCCCTGGGTATCAAAAGAATATATTGCATTCATTAACATGGGGTGGTTTACTGTGATACGAAGAATAGCGCTGGGGCAGTCTACCCCATAACGCCATAATCATGGGGGTCATGATTCATCAGCAGCTATAGAACCTACAGTACTCTGCTATGTCTTTATCACCATATTACATCCGATAATAATGGCTGGCAAAGGATCATGGGATACATATGTCCTCCAGTTGAAAAGAGGCTTTTGTGACACCAGTATGGACTGTGTATGTCTAAAGACTCATAAGGAATAGTAGTTGTACCCTTTATGTTTATATGTAGACAAAAAAAAGGGTGAGTATTCATAAAAGTCTGGCACTGGGCTATCTTCAAAGCATTTGTGTCAACCTCATCTCTCCCGCAACTGATTTAAAGAGCAGCCATGTTTCACCGTCCATCATAGAGTGAAAAGGCTTTGGTCGTCAGATCGGAATGGAAGTGAAGATCTTGAGACTTACACGCTTGGACGAGTGGATGGCCTCAAGTGGGTAACTTGCTCTGCGGGTCCACCAGCTGTTCTCTGGCCAGCGGTAGAAGATGCTGCCCCAGATGCTGCAGGAGTGATAATGGCAGCAGCCAGCGGTGGAGGGGGTAGAAGAGGTGGGTTCAGGTCCTGCAAGAGAGATGATGGTTATACATGCGCACCAGCAACCTGATAATATTCTATTGCTTCAGTAGAGCTACTACAGAACATACATAAATTACATGGGTTTTATTAGTATTACTGTGCTTAAAAAGAGAGCCTGTTCAGTGTGGCTTCAACGAGGAGGTATACTTGATTTATTATTATTATTAATTTATATAGAGCCATGTCATTCAGCAGCGCTGCCCTTGCAGCTTTTCTTACTCCTCTACATGAACTACTTCTGCTTTTTGATACCATACTGTAGGTTGGCACATATAGATTAAGAGAAAATTCAAAGCTCAGCTGACATGGTAAGCGTAAAACATACTCACAATGGGTTAACCATGCCTTCCCCTGTAACTCGAAACACCAAAATCAGCCACACTACACCTGAAACCACTATGTAAAAGCCTTTGATGTTCAGCCCCGTTATTGTTTCTCCGTGGTTGTGTGTTTTTTTTGAGCCGTTACCACATCCTCTCTTTGAAATGTATCAGTACTAAAGCCAGGATCCTTTAAAGGATACATACGGTTCCCTTTGAAAAGCTGGGATGCAATTGTAGGCTTAACATACATAAAACATCGGATGCCGCTTAAGGAGTTTCTTTAGCAGGGCTCAAGAGAAAATGCGAAGACAATGAGCCGTCTTACTTCTCTACACTCGAGCTTTACTCCACAAAAGGGGAAAAAATACAATTATTTCACATTTCAAAACAATGACTTGTCGCAGCGCATATCACCAGCTCCAACTATCCCAGCTCATAGGACTAGAAGCAGTAAAAGGAAATGATATATAGTTGGGCATACTTGTATGTTTAGTGGATAAGGAGATAAAATGATGAGTGCAATCTTCTTCCAATCGTCACGTATGACCAAAACTGATTATACGTTGAAATGTATAACCCTTACCTCGTTTCTCTAAGTCGAACTGCTATGTTGTATCTACTACTTGTTACGGCCGGTTTACTCATTGTACAGCTCTGTGGAATATGATGGCGCTATATAAAGCAATAAGTTATAATAAATACACAGCGCATGAAGGGGAAGTATTGCATCTCCCTTCATTTTTTATTTGGAACATTAAATAAACGAATTTTGTTCTCAGGTTTAGTGGGGGAAAAGGCCTTTATTGCCCGCAAGGCGACACAATGATACATCCAAGGTGCGTCAAGCAACCTGTGAATAGGCCATTAATATTTCCTCTGCTTGGCTCTAAGCAGCCCGATTTGTTCGAGAACATTTCCAACGGCCCTTCTGCCAAAATTCAAGAAGTCCTGGAAGGGGCTCAAGTATTTCGGATACTGACAGACAAATGCAGCTTTAATTTTAGCAAATTGGTGAGGGCCCTTATTCCGTCTCGGACAACAGATCTGGCACATGAATCAAAGCTGCTACTTAATAAAGGGTTCCTGTGAGCGGTTCTTATACTGTTACAAAAGATAACTAGTCGTATTTGTTCCTTTTTTAATGCAGCGCAGCAATGTGCTGGGGTATGAAAAACATCTCTTTTCTCTGAGCGCCATTCGGCTGCCAAACAAAAAGAGAACTCTGTCACCTTCATCTCTATAGATTAATGAACACGCGGCTTGTCTTTCCTAAAACCTTTCACCGACGTGAAAATGCCAAAGCCAGAAAAGATTCAATCAAAAGTGACATTTCTACCGGTCCGACGGAATTTTCTGTATCCTTAAATAAACACGCATCGTCCTAGAGGTTTGTACAATGCCTACATTTATAAATGGTACTGAATATCATTAAAGTGCATCGTTCACGCAAGAGCGCCAGGATCCCAGCAGAGAATTTGCTTTCTGTCCTGTGCAATCCAAACAGCATCTGAATCATATGACTTCTATCCGCATGATCATCAGCGCTGAGATATAAAGTACTTTATGCTGATGGATACGATCCAGTCTAAAGCTACCGGGTGTGACCCCCATATACACTATACAGACGCACTTTAAAGCCACAAACACACTACGGGTGCCATCAAAACCATCTGAACTATTTGGGGTTAGCAGTTGCTTTAGATTTTGACATTTTTGGATTTGTCATCAACGAATGTGTAAACGACACTTTCTAGATAAAATATACTGCATTACGATGTACGCTGCTTAAATTACACAGCCTACCTAATGTAGACCTTAAAAGTGTCCAGCCTATAATGCAGACTAAAAAAAAGAAGAGGTATAAAAATCAGCTAGTTAGTATAGTGACAAGCATTTACCTTAAAGGTGCTGTTCCACCTACGGAATTTAACCCTTTTGTAACTAAACACAGCATTAGAAGCACCATTCTTGTCATCACTGATGGACCTTTACCAAGAACAAAGGCTTACTTATGGGAACAAACAGGGGCCGATTGGCTTCTTAAAAGTTTTGTGTGGGGCTTTATTTGATTAAGTCTTAAGAAGAAAGAATAAAATGTCACATCGGCTAAGGTTTACTTGTTTATCAACCAGCTTGTTAGCTTGGGAGCAAAGCCCTCTTCATCTAACGTATCAGTTTGCCTTAGTTTGTCAGTTCTAGTTATGTCATCTATCTACTGTGAGAAGTGTTGGGTAAAATGATTGCTGCTATATGAATAAAAGATAATAGTAAACATACTTCTTGCAGCTGTAGGGAGGGCATTATCCGTAACTCGGCCACAGTAACATTGTCCCGATAACGAAAGACACGTATGAGACAATTTTATACCACTAGAAAGACTATTCAAATGCTGGAATAACGCTCTTTTTACACATTTGCTACCCATTGATCTGGCTGAATCTTGGTGTTCTTGGTTTCCACATTACCGCAGATAGCCTCTAACACTTTGGCAACAACCTTTTATTAAAGGAAATACATGGTATCCCCATGCTATGTTGTCTCCCTTTCTTTGCTAAATTTTTTTACAGCATAAAAAAAGACTGTGCTTCTCACAAAAGCACGTATTATAATAAGAGAATACTTTCTCCGTTCTAGGATTTCCAAAAAACCACAGCGGGCTTCATGTCATAACCTCTAATTATATATAATCTTTAGCACAGAACCTGGCATTTGCATATCAGTTCAACGACACAGGTTTGTCATAAAAAGAACCAATCAAAATAATTCCCCCCTGCTGCTTTTTAGACTAACAATAAGAAAATGAATTAAAAAAATAAATAAAAATAAATCAAATGATATGTTAAATCCATGCACTAAACCGTGTTTTTCCGATTAACATTACATTTTATTTTGCAGATTCACGCTGGCTTTCTAGCTTAGAACCGCCTGGCCCTGTGATCTTTTTACGACCTCTTTGTTGTTGGCTTTCATAGCTTCGTCTATGTAATACAATAATCGTATGCAGGCTCTTGGCGTAATAATACAGTTTAGTCTCGCAGCTGAACCGACTTCCTTTCCTAAATCATCTGCTTACGAGTCGTCGATGGCCCAGTTGTTATGTGAGTGTTATAGTAAGGGTACACTTAACGAAATGATGAAAGCAGACCAGCTTAGACCAGGGGTGGGCCTAATGTCACCAGCGCGTGAGTGCTCACCGTAGGACTTTCGGCAGCCTGACCTTCTGCCGGTCACACGTCGGTGGAAGGCCTTCTGCTTACTACCGATATAGGCCATCTCAGGTCTGCTACCTATTGTCAGGACATAACGATGATACATATTGTATCTGAGAGAGACGTCAGGCCTGCTACTTACTCCCAGTGCAGCTTGGTAGGTGACTTCCGGTGGGAATGAAAATGTAGGCCCACTTATAACAGGGCTGCTAGGGGGCGGGGTCACAATGAGCCCTGCAGTACTGATATGGACCTAACAAAAATAAAAAGAAACAAAAGAAAATCGAATTAATAACAACACACTCACTCAACAACAACAACTCCCGAAAGGCAAGGGGAAGACTCACACAAATAAATTAATTAAAAAGGCCATGTTGACCATCCAAGAGGTGCTGCTCTAATGGGTTTGTGACAGAAATGGGAAAATGCACAAAAAATGCAAAAGTATATACAAAAAATAGTCAAGAGACTTTTTTACCTGCACACACAAAAACACAAAACAGGTAGTTGCACAAGAGGCTGTGGGCAGCAAATCACATGAGACCTAGCCCTTCACAACTGCTATGTACATTTATGCTGCACAACGTCCCATCACACCTGCGTCACCGTCACAATGTTTAGCAATATTAGCAGTTTTTAAACTGATTAATACATCTACCCCGGTAACCCAGCTTTCCCAGAGTTACAACCAGCGGCTGAGCTCCCATGTGTGTCATCACCGTGTGGCATTTACAAATATCCGTTATATAATTTAGGGATTTATTATGGTTCGTTAAAAAAATAAAAATGCACAATTACAAAATGTGTTTTAAGGGTACTAACACGTGAAAGGTAGTATGGATCTAAAACAGAAACCTATAGAGCTCTGGTCAAAGTAGAGGTTATGTAAATATTATTGTTGAGGTCTAACTTGAGCTAGCACAAGACATAAAGTGGTAGGCAACGTTCAAATCACTTGTTCAATTGTAGCACAGTGTTTTCATATAAAGGGGTCTGTTCAGATGCACTAAAACATGTTAAAGTGGCAGTGGCAACCTGAGCACCCTGCGAGCCTTCTCTGTGTTTACTATTCAACAAACAGCTTCAACTGTCTACAAGTTAATACTAGTTGAGTCTCCAGGACCCATGTTGACCAACGTGGGGAAGCTTTCTACATGTTTTCACTGATCTCGGCTTAATCCAAAGATGGATCAACCCAGAAACTCATGTTTGCAAATCACCTGAGATGATAGTTAAAAGAATCATCCAAAAATTACTGGTGCCAAGTCTATCCTACTGAACCTCCAGGAGAATAAACCATCATCATTGTGTTCCATGAGCATAAAGTCTCTGTTTTGGAACCAGGTGATACATCTGATGCAATGAACTACTTTAACCCACCATATAACTCAGAAAAGCAAAGAAGACAAGTAAATGCTACTGAAAAACATATACTGAATAATCACATTTCTGTGTAGCTCGCATGGTAGCGATTAGGAGAAACGGTGCATACTCTCTTTCATGTCCGTCTGTTATTACTAACATCTTACATACATATATATATATATATATATAGACTGTAAAGATAGCTAATATTTTTGCTCCAAAAACTACTTGCGATTATATTGATTTTTCTTTAATTACATCATTTCACTGGCTGAGTTCAGTATTCATACAATATAATTTTATGTACCAATAGTGATATATGGGCTTCACATTTCAAGGATACTATGTACGATTAAAATACAGAGAGAAATACAGGAGAAAAGGCCATTTGTCCGGCAAGGATTAAGGTACTTTGACTGGTGATTGGCTGCAAGGTGCCATCTTTATTCCAGATGTAGATTCAGACTCAGGCCCATGAGATCACACAAGGGTATGGTCCTTACCTGAGATGGGGCACTACAGGAGAGCCCGCTCAGCTCGCTTATTCTAGCAGCAGCGGTGGGGTTACTGGAACTAATGAGTACAGGAGGGCTGATTTCCATTGAATGGCGGTTCTGGGCAGACTGCGATGACTTGTTAGACATGGTGAGGGAGGTGAAGGAATGACGCTTTTTGGTGTTCTTCTTGGCATCTGTGTGCTTTTGAGAGTTGATGCTATGTGCAGTTCCAGATGTGCCTTCCCCAGAGTCACCTCCCAAAGGTTTATCCAGTTCTATCAGTTGCTTAGCCGCTGAATTAAACTGAAAATGAAAGCGAAGATGTAGCTTATAAAACACTACTAATGATATCCAGCAATATTTGGTTGCCACTGTAGGAGGGGAGCTAGAGATCTAGTTTGACTAAAGCACTAGAACGTCATAGCCAGCCTTGAATTTGGGGTACTGAATGATGTAAGTGGGGCTGGGCTCCTCCAAAAGCGCTACTGAGTAGACAACCATAAAACAGACCGAACGCTTGTGCCCCATAAAAAAAAAATTACATACTTATATAAATGGGTACACTTTTGAATATGACTAGAGAGGAGTATTGGGTACTTTTCAAATGTTATCTCAATGTCAAGTAACTTTTGGTATTTACTACTTTTCTAATAACAAAAAATGACAAATTAATGATTTTTTTTTATATAGTAATAGAAACCAGCTCTGCATAGAATAATCCAGTATTATATATATAAAACATTGATATTTGTTTGGTCATATATTTATGGAAATGACAAATATTAAGAAAATAAATTAAAGAATGAAAGAAAAAACAACATTGATATCCAGGCCTACTTATGAAGCCCCCCCATCTCCAAACACCCCAAAATTTCCGTAATAATTGTATATATCCCAAAACATTCGTCAGCTATTTGAACGCATCTGTCTGCCGGGAATGAGCAATTAAAGAGAATATAGACCCTAGAGCTTTGCCATTTTTGCTCTGGGCTTATTTTTCCACTTAATTAAGATATTTGTTTATCTCCGGAAACAGAGCCCGTGCCTGCTGTTCGCTGGGCACCGCAAAATCTCCAAAAGGTATTCATGTACCCACGGGATCGATCTGACACAGGGCCAACGCGGCATTCCCTTCTGGCCGGCAAGCTATACGATGGCTACAGTGGCTAAGCAGATGGCCCCCTCGTCAGTTTAATTAGCTGCACTTTACTTTACAAATGAAGGTGCCAAGGGTTATTCAACCAACAGTGGAGCCATGCATTCGGATTATTCAACTGCTAAACCTCTGTGGTTCCCGTCGACTAAATCAGACGTGAAGAATACAATCTGCAAGACAGGCACAAAACCCCAGTAAAGGGGGCCCACTGTGCGTGCTTTATATTAAACAAATCATTCAGCTTCAAATACACGCAAACAGGTGTCATGGGAAACCTCCCCCGGTCAGTTTAGCTGGAAGGTGGGTACTTGCCAGGAATTCCGATGTAATGGGTTTTGCAATCCAAATCTTACTTCATTCGAAAAGTTTTATTAGGGCAATTACTTTTCTAATATAAGTAATAATGGTTTCAGCCGACTTGGGCCCACGTCACGATAAAGAGGTGGCAACGCTGCATGTAGACGTATTCCCGAAATCCCAAAAGCTACTGCGAACGGAGCTGGCTCGGTACGCGCAGTCCAGATGTCCTCTGGATTTAATGATGCACAAGGGAGACATGTTTCCCTAATTCTCAATTATTCTTAAATAGCCAAACATGGTCAAAGGGACACGAAAAACAATTCCATGCATATGAGCAAATGCCTATAAACGAAAAAAATCAGGCCCAGAAAATAAGGGAACTTAAAGAAATGAAAGACAATGTAATAGTAATTGGTGGTCAATGGTCCAGTAGCCTGTTGGATGCTCTCATATTGGGGGTTTCTTATAAAGAAGCAGAGGTGGAATACGGTTGTAGTCATTTTACATTGCGAATGGAGAAAAATAACTGATAAATAGGGATTTGGAGCGGCTTTCAATGTGCATTACAGGCAAGGCAGGCTAGATCCTGTTGTACATTAGTATTATTTCGGGCATTTTTTTTACCCCAAACATTTCTCCATATTTTGATATCAGCATTGACGTAGCTTACCTCCACGTACGAAATCGGGAATATTCCAATCTTATCCGCCAGCATTCCTTCCGCCCAGTTCTCGTCCACCCTGCGGATCACCGTGAGAATGTCATCCTGTAGAGACACAGATGATCGTTTCACTTGGTTAATGGGAACCATGAGTTTTCCTACACAGTATTATAGCGAGTCGGATGTAACAAGAACCTCTTGGGGTAATCAGAACACCCCAATGAGCATCTTGTGTGCTCCACAAATACATACTTTCACTACTATACACATCGCGCGTCCATTCATCAGACCAGTATGACGACAATTCTCCCAAGCTGAAGAACGGAAGGTGCAAATGTCTTTTTAAATCTTTTTCCCTTAAGTGCAAATACTCACAGGGTCCAAAAGGTGACCCAACTGCATCAATACTTCCATTCTAATTTCCTGTATTACATACTCCAACACGCGTGTTTTCAGTAAACGCAGATAGAAACCAAGGTCCTTGAAGAGATATAAATCAGCGCACACTGAAGACCCCCTTATCATTTACACAATTCAGTGCATAGAAAACAACAGAGGCCCTTTATTAGTGTAAAAAAAGGTGTAAAAAGTGTAAAAGTCTAATTGAGCATTAGAAAACCCTTTAATAATTATGTTACAGCCAGAAACGTCCCCGTTTTCAATGAAAAAATGAAAACAGCTAAGAGACCCCCAAACGTTTGAAGAATAGTGCGTATATACGTCTCTTGTTTCTGTAAGTCAGAATGTTATATACTACTTATGTCCTGTCAAGGTCAAGATTATTATATACTTTGGATGTTTTTATTACCCGTAATTACCGCCGAAGCAAAAAAGATTTGATTTCACACCGAATTCAAAACTCCAGAAGTTAAACGACTTGGCTTGGATTTTGCTTTGATCTCCAGATAAATCGTAACATCTGGTACGTGTCTTGTCTTGCTTTTTTATTATTACAGTTTTTTGTAAAGAGAATATAGCCTGGTTCTTTTTTTGGCAGTAGCATTACAAGTTAATGCTATACTAATTCAAGTATCAATTGTAGAGGTAGCCAGACTTTATTTTATTAGCTATATAAGCACATACGGTGAGCAAAGTCCAGTCCTGCTTCTTGCAGTATTTATGTCCTTCCTCTGTTCCTCTTGTCCGGTTTGAGGTTATGAATGAAAAGCAATTTTGATAATTGTAAAAGAGGAGCAATCCAAAAGGAATGGTCCCCTGGGTGCTATGGTGATTGCTCCACTTTAGCACCAGAATGGATCTATACGTATAACCTTCTTTGGGACAGAAATGTTCTTTATAAATATGGCCCACTGTTTCACAAAGCCTAAGACCATAATCCTACACAGTCTTCGCAACCCCTTAAAGCCTCCACCAAATGAAGTCCACGTAGGCAATTAACAAATCATGTGACTACAACGTAATTACTAAAGCAGGTAGGTATTATGAAGAAGCTTAGTTGAGTAGAAAGGGAAGGACACATGATACAAATGTTTTTCACAGTGGTATGATCCAAAACCTTAAAAACAGAAGACCTCCTGAGATTGTTATACACTATAGTGTCTAACGTTTACATAAAATGCTGTTATAAACCAAAAAAACATCCAAAACATCCAAATACCTTTTTAATGAGAGGTCAATGGAGAGTAGAATGCAGAAGGACATTTTAGAACACACAACGAACCTTGAAGTGGACACCTTGTTCAGTCATCTAAGAACTGGACAGGTGGACTTCATAAAGTGTTCACCGAGTATATGGGATAAAGTGTTTGCTAACTTTATTTTGTATTTATATTTGCATCTAGGGACTGTTCCAATGAGATCAGTCATTTCTAAAGCTCGAACCCTTTGTCATTGTATTCATTTAACCCCATTGTATAATTACATGAATTAAAGTGCCTTATTCCCCAGAATCGAGGAACATATCTAAGACAGGCTAGAATTTTGAAAGGAAAGATTTAAGAACAAACATGTTCCAGCTGTTCCGTTGCCTTTGGAATCTAAGATGCAGACAAGTCTTTGGGTACTCTTTTTTTCCTACAAAAAGCCTGTCTTATATTCCAGAAAAATATAGTGAATGGAAAAACATCAAAACCGCTGTGTTTAGCTGTTAGAGCTATTCAAAGGAAATCAGCTATCCGCCAGATTCTGCAATCTTCAGACGCTGACAAACTACTTACACGCGCACTTATATATGTGCATCTTTCCTAAACTTTATACAGTATAATAATAATAATTTAAGCATTGTCAGCTTGCGTTATTTCTTCTCTTGCAAAAATAGAATATTTGTCTAAAGTCACAAGCATAATATTCCGCAACATGGCTCTCGTCATCAGAAGATTAAGCAAATCAAGTGGATATGACCTAGATTTTAAGAAATTAAAGGTGCTGTTCCATTTCTTTTGCCCATTTCTACAACTAAAGGCAGCAATTACAACACCCAAACACCTACTGTAGGAATACGTCTTTAATGACGTAAAACCGCGTTGATGAACACTTGTCGTGTCTAATTTGGCCACTGAAGCTGAAAGAAACGCTTTAATGTAGAACCTTTAGATTAAAGACTGAAATGGCAGATCTGATAAGGTGTATTTACTAGAGAGGACAATTCAGTGGGACAGCACCTTAAACATCAACAAGGTGCATGCTACTTGCACAGGACAAACTTAGTCGGATGACGGGGGCTTCAGTTAAAGCCCCTCCTGGCTGTGAGGACCCAGGCAGGACGCTGCTCCCGTACCTAAGGGAGGCTCCAGGGAGTGTCGCGGAGCCTCCTGTGTTTTCCATTCGCATTTCAGACACTAAGTCAAGTTTCAGTAGCCGGAGGCAAAGAACAGCAAAGCGTGTTTATTCTTGCAGTAGCGTGCGCAGCCAGGCACCCTGATCACATTATCCGCCCTGAGACTAACACAAAGATAACAGCCCTGAGCAGCAACTAAATATAGCTTAGAGGAAAACCCATCCTTTTCTTCTGCGACCCAAATAAATGCCCTGCTTAACTCTTTCACAGCCAGGCCGCTGCAGGAAGCCCCGGAGTCAGACGCGGTACTCATTTAAAGCAGTTCCAATAATAGTTCTATAACATGCTATTCTATACGGAGAAAACACTGACACCCTTCCAGCGCTTAAAGGGTCAAGCAGAGGGTTTTGTTTTTCCCATTCCCAATACTGTCATCAGAATAATTACTGGGTAACTAACTATCATTTACAAGACATGACATGCCAGAAATATCCAGATCATGTGAGCGTTGAAAAGATTAGTGGGGTTAATGGTTTGCGTGAATAGTGCGCACAACTATTTCCTGTGCTGATGATCAGTCAACGAAACCGGAGCAGATTTGGGGAAAGAAGTACTATTTTCAAGATATGAGTAATGGATTCCGGCAGGTGAGCCGCAGCACCTGAACGCCTGTCGCCGAGAGGAGCAGCACTCACGATGAATAATTGGGAACAAACCCACCTTTACATAGTGTGATGGTTGGAACTTGATCATGAATTAGTACGGCGTCTTTTTTTTTAAACAAATAAAATGTTCCAAGGATTGTGCGTTTTATGATAAGCAACCAAGTGATCCTTCAGCTCTCTGAGAGGTTGGTATATGAGTGGAACAGCCTTCCAGCAGAAGTGGTAGAGGATAATACAATGAGGGAATGTACACAAAAATGGGCTAAGACACAAGACGTCCTAATAAGATAATAATAAGGTTTTTTAAAGCAAGACAGATATCTGCAGCTCTTATAATTAGGATTTGTTTTAATGGTGAAAACATGTAATAAATTATATAATTTATATTACATATTATATAAATATCAGCTTATATGAATGAAGGCTGTATTACACCACCGCACAGTTCGGGTTAGGAACAAAAAGGTGATTCTGTGTAATGTTCCAAAAGCTTCCTTGTCATCACAAGATGGTAAAGTAACGTAAAGAGCCATTTTCCCAAGTAAAACGGGTTCCTTTACCTCTATGAAAGGCATCAGTGAAAAGGAAAAAAACAAAAAAAAACATTGTTTGGTCACTTGGCACCGGCAGCGATTTTATAAACCAGCCTCAATCACCCAATGAACTTAGGAAAATAAACAATGAAATATTAATAATGCTGAATAGATACCTTTTACGCTAAAATTAAATTTTAAAAAAATAAATATTTTTATGGCCATCCAAGCTTGAAAGCCAATGACAACAGAATGTTCTAAGCTTGTGGCAAAGGCAGAAGTAACATCTTGGAAAAAAATGCCTCGGTAAATCCAGAAAGAAGTTAGCTTGGCCACCTCTTCCTGGGCTGAAGTCCTTTCTAGTTAAGCCAGCTTTCTGTCCCCGGAGAGCATCTAATTATGTGACAGCTTGAGGAGGGCCGACTGTGGGCCATCAGACTTGGACAGAATGCACGATTTGCGTTCTTGTGTGACACATGCGTGCCAAATGCCGAGGTGGCAATGGTTAACCACCTCCTGCCAACAGACACATCTGTACACCAGTGTCAGCAACACAACTAAATGCGGGTTCAGGAAAAAGTGGGCGAAGATGTGCAACCCCGCTATATACCCTTTGTACAGCGCAGCGGAATATGATGGTGCTATTTAAAACAAATAATAATACCGGTATTTGCCACGTCAAACCAGGACATAATAAATGGGACACAGCAACAAAAAATACATTGAGTTTTTACTCACTATGGCATTTCTATCCACCAGTAAATGCCAGAATTCAGTTAATACTCCGTTATATATACACACACAAACATAATTATACATATATCAAAATACAGTATCGCGATACAGCATGACACACATCTGCGTATCTATAATAGAAACACTATAAAAGGGGCAATGATCCCCTGAAAGGTTTCACTCTTCTAGCCCCATCGTCTAGTCACAGTATGCCCGACACCTCTGCAAGGATCCCTTAGGTATCACATACATATATACACACACATACAGAACTTTGCAGAAGTTTTAGATTGCCTTTAAATTAACAAAAGAAGATTCCAGCTATCCAGAGCTTCCTTTTTCGGTATACTGTTCTAGGTGTGACTGATTCAAAGTGTATTTTACTTAGTGTGGCTTCAACCTCAAAGAGCTCCTAATCCCCAACCGTCGGGATCGCCCATCTGGTTCTTACCTTTGAAAAAGGTAGACAATCCTTGTCTGCTTCCTTGTCTTTCACTTCAAAGTCGTAAAGTGCTTTGCATTGAGGTGGAGGCTGAGGTAAAGGCTTTATGATCTGCACAAAGTTAGTCGGGAAAAAGCCATGGACACCGTTGATTTCTCCGTGATACCAATTCTCGTCAACCTGCCGGCGGAGCACGATGATGTCTCCTTTATTGAATTTGAGATCACCAGGCTCTTTCCCATCATAGTTGTACAAAGCTTTGGCACACGGTAATTGAGGTACACCCTACAAAAAAATGAGAGAGATTAGGTCAGATTAGGGTCTACCGAAGAACTACAGAGGACTACAAAATAACACTATTGTAAAGAAGTTACCCCAATGCTGTATTATGCCTGATGCTGAGCATTAGACATCTGCTCCATATTTCCAACATTGTCCCGATGCCATATCAGGAGATCCCAAATATCCCTAAACTTCAGAAACCATTCTAACACTCGTGATGTATTGTGATGTTACCCTGCCAAGTTTATTGGTTGGGCAGGTACATAAATAGTAGCAGACTTGTCTCTTATGTCCAGACATGGGTCACAAATAAAACTCGAGAAGATAGTCTAAAACTAGCAGCTGTTGTGAGACCTATGGTAAATATAGCGACGTTCCTTACATATATATATAAATTTATCGGGTGTTGCACTGGCTTCCTCTTGAATGTAACATCATTTCCAGTTTCAGGCATATTTCGCTGGTAACCAATTCTATTTTCTGTTCCTGATGGTGTATTTACATGAGCTTGCCATGATTAGGCCTCAAATAAAGGAAACCGATGCTAATATGCGCCATTCTAGTGGTCAGAGAGTGACATTAAATCTTACAGGGGGTCATCAGGTTAAATCAGGGGTCTAAATACTCTTTGAGTCTCCGATAGCCTGGTGATAAGGTTGGCTAACGAATGTTTTCATCAGCCTTTCCGGAAAGATCTAGAGATATGTACCTGGCTTCTGGAACAGAAACATAAAAGGAAATAATAACGCAAACTTCCCGTTAATTTTACAGCATCTGACAGACGTCCAAGTCCAACAACTGCAAAGGGCCACATGTGGCCACGCAGCCGATGTAGGAGAACGCATGGTTCTTTTCATTCAGGGAGTTATGTACATGTGTACGCACTTCATGCTCCCCGCACTTCATGCACTGAAAGCCCATCCATCACACAGCCCAATTACTCCGATTGGCTTCTTTCAAGCTGTTGGGAGATTACCTATCCAGTGAAGATTACCATCTGTAAAACACGGTTTATTATAGAAAGGGGCAGGAAATCTATTATTAACAGGGCTGTGATCTAATTTAACCTTAAAGGAGCAGATGTGCTTAGATTGAATACTGGGGGGTAACTAGGGTTTACATGTTGGGGGGGGACATTTTCAGAATAAAATACCAGATTTTTTAGAATTAAACAAAAAAATTATATATATATATATATATATATATATATATATATATATATATATATATATATACACACACACACACAAATTAAAATTCAAAAAAGAAATAAAAAACTTGCTCGTGGGTGACAAAAATGATGGACACAAAAAATTATGGCAAAAGAGAAAACAATGTTGTAAGCCAAAGAAAAAATAACAAAAAAAATTGGCGGTCTGGAAACAATATGATGACATACTGTCTCATTACAGATTTTATTATTATAGACCAGGAAATACACAAAACTATTTTAATCGAGAAGTCTGAGTACAATATGTGTAAGAATCGCTGTCTGCTAGATTCTTATTTATTATATTTGTAAAGTTTCAAAAATGTACAACATTATTAAGTACCAGAAAAATTAATAATTTACAAAAAAAACAGAGCTCTTTTTGTTGCTGAACTCAAAAGGGTTAAATCGCTGTACAGCCGGCAAAATGGGAGGAAAGACAGATGATACAGCAACTTCAACTTAATGAGTAAATTGAATAAGCATTTTAAGATCTATTACACTGGGGCAGAAACCAGACCGGGAGCAGTAACCCTTGTAACTGGTTCTCTACATTACAGAATTCTCGCCTTCTGTCGATCTGTTTTAAAATATGGTGCAGTATTGATGGTGTTGTAGCTTAAATCTCACCATAAAGATTCATTTTTAGAATCAGAACAAATGGAATAACACCAGTTTAATATGTTCGCCACCTGCTTCCCCAACAGGGAGACTCGCGCAGCTAAACAAAAACCTCATTGCTATGTAGCGGCTCACTGGGACATGCCTAATAAAGACAGACGTGGGAAGCCAAAATCCATTCGGTTGTGGATAGCCGCTTTTTTTTTTTTATATATTTATCCTTGTTGCGAATTTACCCTTTTCTGTGCAAAAAAGAAAAAATGTGTCCTGAAAAGAAGCATTGAGATGCATATTCTCTTCGTACAAGAGAAGAGCTGGTCTGAAAGACTCTTTCAGACGCTCCGCAAAGACCTGGACTACAATGCGGCGTGTAATAAATGGGGCAGCAGAGACTATGCGAAGCTTGGACAGATCTGCCCGATCCTCTGGCCTTATTCCCACCGGCCGTCCCATCTTCTCCTGAACTCTCACACCGGAAGATGGACATCTCCAGCAATCCGTGACCCTGGCATGAGAGCAACTCATTATGAATGATCACCTGCATGATGGTCACCTTTTATTAAGTTATTAAGAGTATTAAGTGGTTGTGTTTCTAAATGGCTGCATATATGCTGGAACTAGTTTTGTTATTTACTGGAATTCTTCAGTAAGTTAGTCTCCCAACGTTACAATTGCCTCTAGAGCAACTTTAGCTTCTATCCAAACTCCATAGACTAAGTGGAAAACCATGATAACATTAGTCCAAGTATCGATGCATAATTCATCAGGATTTCTTCCTCGCACTGCGTAATGTTAATAAAGTAATATTTTTTTCGGAAATGAATAATGATGTGATACAGTATCGCTCGGCACTGTGGGAGAGACACGGGGACAGAGGAGCTGCAATTCCTTAAACATGTCCGCTTTCTATAGACTCACACCAGCCGTGCAACGATGTCTCGTATCCTGGATTTATCATTCCAATGATTAATATCTGCGTATATTTCTCACATGACATTGCCTGTTAAATTAAATTATTGTATAGAGTCTATACAAGGACAAAGATCACTTTGTAAAGAAAAAAAATAAGGAGAATTGTGATGGGGAATGAACTAATAGTGATTTTTGTCTACTCTGCATTAGTAATTACCCCAATGCACCAACTGCGTCTCGACCAATCGCGTCAAAGAGACAGACTGAAAGGGCTCGAAGATATAAAATTCAAGCGAGGAATTAATAATCAATGGTCAGGCTAAAAATGATGATGTCAATATATTATATAGCCATGTATTACAGTATTCGTACATTTAAATTGAATTTAATCATCATAAATCTATTAAGCATTCATCCCAAATTATTAAAATATATAGTTAACTTCATGGGTTTCCAGGATTAAATAAGATACCTAAATTATAATATTCTAATATTATTTAACAGAAACCAAGTGCAATAAAGACAAAAGTGAAGTGCGGTCACGTGGTGTCGACGTTTTGAATTACTTGCGCAACAGTCTTTTCCTCAAAGGGAATATTGTTGCAATCCTAAATGACTATTTCATTAGGAAAGCATCAAACATCTACACCACAAGACTTCAAAAATCTATACCACAGTTCATACAGCGCTAATAATGCATGTTAAGTGTGTAATAAACCACCGCTACATCTAGACTACAGGGTGGAACGCAGCCAAATTCTGTTAATTTTGGCAAAAATCTGTGTTTTTATACACATAATCTTTTACATATAACAAGAAGGTAAGAGTCAGTATTCAGTTATGTTAAACACTACAATGCATTTATTCATAAATTACATGAAAAGGGAAATCCTGGTGAGGTTGAAAGTTCTATTCTGGGAATAAAATTGCGGTTAACCCGGCCTAGCGTAGCTCTAGGTATTAAAGCCTGGCTAAACCATAGAGGGCGATGCATATCTCTTAAGTGTCGGGTCACAATTCTCAGACACCCTTGCTGTTCCATGTAGCTACCCACTGTCTGGTTTTTGCGGGCAGTGTGACTCATGGGCAAGTCGGGGTTCATTGGATCTGCCCCGACTGTCTTAAGGAGCCGTAAAACCAATGCTGTTGCTCCTGCGTGGCCACCTTGACCACGCTGATACTGAACACCGCAACGCGTCTCTTCAGGAATGGTGAACGGGGCAGTCTCCTCTTGGGTCCAACCATGTCCCCTACACCAGTGTCCCCAATAACACACCTGAGGGGGAATGGTGATGGGTTTCACCGCTCGAAAAGCAGATGCTGTCAACAACACGTTTTATAGTTTTATATCCCATAAAACTATGTAATGATGTTTATACATCAAAACAAGTATATATATATATATATATATATATATATATATATATATATATATATATATATATATATCAAGCCCACCGTATGTGTATAACATGGGGAAGCCACCTAAGCTCTGGATGTGCATGAATATTAAGATGCAGATTTGCAATAAGCGTACTTGTTTGAGATATTTCGTCTGAACCAAACAACATTGTACGGGTAATTCATTTGGTATTTGGTGTATTTAGTGATATCAAGAGCTGTGATGATAACTATTGCCCTTTGAGGCAGCTTCAAGGTTCTTAAGGAGACACTATTATACGCTAGCCTGTCATCATGTAAGAAAATAGCCAGCAGTTCATAGTAGACGGTTCTGATAATGAAAACACAGCCCTGCACTTTTCACAGCCACATAAACAGCCTGCTCTTATACTATGTCCGTCAGGCAACAGGCCCCCGAAGATTTGCTGAGTTTACATTTCAAGCCTTCCACTTGGCTTTACATGAAAGGAAAAGTCTTAAAGTAAAAAAAAAGAAATCCTACCACAGGTTTGCAGCTGCAATTGTATCCCTGCCAGCAACAAGTAAAGTATTAGACCAAAATTATCTGCCCCTAAGACCTGATTAGTACGTTAACTGATCACTTTAATTGATAAAAAATATATATATAATAGCTGGAAAAATAAAAAGCTGTTATTATCCAGATCAGGTGGCAAATGGCCAAAGCATTTTTAATACTGTTGGAACCCAAGTGAACTGGAATACAGAAATCCTATTTCCCAGCTATATTTTACCACCAGATTGGTGAAAAACCAGCCAGAAGGCATCTGTCTTCTAAAACCCACACCAATTCTTACCATTGTACCATGGACTGGTCATGAGGACGTTCCATTCACTGACCAACTAACACAATATCACCTAAACGGATACGTTTATATACAATTATTATGAAGGGTGTTTGGCAAGTGCTTTCATTTGGTTGTTTAGCTTCAAACCACTAGAATTTGGCCTCCTTTTAACACAGAACGGCATGTAGCAAAACAAGCACACAAGAACCTAAATCAGATCAGGTTAGAACTTGTTTTCTTTTTGATAGAATCACGTATTTTGTTTTCACAAATTAATAAAACTACTAAGCACATTGTATTTATTATTCATTGTTAATCTTCAGAGGCAAACTGGCAACTTGCGATGGAATAAACATTTATAAGAAAGGGCTCAAGGTCCAGGGTCTCATTGAGTGAGCTGTATGGTCACAGGTATCGCCTCTGTTTCTGTGGTAGACAAACAAAAGTTCCTTATCCAGCCAATTCCATGGACATATTTGCTGCAGAATACACCGAGTCCCCTTCCTGAGAACACCACAGCAAGGTGAAGTTGATGCCCTGTTAACTAAATGCAGTTCTTGCAGGTTGTGATACAATCCCCTCCTCCATCATCATGGAAAGCCAATTGCTTAAAATAAAGCTATTACATAATAGACAAGTCCCTTACCACCAAAGTTGCAGGACTTAAGAGGCCCAATCTGGCCAACAAGACCACCGGCCAAATGCCTAATGAGATAGTGGTCTGGTGTGCCAACTCATTATGTGCGTGATGTCATGCAGCAATCATGATTTTTTGGGCTCTGTCCAGCGCTGACATCAAATGAACTCGAAATGTAGTATCAAGTTCCCAGATATTTTCCCACACTTTTACAAGCACTTTCTGGAAACATTTGTTGTACTAATCCAGTTATTTGTCCAGAAATATCCATGGGTCACCTAATACAACAGTAACAGTTAAGTCTAGGAAGAGTGCTCTCTGAATGCGACTAACGTTTCACTGAGAGATCCGACTCGGACTCCAGGCACAGAGTTGCCGATATAGCATAACATCCTCTGCCTTTGAAATCTAATCCAACATAGAGATATCACGGGAGGACTGCAGAGCCAGAGGGGGAGAGCACCCAAAACAAAGGGAGCTTTTCAGGAGGAAAAATACAACAGTAATCATACATGTGCTCTGAATACCAAGTGCTGGCAGACAATATGATCTAAATATGGAACCTTTTATTCTCTCTAGTGTCACAAGGGTCTTTGCTCGGACCCCCAAAACTGCCAGTCATCATACACGGCACCCACCACCATAGAGAAGTCCCACAGAGAGTACAGAATGGTGGGTTGAAAGACCACCTACCCTTTTGGTGTAACTGCAGCATTAGGAACATGGTTCCCAGTACTACTGAATATCCAAACCTTTCCTAGAAATGATTCTTTATTTTCATGTGGCACAAAACCAGGCATTGATCGGCTGCGGAAACAGAAAATGAAGAAAAACCTCTTAACGTTTTCTACGTTTTTATGTGATTATTCAAAGGGACGCTCTACTGCCACAAACAGCCTCGACAATGAATACATATTAAACTTCTATATTCCATATATATGAATACACATTAAACTACCGTAATACTCTTTAGCTGCAAGAAAGCAAATATCCATTGCTGCAGTATACTTCCCTCTGCGTTCTATGTGCCAACCACTGGCCGGAAAGCACTTGCTGTGCATGAAGTGGGGGTGGGTCTACTTACACCACCAGAAACTGTCAATGCCAGTGGTGCAGAAGAGTACCAGCGCATGCACATTGCTGAACGGGAGATGCATTCAACCGCGTGCATGTCCGGCAAGGTTTGGGGACCAAACACAAAGAGGGGTTGTGATTATCCACATGTGTGTTTTTCATATGCATATGATGGCTGGAGTATACCTTTAAACCTTCAGAGCAAAGAATAACATGCCAGAGAGCATAAGTAATGTTTTGTCTAAGTGGAACTGCATCTTTAAATTGAGGTTCTGGATAAAGAGCGATTACGGTTTGAAAACTAGCCCTATCACCATAGTTAGCAGCCAAAAGAATGGCCCATTTAGCAGGAGCAGACAATTGGTTTTTATGGTCATTCACACCGAAACCATGTTTTATATGTGACCCACAGTATATGAATAACCTAGTCTCTCATATAATCACAATGTATTCATTCATGCGCTTTACTGGTGCCATCACCGCTCCGAACTGGATCTACCGCAGCCTTTGAGAGATGTGCTGTTTATGCGCGGTGATGATGAGGGCATTGTCTGTAAGAGTGATTTATCCAAACATGTTACATGGCAGATTGGTGCACTTCAGCACAATGTATTATTTGTAATTCCCAGCTCTACAATATATTGCACGTTATAGTAGATGATAACCACAAATATCCCACTGACAGCTGTATCCATTTCCAGCAACTAAAGAATGATAAAACCCCATCCTGGAGCCCTTAATGTGCTTTCAACGCACTGTTCCAGGAAGTTAGATTTAAAGGCGCAGCACTTATTTAAAACATTTATCCGAGATGTTGGTCTTTTATTTAAAGAAATTTAAAGGAACCCTGCAGCCATCATATGAAAGGCGTGTAGTGCCTTTAAATAATAATGGCAGTGCTTTCGCAATTGCATGGGGCATTCTGCAGAATCCCCCCAAACCATATGCATTTTCAGGCTCAGCGAGCCCTAGTAAGACCCCCATTGATTTGTAACGGTACTGCTTTCCTGCCACTGATTCGCTATAGGACTACAGGAGAGAAGGGCAGTCGCAGCAACAGGGCTGCCACTTTTGGTCAGGTAAGGAAGGAATGCATATAAAAGTATAAGGTACTATGCATTCTTATTTAATGGATCTGTCCCTTTAATTATAAGAAAGTAAATATATATATTTTTTTTAGAGAATTAACCTATTTTGCATTACCTTTTTTTTTTTTTTTTTTTGGATAAAGTTAACTGCCTCAAACTATATATAATTAGGGCTTAAATACTTAGGAGGAGCCCGACGCTAATTAGACATCTAGTCCCATTTGAATAGATTCATGAGCCACAACTGGCGTTTCGGCCACGCAAAACAAAAAAGCTATTTCTATGCAAATACAGGGCCTGGCCTGGAAGGGGGGAAAGTAATTATTCAGGGGGGATAAGAATGGCTAAAGACAGCTTAACCCCAGAGACCCTAAATTTGGGAAGCATGATAAAGAGTAACCAGCGTTCATGACCACTCCAAGAACAAAACGGCAATAACCGGGACTTCTCAAGTATCACAAAGGGTTAACATGAACCTTTTCTGCTTGGCAGATCATTACGTGTCCAGAGGTCTCGCCAAAATTCCTGCTTTCAATTCTCAGGGTTCTTATCCAAAGACTGTACCCTAAAATGAGTGTTTTTTTTTTACTTAATTATCCTTAAAATGTGACCTCGGGGCGTGTGTTTCACATCCCAAAACATGGCGTCACCTGGTACAGCGAGATCAGAAGCTGTACAGCACTCAGAGAATGCAGGCGGCCCGTGAAAAAGATGGAAACTCTAGCAATATCCAGACTTGGAGCTGTGTCAGATGCCGGGAAGGGGTCCAGCAGTGATCCAGCGAATATGGGGGGGTCCAGCCTTCCATCTGGGCAGGAAGATCATTATAGTTCTGGGGTAGGAATCAGCTGTCACATATACCATTATCATATCACCCAAGTGTCCCTATTTAGGAGGAACAGTCTTTCGTTGGAATTAAAATTCTTATGGGCCTCCTTCGTCCCCTGATGTGCCTCTTTTTTACTCGGTCACAAGATCACGCAAGTCTTGGTAAAGCAGACTGCGATTCATACAGTATTAGCCATAGGGCTGTGGATATAGTCCTTCTATAGGATGCCCTAGATCTCTCCCTATTGCTACTACCACTCCCACAATGCTCTGCCAGCATCCTGATGGAAACGAGCTGCAAGCTGAGCATCACAGGAGTTGTCATCCCAATACGAGCCTCAGCTGGAATTTCATCCATTTCTTCCTGTCCGGCAGCTAAATATAAGCACTTTGACTGTAGCTGTGAATCCTAGGATACCCCTGCGGCATAGCCATGTTTACAACCCAGTACTTTGCTGGGGATAAGGTTCCAGCGGGGAGGAAAAAGCCTTCAATACACCCTCCGCTACACTTTCAGCATGATGTTTTGTGCTGACAATAACAAACCCTGTAACCATATTCGATTATTCCACGTTTGCTACAACGATGCGATGGCTGAGAAATAAATCCATAATTGATACACGCATGACACCGAAATGCATGTTCCCCACGTTACCGTGGAAACACACCTGTAAATCACTCACGCTTGCCAGTTACTACTTATTTATTAATGCACTTAAGCTGATCATGCCTAAACTAGAACACGCGAGTCAGGTCGAAAATATGTAAAGCGGTGTCATTCCAGGAAAAACATGACAGAGGCACGGGAGGGGATCTGAAGTGTAATAATATGTATAATAATATATGAATGGAGCCGATAATGCCAGGACACACACGAACACGTAAAATACATTGTTTTACTCTGGTCTCAGTCTTTGTATATTTCATGCCTCGGCAGTCTCCCGTCGCTGGCTCACATCTGCTCATTAACCAAGCTTAATCACATGTAACCGATCAATTATATAGTCATCATCCATCAAGTCCCTGGTCCCGTCATCATCTCCGAGCCACCTGACTGTCCTATCCGTCTGCTGTCTGGCCACATAAGGCGGTGCGATTCCCCCATATCTCGCTCCCATATCGTCCCCACAAAACACATGACGCCATCAATGCGGTATTTTTAAAGTAGACACAAAAACCAGCACTCTAGTAAAGAAAGGGTTAACCAGTGTCCGTTCTGCTTAGTACGCTTAGTACCGTGTTGCTTTGGTGACATCATTCACGGTTGTACAGATACGGACAAACCGGTTCTTCCAGTCTCCCGCTTGTTTAATATTTCCCTGCTCCATTACGAGCCCACATCTCCCGCACACCCAGAAGAAGACTTGTCCACGTTGCCCACATTTATGGTTCTCTGCTCCCCACCCGTAGTCACGCAGCAAGCTAGGGAAGCAACTTCCATTAAAATCATTTAAATAATTTTAATAATTAAAAAAACACAATAAACTCTTGTAGACCATTATGCCCCAAGCATCACATCCCCATTGCTAAAGATCAATAATGTCACATTCCTAGCTATGGAATGAAATCAATAATGTGTAAAATACACAAAGAAGGAATTAGACTGAACAAAAGACACAGCAAATAAAAAAGTGTCATTTCAATGACCTGAGATGTATGGTTTTCCAGTCTTTTAGTGCTAAATAAGTTAATTATTGGTTCTACATACAAGTAAATCTGTGTGTACATTACCACTCAGGCCCCAAATACTAAAACTGACAGGTGTATTTGCATAACTTGAGAAATGGGGTCACTTAAAGACCTGGGGGGACTATATCGACTGATGTACATGGCGTAAGTGGCATTGCATTTCATTAAGCTCAGAAAAGGAGGAGGAAAAAAAAAAGACAAATTAGAATGCTGTCCTCCTAGCTTATCCTACTAATCACCGGTTGGACGTTTGGTGATGGAGTGGGATACGGATCATGCGGTAATTTGTTCTCTTAATGGGCTGGCATGGTTCCGGATCACGGTGTGTGTGACAGCTGGAGTGAGGGAAAAAAGGAAAACAGGAGCAAACAAGGAGTATTCCAGAAGCCTCACATCCCTGAAACGTTGGAACAAGATCAAGGGATAGGAGACAACGTGACAAGCTCACCTTCTCCTATCCCTTTCGGAATCCTTTGGAATAAATAAACTTGAAATAATTCTACATAACTATAGATCTTCTGCTAATATGGTTTGAGAAGCCGGGCATGTGGCCCCCATGTGTCCTCCAGCTCTGTGTGGGAGATGTGGTAGATGTTTGTATGGAACATCTGAAGACCCCTGTACCATGGTCATCATGGCAAACATTATGTCAGTGCTATTAATTGAATACACACATCATATGTAACCTCACTATTTTATTTTTTGGGAGATATTCACAAAAGCTAGGCAGCAGAGTTGCAGCTTCAACTATTTTCATTATGCATTACAGAAGGCCAAGGTTGCTTCTCCTGCAAAAAGACCTGGGTTGCCAATTTCTGCCATGATAAAGAACTTTACCTAAGACTCTTACTGTTGGTAAATATTTTGGGCATATATAGCAGACCTCTACTTCATATAAAATGCTGCAATTTCTACAACAAACCTCTACTCTAGCATTACATATTGCATAAGTTACTGAATCATTCCTTCTGGAACATTCTTTGACATGATGCGTTGGTGAATGAACCAGTAGTGTACTTTACACTGTATTTTAGTGACATAACTATTTTCTTCATAAAGCAATCGTTCCTTTTGTCCTCTCCAGCTCTACATGTACATGAAAAGGCCACAAGATGCCGGGTTAAATCCACTTGAGTGCAAACCGCCCCCTCAGAGTTTCCGTATTGTGCCCCGTGGCTACATTTGTAAAATACCGTCTGGCTTTCTGAATTGTGTAGCATTTTTTTTTTTTTTTTTTTTTAGTTTTTTGTTCCACTTTGGTCATTCCTTTCATCTGCCTACATAAACACACCATGACACCATTATTCATTAGTCATACTGGAAAACCCTCTCCCCTCCAAGTGGAAAAATGAGCTGCTGTTACCACTCTAAAGAAGCTTATTCTAATAAGAAGTGTGTGAATTCTGCATCTGGTGCGGTTTCCGTGTTTTTAGAGATTGTATATCTGTAACAAAATATGTATAGATTGAGTATTAAGCATTTTTCTGTATGTAAGTACATTAGATAACTAGTAAAGGATGTACTGATAAGAGCCTAGGCGGGCACACGAGGTGTGCTGCACTCAG
The DNA here is from genome assembly GCF_027358695.1 of Spea bombifrons. Taxonomy (NCBI): domain Eukaryota; kingdom Metazoa; phylum Chordata; class Amphibia; order Anura; family Pelobatidae; genus Spea; species Spea bombifrons. The sequence goes on along the minus strand of NC_071087.1, from coordinate 30,836,411 downwards.
GCGCTCTGAATAGCAGGGAGCACACGGAGTGAAATCTGTGCCAGCTGAATGGGCGCAGAGTTCATGCACCTCTCCATCGAGTTTAGTGCATTCTTTGAAGTCGGAGCGTCTGAGGTCACTGACACATTCAGTGTAAGGCTGTTTGGGCACAAAGATGGCACTGGTAAGCTGTTTGGGGGTAAAGATGGCACCGTGGGAGGGGGGTGACAAGTGGGTGTTACTTGGTGAAGTCTAGGGGCCCAAAAAGGTGGAGTGGTAGCCATAGAAAGTGGAGTGATCACCTATATAGCCAAACCCACTTGGGGCACAAAAAACATCCTAGTGTTCTTTAAAGTCTCAAACCAAAAAAAAAAAAAAAAAAAAGGATCTATCCAAAAATGGATATTATGTCTGTGCGTCTCTCACCATCAGCCATTTCTGGGGGATTATACTATAGTTTAACCCCAGTGTTGTCTGCATACGATGGCCTTTAGTAATCCGTTTGTTACCTGTACGTACGGCGCGGTGAACAGCTTTACGGTATATTTTAGAGGAGTTTATTATGGCTGCACACTTCACGGAAAGCTGACGACATGTTACAACGTTACTACCCATCGGAAAATCTGACCCCAGGGCTCAAATATTATTATTATTGTTAACGTTGTTATATGATTACATGTTGTATATTCAAATACCTCCATAACTTTTCCCACATCATATTGTTTTATGACGGCGATTATTGCGGTTCCCAGATGAGAGTGCGGTCTATATTTAGACAGAGGGGCGCGCACACGCACACACACACACGCAAAACACCGTATTATATTTTTCTTTCCCTGCGTAATTGGAACCAGAGGGTGTCCCACAGCTGAACCGTCCTAAAGCTCTTCCTCGCTTCGGGGACTTCAGATATTTTTATGTGCTTGTAAAAAGAAAGTAAAACCAAAATGGCCACCAGGGTCAACCAATAGGAAGCCGCTACAGTACGCTCTGAAGCCATGGCATGTTTCCTGCAGCCCAAGGGAAGGATGCTTGGATGGTCTCCAAAAGGGATCAGTATCACCGACCTGTATAACAGTAAATATCCCAGATACCGATTGGCCCCAGGAGACAAAAGTAGGATGGAGAGGGCAGTTTATATTCTTTATATATCTTACACAGTATTACACTGGCATCTTCTTTATTGCTTAATAGGAAATACTAACGGACTTCATTATTCCCTATCAGCGTATTAATTATTACTTATTTATTCACGGTCACAACTCATCTAAGGTACACAGTTAATTGCGTTATAAAACATGTATTTTATAGCGTTATAAGAATATTTCAGTGAGTTTATACAAACTGATGTGATGGACTCTACAATGTATTACTTAAAATATGTATTTATATCCTAGGTTGAGCTGAAAGCTGAAAAATATTGGATATATGCAAATACGGGAGGCCATGTACAAAAAAGGGTAACCAGCCCAAAAAAATCATGTTCATTTTTTTTTATATATATATTTTGCCCCTTTTACAGTTTGTCAGGAAATGCTCGACTGCCACAAAAACCCAGCTCTGATAAATTTCATTTAAAATATCTGTCTTCTATTCTGCGTTTTTATGTTACTAAACCGCCTGGGGAAAAAGAGAATGGAAGATCGGCTAAAATTGATCTGGTCAGCATAACGGAGCACTCAATGATCTGTCAAAGTGGAACTGCACCTTTAACTGCTTAAAATACTGTATACTGAGACACAATATAATAAAGTGAAGGAAGGCACACGTCTATCCAGAGCCTGAGACAACACAAGGACTTAAAACGGTCCGACTCACCCTTTTGAGAATCATCTGGGAGTTATAAAATAATAAAATCAATATTTACTAAAAAAAAAAAAATACCGCTAGCGTGGGATGGGATGTGGCGGTTTATCTGTCTGTAGCCAGACTTTTCCCTGAAGCGAGAATGACTGTTTTAATAGTACATTAGTAATGATTACATTTTCAATTAGTTCCCTTATAAATACTGTATGCAGTTCTTTTTTTACACTCACGTCAATACTTGAAGCTAGTAGGAAAAATATTACTAGATAATGCAAAGAATGCCTGATATATGGTTGGTTCCAGTATGCGCCAGCTGCTGCCCCCCAAGCTTGGGAGGGGGTTATTATAGACTGTAAACAGGAAAGCCTGTGAACCTATTGGGTCGGGCATAGTTTTAACACACGGAATGAGGGCTAATGTGGTAGGATTAGTGGACGTGGTCTCTACGCCAGGGACTGGAGCTGCAGGAAGGTAAATAACGGGTACTAGAAGAAAGGCACAGGTCCCATCTTCCTCCGATTAGAAGCTACATCACACACAAAAAAGGAGACGGCCTCCTGCCATAAAGAATTTCACACGTGAACATTAAGAACGGGAAGTTAAAATCCCCATCAAAGTGTTACAGGAGGGACATCTGGCCGGGCATCACAGTGCGGTGTATGTTGTGTGTTACACTAACTAAACAAATATTGGATGTTAGCTATTATATTGTGAGCTGGCCCACAGAGACATTTTTTTACATATACATCGTCTGGCAGAATGACAAAAAGACTCTAGCAATGCAGGGGTTAACAGAACCCCCCCCAAAGAGTAGCAATTGTCATAACGTATTCTATTGGGGGGCTTACTGGAATATTTCCTGTTAATCCTCCTTAAATGATGTTCTCAGGGCCTCCTACCGATACGGCCATCAGGAAGAGACTGGGGACAGTTTCATTTACAGATACATCAGGAATCTTATTAACCAGCATCTAATAACACGTCAGGCTGATATATTACAAACCAATAGACGGGATAAAGGGCCATATCATGTGTATAAATCAAATATATGCAACGGGAAACACTGGAAAGGGTAAGCAATCCGAGTAGACTCGTCTACGGTATCTGCTGGCGCTATATAAATAAGTGAAATGCAAAAGCAGGTGAAAGCAGGAAGTTTCCACGCGTTGACAACCCACCGCATGCGCCAAACGTTTCCACTCATTTTAGGTGAATTTGTATGTATAGAATCTGTCTATAAACCCACTTTTCTTGGTACTTTTGCACACTAACACACTGGTTCATTATACCCGCACCTCCTTTCATTGCCTTTAATTTAATTAGCAGTCAGGGATGGGATGTTGCACATGGATGGCTAAACAAACGTCTGGATTCACCTAGCAGAGTAGCCTGAAACTGAAGCCACCCTGGAAAAAGACATTCAATTCACAGAAAGAAGAGGCCCTTTGCACATCAATAGCCTTTGCATCTGTGTCGTTTTAAGGGGGGGGGAGATACATAAAGAGCCCCCAGCAGAGCACATCCACTCGCACAGGAGGTACAAAACACTCCAATCAATCATGTCGCCATCCCCACTAGTGACGAAGCATGGACACCAGAAACGTTTGGCCAGCATCTACGGAAAGTCACCTTAAAACACACAGATGCCTTAGACTTCCCTTTAAGTTTTCGCACTCGGTTTTCATAATTACCACCAGCGTGTCACCTACACAAGCAGAACGAGACATCAGAGTCAGGGGGCTAAGCAAAAAGAGAGAGAGAGAGAGAGAGCGAATTGGAAACAAACCAACACATCTGTGACACCAAGATTGAAAGGGCATGTTCCCAAACCCATGATGGATTTTGAATCCTTTTGAGTGTGAGAGCCGAGTGAAATGTGACACAGGGAATCTTTGCTTCCAGAGGTCTGATCTTCCCAGCAAGATGATGAAGGGCCATATGAGAAGTCAAGACCTTCCACTTAACCTAGATAGAGGAACTGTGTACACTGCTCATCCGTGCCCATGTTGTGTGTGCTGCCCTTCATATGATTTATGAATGGAGTTGGTCACATATGGCTGGGCTGTAGGGGGACAGACATCTTCTGATCAAAGAATATAAGGAATGATCAGATATGCCCAGCAGAGAAAGTAATGTCTACTCCTTTACCAAAGGATGTTTGGGTTGTGGGATAGTGTCCAGGAGGAGCAAGGATAGCCTTGTTCTAAAATACGCAAATATATTACGCCCATCAAACACAAAATCCATTGTCTTGTATGTTAACTCACTTAACACAGAACCCTTTTGTATTTATTAGAAATTATTGTTTTCAGCGGCTAGGACAATCACAGCTACTGTCCAGAGTTTAAATGACCTCTGATCTCCCAACCTACCCTGTTTCCCAAAGGAATCCCATTCATCCCATTGTGAAACTCAGCCAATTCATTTTGTGGTGTTTCACCCTCGCCCTTAAAGGAGCGCTCAAGCTGGAGTGACCCTTAAATGTTTGTAAAGGTTTTTCCTCCTCATTCTCTGTCTTACGCCAAATTGACAATTTTACTAATTATCAAACAAAATTCCAAATTTATAATAACTATAGACTAGTTTTCATACGTTTAGTGATGATATGGAGGATGTTGCCCTTTAAGTGACAATATGCTGATTTCAGTTAAATAAGAAGGCATTTATTTGAAGAATACTAGCAAAGTAGTTATTTAGCGCAAACAATTATTCTCAAAGGATAGCCGCATTAAATATTCAACAGAGTTCAAAAGTAACAATCACTCGAAGGAGGTCTCCTATCTATGTGTAACATATGTCACAGGCTATCTAGCACAGTTTCATTCTGCGCCATTAATACGATTTGTGCTACAAAATGTAACTCTTAATTAGGGGCACGCAGCAGGACACTCGAATAATGTTGGCTAATGCGGGACTTTTAAGAGCTTAATGCCCTGTTTCAAAATGTAATTGGATATAAAGGTAACATACTAAATTATATGTATACATTTACGTTAAACTCAGCTGTACAGCTTTTCACGTGAGCACATATACATACATACATCCGTTCAAAAGTTTGGGGTCAACTTAGCACGCGCGTGTACGCACACACACACACTCGCACAAAATCCATAAGAAAATAAAGGGAGCACATTTTCCTATGGACTTTGTATCTTTTCATAGTGGGTATAGCACCCAGGCATACTTAAGCGGAGTGCAGACATTGTGGACTTATATATATATATATATATATATAAATAAAGTAGGCATATGCCTATCCTGAATATAAGACAAGACAAAGGTCTTAATATATGGTCCTTATCTGCCATCAAATTCTATATTCATTATCATTATCTCCTATATATATATATATATATAAGTAATTTTGAATAACTCATCCCAATAGCTTTCAAGTGCACGCAGTTCACAACCACAAAATCCCTTCAGCAATTGGATTAAAGTTATTTAACTTGGGCAGCGAACCACAAACATGCTTGAGTCCTTCCAAACAGGGGATAGTACGAACAACACAGATTTCCAAATGGAGGTTTCAAAATCACAAAAAAAATAAAAAATAAACGATTTCGACTTTTTGGGTCTTCAGGTCTCTGTGACATAAATCATATCTTACCGACACAGATAAGGACATCAGGGTGGCTGCGCTCGCCTGGTACCTGTCATATGTGGAGAGCAGAAGTGATTTGAAAGCGGCAATGACGGGATAATATTGACACCTGGGATGGGGCATTATCATCTGGGTTACACGGGTGAAAAGGTGTTGAGAGGACAGTGAAACGCACTATATTTTCATAGTAATGAGGGTCCCCTGGGCTCCATTTCTCTTTTCCTTTCCCGTAACCACAAGCAGATGCATTTCGCTTACTCAAAACCGGAGACTCTACAAACTAATCAAGCCTATTAGAAATCTATAAACATATCTCGACGTATCGCTGGCCGACGTCCATCTCTGCCCAGCTCACATTTAGTATTAGTGCAGTAATTTGTGAGTGCGAGTGCAGATTTATGGCTGTTCGTTCCTGGCGCTGTAATTGGGACTCGGAAAATCTTGCCGGTAATTTTTTAGAAATATTGTCACATTTAGTTACTGAAAAGTAGCTGCAAAATGTCACACGTCTTCATCGTTCAGCTACGACATCAATTCAAGGCAAGACTTATGGCGGCGCTGGGGAGAAGTCTACGTAAATGTATTAGAATTCTTTCAATAGTAAAAATATAGAAACATTTTAATGTTATAATAATGTATTTAGTTATAGGTCTTTTTAAAATTAAGAATAATTACTGAGCATGGAAAAAAAAAAAGATTCCTGTATACAATTTTTCAAATAGTTACCTAAATACAAAGTACAGAGCGATAAAAACACACGGAGGAAGATTAAATATATTTAGAAAATAAGATAAGACACTTTGATAGCTGTCTAATTATTGGTTTGTATTAGTCTGTCGATCCTCGTCTTGTCATGCCCCTTGAATATATGTGTTTAAGGAGTGCTGCGTAAATTGCTGGCGCTATATAAATACAAGATAATAATAATAATTATTATAAATAATACTCATTCCTTAATTGGCTATAGGCTGACCCCTATCCTTAACCCCCATTGCATTCTTCTTTCATTATGTATAAAAAGTGATGGTGGTGCAAAGTTCTAAATGTGCTACAAATGGAATGGTTCAATTAGCTGGAGTAGTCATGTGTTACTATGGCGATAAGACCACACTTTAAACTTTGCACTAGAACCACTTTTAATACATACACCCCCATGGTGTCTTCAGCATTCTTTGCTCTATAGCTGGAGGCAGTTTAATTATGGCAGCCAGTCGAAAGGATACAGCTGAAACTTCTGATTTTATTCTCACTTTCAGCGCCCTCAATCCTTAATCTTACTTCAATAGATTGCAGGGCCATAGCGGATAGGGCCCTCTGTGACATCTGTTTATTTTATTATGTCATTTTAACATACATGAAATCTGTTGTCATTATATAAATGAAAGATAAAAGGGTTACTGAATAGCTGTGTTGGTAATCGGTGACCTAAAGCCAAGTTCACCGATTTGAACTAAATTTGACTTGATACAACGAGCAGTCATTCTGGTCCAATCACTCTGGTATTTTATTATAATAATTAATTTAGCGTTGCAGGGGGTTGGTACTGCTAGACATGGTTACTTGAGGATAGTTGTGTCACTTCCTTTACAAATTGGGACCATAACAAAAACGTATTTGGCGACAATAAGCAGCCATTTTGTCTCTGTAGTATTATTGCTGACCTCTGTGATATGACATCATAACCCAGCGCCATACTATGGTGGCTGTGCCCCCTCAGTCCTCCATAGTGTAAATGGGCCACATGGGGTGGTATCTCTTGTAACCAACATATTGATTACTGCCCCCTGCCCCAGAACCTGCCACCCAAGATCTCGGCCCGAATATGTCACCGTGTCTGCTTTCATTGTACATACATACAGTGGCTTTCTAATATAAAGACTAATTCGTTTTTAAGGTATTGCTTATTTTAATCAGTAATTGTCATTACATGGATTTATTTACCGTAGAGAACTGTAAAAAAACAGGATTTCGAGAGCGTGACAAATGTGCTTTTAATTAAAATATAGGAGGTTTCAAGCATGATTGTTGTTTCATGTATAAGAAAAGCAACTCTGGAAACAATAACAACTGGCTTAACAACATTACTTATTAAACATCAAATCATTCCATTGTTTGCCTTCTGGAAGATGGAAACATTTGAAAGTTACATATTACATGCGTCCAAATTTCTCATTAAGCGACAGAGAATATTTATCCAGTAACTGATTAACAAGCAAAAGGTTCCATGGGTGAAATTCCTTGTTGTCTTTCTTTCATTATAAATCACTTTTTTTACAATTTGCATAGCCTGCCCTGGAATTCTTCTTCCAAGAGAGCTGTCTAAGACAGCTGGAAGCAATTATGTGTTACTTCCACTCAAACTCTGCGTTCTACAGGCCGGAGTCCAAACAGCATCCCTTTCAGATAACACCAAAGATTACAGCAACATGATATGACACCAGGAGATCACATGCCACAATATATCAGACATTCATCTTCTGACATCCTTCAGTTACAAACGTCACTACCAGAGAGACCTCAGCTTCCATGGGAAAACGGACCTTTAAAAAAAAAATTATAAAATGATGGTCTTGAGGGAGAACGGTCACTGAATTTGTGCTCTTCACAGCAGCAATTTAATTCTAATATGTAGCTGTTGAGTGTTTCCATGTGTCCTCTATGAAAGAGGATATGCCTAAAACATCTAATTACCAAGTTTTATAAGCAGTTTTTAGGACATGCCTGACGACAAATATATTTCCTCGATATATGGTGTGCTTTCCAAGGGTACAGCCGATCCGAGGAGCATCAAACGCAACGTGAATTGAGTTCATTGTGGTCCACGTTTGAGACGGGATTCTGTTCCGCCAAGTTCAGATAATGGATGTAAAGAACTATACATCTTATTGTTTGGTACTGTTGGCTTTCATGTTTCACAGATAGCTGGACGGCCATATCATACCCATTAAAAGGGACAAAATATATTTATATTTTTTTTCAACTTTCCAATCTCACCCGGACTTAAACCTTACAATTGGTGTAAGTGTTTGCCTTCACCGAATATTTACATTTTTTACTGCCCCTCTGATAAGGAATCTCCACAAAAAAATTCCACCAGAAGCAGATAAGAACTAACAAGGAAACCCTTGTCACAAGAGAGGTTTAGGCAATAAAAATGAAATAAGGCTGAACCAATTCTAAGAACACCTCCCCGGCAGCCTTTCACACTACATGGGATGTTTATCTTGCTGTTTAAATATGTGGAACTTAATTAGTCTCCAGGCCTCACCCTAAGCCTTTTCTCTTTTTATTTTCAGGTCAACTGATTTAACCCTGTACCAAACCGAGATAAGTAAGGTGGTGCCACATTTCAAGCCGGGTCCACCTTTGCAAATCATGCAGGCTTTATTATTAAAGCAGATTAGAAATGAAACTATTTTACCGAGGAGAACGGAATTCTGTATCGGATGTTCATAAATCATCAATTCATATTTGGAAGGGGATTAGACTTTGGTCTACTTCCAACGCTAAAAACTAAAAGCGAAGAGTTTCACCTTATAATTTTACTTTAGAATAAATACATCAAGATATGCTGACTACATGAAGTTTCATCTCTACTACTACAAAGAAAGGCGACTTAACTCTCTTGTCATCGTGGGGGGAGGGTGAAGAAGGACAAGGCTGGCTGGTCGCACACAAATGTGGTGAAAAGGTGAACTTCTTTCTCAGAAAAGGGCGACTTTTCCAAGAATTTGCATGAACACAAAATATTGAAATTAGCACCAAACAGAAAATAAAGGAAGTTAAACAAAGGCCCGTTACACATGACTGGATAGGGGAACTCTAAGAATCTTGTGTGACCTGGTAACATAATAAATTATGGATGAAATGTGGACTATATTCAAAAAGCGACCCTGGTGCAAAGTTTAAAAAAAGTGTTTTTTATCATGACAGCAATCAATGGACAGCAATATAATTAGTAAGGCCATGCCATTGGTTGTCAAGGCAACAAGAGCCCCTTTCAAGTGGTAATTTTTTTTATATATACATAACCCCCAATGAGCTAGGTCAGCCCTGTATTACAGAATATATCTACCCGAAGTAGTAGCTTTACTGAAGAATAAATATGCCCTTGCAGGACCATAATAACGTCTGTACTATAATCTTAAAGCAAGATAATAGGCCTGAAACCTCTAAGTATCGGTACTCAAATCTCGCAGCAATCATAAACATTTCAGCCACGTCAAGCTATGTTTTCACTTCCAAACACCGGCTTGTCGTAGCCTGTTACTCTTTCATCGTGATGTATCACAGCCAGAAATCTTACACGGTTGTCAGAATGGTGTGGTAGGCATCAAACCTAAGGCCCCGGAGCACGGTTTGTCCAGAGTAGATGACATTCCAAAGGAAGAAGGACAGAAAGATTTGTGAGCAATGAGCTCTGGAAGGGACAGGGGCTGCTAATCAGCCCTGACCCATCTTACCAGAGACAGACACACAATTATTAAATGAGGAGCTACCTCCGACCCCCGAGGCTGTCAGCCCATGCTGTGCAAAGTTATTACTTAAAAAAGATATGAAGGAAAAAAGTAGGGCTGCAACTAACGATTATTTTAATAATCGATTAGTTGGCCGATTATTTTTTCGATTAATCGGATAAAAAAAAATGAATGTAAATTTTTCATTTATTTAAAATAATTTACTAAACAAATGATGTTAAATACAAACAGCAGAATAAAAAAACTTTGATAATACATTTCTTGTCTTTATTTCCCAACCAGCCCCCCAATATATGCACATTTGAGCCCAGGCTTGCTACGCTGCCTCCCAGACATGCCACGCTGCCCCCCACATATGCCACGCTGCCTCCCACATATACCACGCTGCCTCCCACATATACCACGCTGCCTCCCACATATACCACTCCACGCTGCCTCCCACATATGCCACTCCACGCTGCCTCCCACATATACCACTCCACGCTGCCTCCCACATATGCCACTCCACGCTGCCTCCCACATCTGCCACGCCACGCTGCCTCCCACATCTGCCACTCCACTCTACCCCCCACATGCCACTGTGCCTGATACGCCTTATACCCCCTGAAACACCACTCCATCCTCCCCAGACATGCCACCCTGCCCTCCCCACATATGCCATGCCATGCTGCCTCCCACATCTGCCACTCCACAATGCCTCCCACATATGCCACGCTGCCTCCCACATATGCCACTCCACGCTGCCTCCCACATCTGCCACTGTGCCTGATACGCCTTATATCCCCTGATACCCCACTCCATCCTCCCCAGACATGCCACCCTGCCTCCCAGACATGCCACTTCTCTACCCCCAGATATGCCACTCTACCCCCAGATATGCCTTATACACCCTGATACACCACTCCGTCCTCCCCAGACATGCCACACTGCCCTCCCCACAAATGCCTTATATACTGTATATGCCTTATACCCCAGATATGTCACTTCACTGCCCCCAGGATTTAGATTCCCCTAAATTAACCCTAAACTCCCCATTAACCATAACTGCCCCTAAATTAACCCTTAACACCCCCTTGACCACAGCATCCCCTAAATTAACCCTAAAGACCCCATCAACCACAGCATCCCCCAAATTAACCCTAAACACACCATTAACCACAACTGCCTCAAATTAACCCCAAACACCCCATTAACCACAGCTGCTCCTAAATTAACCCTAAACACCCAATTAACCATAACTGCCCCTAAATTAACCCTAAACACCCCACTAACCATAACTGCCCCTAAATTAACCCCCACCTCCCCTAACTTTCAGTAGCCCAAATATATATATATATATATATATTACATACATATATATATATACATACATACATATATATATATATATACATACATACATATGTATGTATGTATATATATATATATATGTATGTATGTATATATATATATATATGTATGTATGTATATATATATATATATATATATATATACACACACACATACACATTATATATATATATATATATACATATACACATATATATATGTATATATATATATATATATATATACATATACACATATACATATATATATATATATATATACATATATATATATATATATATATATATATATATATATACATATACTTACAGTTAGATGAGTGTCACAGCCATGTGGTTCTGGCCTGGAGAAGGAAGGGGCGGGGCCAGTTGTCACAGTGATTACAGGGAGGGGGAGTAAGTAGGAGCTGCTGCTGTGAGACGGACGGTGAGTCAGACTAAACGGATTATATAATGAGGGGGATTTTTCAGAGCGTTTGCTCTGAAAAAACCCTCATTTTATAATCGATAATAATCGATTCAACTAATCGATAATGAAATTCGTTGCCAACGAATTTCATTATCGATTATTATCGATTTTATCGATTAGTTGTTGCAGCCCTAGAAAAAAGCAGTGTCTATACAAAGTATACCTCAACACCGTGATTTCACAAATCAGCATTGTGTATGTCAGAAGCACACAGTTTGCAGGACAAAACATAAAATGACATCATAAAAACACAGAATTTGACAGCACAATTTGACCGTCGAGTCCTCCCATTTTTCCATTATTTATAATTGGTGCCTACTTGGAGTAAGAGAACCGAATCATGGGGGTTTGTAGTTCTAGGTAGGTACCTACTAATGATAACCTTATCACTTCAGTGGACAGGTAGAACATTAAAGTCTGTTCAGCTGTTATTTATATTAAAACAATGGAAGAATCTGGTGCCAAGTGCTAAAGCAACTTAGAGATGACCTCCATTAACAATCTACAGGGGCTTCACCTGCAGGAAATAGAAGGAAAAGTTTTAATGAAATGTTTTCATTGAAAGGATGCAACATTAACATTTTTTTAGGGTCCATGTCTTTGCGGATGACGTTTTCCCTGGTGGCACATCATCCATACAAAGCACACGCGCGTAAAATACCTACGCGAGACCTGCAGATGGGTAAGCTGACCGTTCTCTGCAAACAGATCACTGTTTGCTTTAACATGTGATGCCAGAGCTTAAACAATAGTTTCAAAAGCCTGGGCAAAAAATGCCGGGCAGGGTCACCTCAAAGCCAACCTGTGACAAAGCTTTTGGTATTATTTGATGCGTTTATTAAAAACTCCAAGTGTGGCTTTTGTTTTCTTTTAAAACATTTGGTTGAAAACTTCTAATAGACCCTCATCATAAACTCAGTTACCTCTCCCATTTGATTGAATGTGCATGGTTAAGAAGTCTCAGGAAGAGGTTATGTAATGGGAAAGGAAAACTATCTATGTCACATAAGAAGCAGTTATATCTATTTTAACCAACATTATCTTTTCTTCATATAATGGCTGCAGTTATGTACAATCATACAGCAAATTATACATTTACCCAATTTATCTAATCAATGATCATCACGGCATGGGGTTATAGACACAAAGTAATCATGGTCCCTAAAGTACCTAGTAAGGATATTTTTTTCCCATGTTGGCCAATCGTACTCACATGATCGTGAGCGTGTATATACGTAAAAACCTTCTCTGAGTTGGGGAAGGACAGTAAAAAGTGAAGAAAAATATATTGCCTGGCTACATTACAAATAGGAGAATGGGCTTCTGTGTATGTGAATATGTGAATGGTATACTGGTATCGCTGGACAAGCTTCCAAGGTCTACAGATCAACGTCTGTCTCGATGAGTGTAAGATGGAGTCAAGCCAGCTAAAATGTTCCCTCTCCTTCAATGGAGTATATTAAAAGGGAGAGTTTGCAGTTGTGGTTTCAACTACTTGACTTTGATATACATTATGAACGTCCAGCCCCAGTGAGCTTCTGCCACTGACCCTGTAAAATGTGTAGTTTAAAAAATGAGATGCCTTCCAACATCTCATTCCCTGATGAATTGTGCATTGTACAGGGCCAACTCAGTTCTTCTTGTTGGAGAAACCCCGCCAGTGTTGGCCCTCCATAACATATAGTGAAGTGAGGGAGTTGAAACCACAACTCTCCGCATGATGGCTTCTGCATAGATAAACAAGGATTACCCGAGTCTGGAGGTCAGCCTGTGTGATGAAACAGAAAGGCTTTTGCTTATTAGATACAAATACAGATGGTCCTGCAGTCATGGAACACTTGTAAAAGTAAGTAAAGACTGGAATGATTTCAATATAAAAATCTTTTAGTAAACTTTGTAGCGATGAACATTCTTGCTACATATATCAAAGTATGGCTTGGACATTTATGCCTTGATGATGGACTTGAAAACGTTCCTCATTTTACCTTTCCACTTTTCCATAGTTACATAGGCTGAAAAAAAGACATGCGTCCATCAAGTTCAGCCTTTCCCACATCTGTTAATTGTGGTTGATCCAAAAGAAGGCAAAAAAAAAAATCCAGTTTGTAGCTCTTTCCAACTTAAACTGATCTTCTGCTACAAAATACTCCCCATTATTCAGTATATATTAAAATCCATCACCCCAGGTATTTTTGAATTCTGTTTTCCAATTGAGAATGTTGAGAAATGTCCTCCTCACACAATCTGGATGTTTATTCTGATGTATCCATGGCTGACAGCACTGTCTGTGTTACATATCTGCTTGTATACTTCTAAACAGAAGATTGTTCAGTCATTTGTGGTTTCGCTAATCTCAGCCATTATTTCAGTGCAATTAACACAGCAATACCCCCGCATTCCTGAGAAACCAAATCTGAATGAAGTTCAGTCCGTACAAGCACTTTCCCACGCATCTTTCAGCTCTAAAAACTCTGGAGGCAACAAGGTTCCATTTTTGCTATTCTTTACAGAGAACCTACATATGCTTTAGCTATGCCTTATGGAAACAACATTGTTTTCTATGCATAGAGGGAGTACGGAGTTAATTTAGTAATACAGTAATACAGTAATACAGTTATGCATCAGATGGTTGAGTGCCCCCTCCAAAAAACTGAAAGTTATTAAATAGAAAGCCAGCAACAGGGCTTACATATACTATAACAATAAAAATGTCTTTATGGTTAGTTTCTAATAATTATTCCCATTTACAAGGGATTTGGTTGAGTAAGCAGAATGTCAAAGTCTCGAATCACACCACCAGGAGAATACAAATTCAGCATAAAACAAGGATATGGTAACACTATTTTTAACTTTACCTCACAGGACAGTCACGATTTTGGTGCACTGTCCCATTTTTTTGCCGGAAGCAGGGACCATGGGCCAGTTGGAGATCCCTCAATCTCTCCTGACTGCCCCAGAGAGCTGCAAAATCAATGGAGGTCCAAGGTGGCCACCTCATGACGCTCTACAGCTGAGCAACCCAAGGTGGGTTGCCTCCAACACCGCCTTATTCTGTTGTCATCCCTTGCCCTCTTCACCTCTTGCCACACCACCCAACATAGGGAGCGTATGCTTTTACAACTACTTGCCTGCTTTAAATTGTGAGAAACTTCCTCCAGGAGGTTCTTCATACATTCTACCCTGAAAGTCCAGAGGGATCGCAATGTAACCATTCCTCCCAATGCTCAACTTTGATACTTGCCCTCCAGGTAAACAAAAATGATACCTTTGTTAGTTAACAGAAGTGTAATGGACTGCACGCCATTGAGTCCTGGGTCATGAAGTAAACATAAAAAAGTTTGTAAAACACCAGCAAGGTTTCGACTAACAACTGTAAGGCTTTTTAAAACACTTACCAAAAAAAATAAAACCGCAGTGCTTCTCTGATACATAATTAATAAAAGGCTTATCTTTTTCAACACAAGATGACATCACTGCAGGATGTTGTGGTTAGCTTATGAGGAAAGCTTGCTTTTGATTTATCAGGTCATAAATATGCCAGGAACGAGAACAATTTGGACACTTGCCATCAAGGACATAATTAAATGGAAGATAGTCTACAGCTGTTTAGCAGTAAACCTCATCACCAATCAAAATACTTATATACGAGGAAAAATGTCATGTTGCCCACGTTGAAACTAAGGTCTGGCAATCCCTCGTAGAGCATGGAAAATAAAAATAAACCTCAACAAAACTAAAATCACTTACCGGGATACTTGGCCATATTGCTACGTCACTAGTTTCATAATACCTTCGCTGTAGAACACTGGCACTTACTTCGAAATGGTTCTAGTCTTTGCATAATGTCATGCATGTCAGCCATTCGTATGTGTTCTAGCTCTGTTATCTTAGCCCAGTCTACCACACTGACTCCTTATCACACTGCCTGTGGTAGACATTAGAATGGCCCATTAATGGCCTTAATGCGTCAGCCCATTCACTCTAATTAATGAAAGTACATAGAGGAACGGACTTCATTTGCATTGCCATAAAGAATACGTTCTGTGTGGTCACATGACAGACACCAAAGGCATCCTTTAGGTTTGCAGATAAAAGGTTGTTTTTTTGTTTTTTTAAGATAAGACCAAGCTTTTGTAAATACCAATTAACATTTTTGCATAGAGCACTGTATAATACACTTAACCTGACAAATATTTTTGGTCACGGGGCTTCCCATTTAAATAGAGTTGTTGAGGTTGCTTTCTATACAAACTAAGTCATTTTCATTTTCTATTTTTTCATATTACAACAATCACTTAATAAATAAAGAAAATCCACTTTAACAGAAATGACCTGTCTGACATTATTTCCAAGTGCATTTACTACACATATTTTCATGCTATGGAGCCCTAATTTGTCCATTGAACACTCATTAGCTCTTTGCTAAGGCAATAACACAGCTTAAAACAGACTTTTTCAAATAAGGTAAATCTTGCCTTGTCGTATAGATCGAGTCTCATTCACAAACTCATGTCTGCTGGAGGAATTTGATTGCTATCGGTTAAATTAAGGCAACAGAAAAACCATGCAAATTAAATCTGCAGCGGAACACACAATTCATACTCGGCGGTTCTACAAAGAATCAATTAGTTCTGATCACAAAGAAATCCCAAAGCTTTACTTAGAACACGAAATAGCTTGTACTCAAATGTTCTCTCCATCCTGCTTTCTGTCCTTTTGAGAAGTGCAGGCTAGGACCATGGACACTGATGATTTAAGCTGGACCAGAAGCAAAAGAACGAAAGATGCTCCCGACCAGCCAGGGAGGAGATCATCTTTTCCTACCGTAAAGTTCTGCTGGTGGAAGGACTACTTTCTGGGTAGGAACATACATAATTTTGTATTATATTACGATAACACGGTCCTAATGTCAATCTGCACCTCTAGCACGTATCTCGCCATCTCATACATTTGTCCACCAAGATGAGCTGCTGCTTCTCACACAATTATTTTGAAACATAAAAAGCTAGAAAGGTAGAGATTTTAGAACTTGTGGCAATTAATCATGCATGCTAGTTCACGTTTTTCTGCGGAGTTTGCTCAGAGCAATACTAATGTATAAAGATAAAAGCCCCGAGCTGAGTAATATACTTGACAAAAGCTATTTTTTGCTTCACCACCTTCCAATGTCATACTCAGGATGGCTTCTGGTTTGATGGAACATACTCAGCACTCCCCCACACCAACATGAAAAGAGAGTGGAGAGGTTAGGAAACCTATTACTACTCCACGTTTTGTTTGCCTTCTGTAGGTCAGCTGACGTTCAGCATTCGGTTCAGACATGCCTGAACCACGTCGGAGACAAAGCTACAAGTCAGTCTCTTACATCAACAAGATGATCAATAATTGCTTTAAAAAAACTAAAACAGACACACGTTTAACCATCTAAACTGACATATAATCTACCCTTCTTAACAAGGAAAATGGATCTAGCCGTGTTGGTCGGGGAGACGGTGGACTCTTTAGTTGAAGCTAGTGTCACATAAGCTTGTGGGGCTGACGTGTTGCTTTCACTGTGGACAACCAACCCGCTCCGTGAGAATATAAAATTCATACTTTGATATCTGTTGTGAATTTTATCAGCTAAGTAGTTCCTTAACAACAAATATTACTCAGAGCCAACAATCATGTCACGTAGCTACAAGTATGATGACGCACCTCTGGCCAGGCCACAGCCACAAGAATTTATTTAAGCAGCGCTGAAGAGCTATAAAAGAGAATGGTTCTATTGTTCACACACAATCCAGTCCACTACCAGAATACTCTTATTGTGAGTTCATGGTTCAGAAAACACGTGGACTTGGCTATAATCTTTAAAGAGCTTTCAGAAAGCACAGGTAGGTTATAAAACGTATTTTACAAACAGAGAAGTGAAATGCAAAGGGAGTGGCTCTTACAATCGCAACAACAAAAAAAAAAGGAGTGTGAGATGTGGAAATAACCTCACCTCTATTCTATAAAAAGTGAATCAACGACATGGAACAAAGGTGGTTTCCTTTACAAAAAGAAGTAATCTCGTTACCAGTATGGTTCATTGCTCTTGAGTACCGCAGAGGGACATTGGTAACAGTATCCCAAACCCACGGTTCAGAATTTAGCATTTTATTAGATTGTAAAAAGAGTATACAAATGTATTAGTCAATCACATAAAAAGGTCTTCTACTAAAATATACATAAGATCCAGAGACATTCAATCAAATCGACCACTTTTCTTGTAGAGGTGCATTAATAAAATTAAACCTTGTGTCTCGTGGTTGAGGGGGTCTCTTTCAGTTTATTAATGGAGAATTAAAGAAATTATGACTTTCTTTCATTGAAACAAAGCTTAACTTACTGAGATAAGACCAACTTTTATTGGTCCAACATATAAACTACATGTCATGAAGAAGAAGGAACCTCAGGAGGTTCCAAAGGCCTACGTTACTATACATAGTTTTCCATTTTATCCATTGGAAGCCTAACAGTCTCCATACAATTAAGCCATTTAGTATGGGTATACTTGATAAATCTGCACAAATAATAAAATGAACACAACATTTTTATGATGGCTAGCTAGTGCCCATCAATTCAGTACTTCCCATTCAATTTCCATAAAGAGACAATAGCATTGATGTCTCTTTTGAGGAACGGGTGATAAGAGAAAGAGCGTCACCTAAAATCTATACTACGCATGCCAAAAAATAACCAAGGAAATGTAGCGTGCGGTTTTTTAAGGATACACAATAAGGGCGTACACGATTTCACAGGATGACACAAGTTTTCCCTAAACTGTGCCCTGCGGCAATGCTCTAGGAATGCAGGTTGACAAGCCAGCTATCCAAACACAATTATGTCCTCACGTGAGGCTGTTGTGAGATCAACAATATTTTCATTAGACAAAGACTTTTTGTATTTACAAAATGGACGATGACCAACATACTTTATATTTTTTCAGAAGGTGACGGCATATTAATTGAGTTCAGTGTTACCGGCGCAGTGAAATCACTGGAAATTAAAGTTGTCCTCTTGGTACGGCAGTGTGGTTTCTTCCCAGGCGTTGGGTTACGTTCTGGACCATTCTGGAGACGTTCAGGTGGTAAAGGACACCACCGATAAACCGCCGCTGGTGAAACCAAATCTTTCCTCTGTGTACTTGGAATACATACAATGCGTTGCTTCATTGCTTCACAAAGGATGCATTCAGACTCATAGTTTCATTTGAAGAGGGCAGTGACAGTGCACCTTGCAGGTCTCAAGCTGAAACCCTTTAATCATCCCATAAATATATGATTACGGCTGGATCTTAAAATAGGAAGGTATCACAAAAGGGGACTTTGCAACCATGCATGTTGCACAAAGAGAAAAAAAACAATTCATAGTAAATGCACCTATACCTTGTAAAGAACGGACATACCCCTAGAGATATTATAGGATACAATGCAGATACAAAGCAAATGGAGTTTCCATCTACATGCCCCGCTAGGCAGCAACACGGAAGTATCATATTAACTTCTTATTATAATTAACTTATATGTAACAGAGAATTAATGTTCAACCCTGGGACAAACCGTACCAATAATGGCTAAATCATGAACATGTATCTCTGTTTATTAAGCGTAGGCACTAAAAAGGTAAAATTCAGTTCAGTTACTGCACCACAAGGACATAAAATTGGGCAACCTCTATCAATATATTTTTTACAAATATATATATATATATATATATATATATATATATATATATATTATGTCCATACATACATACAATCATATTTGTCAATGTCAATCATTTGTGTATCCAAGACATGTTGTATCCAGTAATAGTTGGATACATTCCAGATATGTTCTTTCTGGAATTATGGGAATCCCTTCAGTGTACTTTGGCCCAACAGCTCTGTAGGATTTCTCATTAGCCGAGATCTTGTTATGTTAATAGCTAAGCACCTTACAAACGGCCCACACTCACAGATCTTAAAGGATATTTCACACCAACATCGGAAGAAAATCAGATGCTAAGCTTCTAACTGAAACCAGCATTGACCCAAATAAGTGGACAATCAATTCAATGGTTATTTAATTTTTGTGTTCAGACACTTAATTGCCCCAAGATGTAGTAGATTAACCAGAGCTTTACGGACCTACCCGAGTAGCGAAGCATTTGCCAACCACAAACTCAGTTCCCCTTTACTACGGCAGCGGAAACAGTTAACAGAAGCAACGATCGATGCAAAATACATTTAATGAAGATAAATGGCAGGAAATTGGAAACTAGCTCGAAACGAGCCAAATGTCACCTTATAAATATTGTAAGTTCTCTGTGAAACCATGCAATGAATTTGAAATTACAAATAGAGGGGGTAGAACATGAATATCTGAATGGCAGCCAACAATAAAGTAGGATTCAAATAAATGAGGATGAAGAGCAGATTGGATGGGGAAATTTCATGAATTTTAATTTCCCCAAAGAATCAGTGATTCAGGAGCAGAGCCATCTATTGTCAATGTATTTGTGACAAAGTTCTCACGTGAGACCAACTTTTATGTCTTAAGGACATTAAAATGCATTAGAATTATCTATACAATCTGGTCCCTCTTATCCTTCGCAATGCTATTTCCGAAGGGCAACACAGGACAACTCTGGGGTTTATTCACTAAACTGAGAGTCTGTAGATAAGCGGAGAGTAAACCTATCACCTCTATGACTTCAGCTTTGCATTAGGAAGAGCCAACCCCAACGGACTTCTCAAGAAGAATGAGCAGCTCAGACCTGTAAGATGCATAGTTAAATCAGTGTGATTTATTTAAGGTCACCTCGACGATTTCATTATCCTTTATGGAGACCAAATTAACCTTTCTTGCAGGAAAAACTTGAGATTTTCCCATCAGGTTTTCTAACGGACGCTGCAAGATGAAAACATTGGAGCTCCCCGGAGATCACAATTCAGAACCATTTAGTTTTTGGTTATACGGATACTAAACTTGTCATAAACAACAAGAAAGCCTTGCACAAAGCAACCTTTCATAAATAAATGCATTACAGTCCGATAGCCATTCTGTGATTTTAAATATATATTATATATATTACACACACACACACACACACACACTAGATTATTATAGTTGTTTTTCTATGATGGTATATTCTTGCTCGTACTTGAACTCAAAGCTAGTTAATAATTAATGTGGCGTATGTCACAGCTCTAGGTTATACATGTACCTTTCCACGTAACACCAGCTTTCACAGTTTGCCTTTAAAATAGACTTTATAAAAAAAGACACCAGGCTCTGCTTTCAGAACTATTACACCGGCTTTCTGATCAACTCACACAACACTAGCAGAAATAGTAGCGTTACTGAAAAAGCAACCCTTGTAATAATTCACTAATAATTCAATTATAAGCTTTTCCAGAAAAAAGAGTAGTAAAGGTAGGGAGACATTGACAGAGAGCCTAAGAGAGTGTGAGTGAGAGAGTGAGAGAGTGAGTGAGTGAGAGAGAGTGAGAGTATAAGAGAGAGTGTGAGTGAGTGAAAGAGAGAATAAGTGAGAGTGTGACAAAAGCAAAAACAGTGGTTCTTATACCCCCCCCCCCCCGATAGGGTTGTCATATTCAGGCCTTTTTTTTTTCCTTCTTTAAGATACAGAGTTTGGGGTCGTCTTATAACAGAGCAAATACCGTACTTACAAATTGTTTCACTTTAACCAATGTATGTTCACCAAGGTCACTTACAAATTAACAAAACTACTTATTATCCACACTTGCGTGTAGTACATCAGCCGTTTTGTTCTCTATAGGTAGCGCCTACATATTTGATGGTGTATGTCACATAGGTCTGAGTTATTTACGCAACATAATCCTATATCCACGCCTATGCTGCAAGTAGGTCAACCGCGTCAGTCGCGCATACTCCGTTCACTTGCATGGAAAAGGCTACTTAAAGTTTTTTGGTTTATTTACCGATTTCTAATGATTATAAAGATTTGGTTTAATATATTTAATACAGTATGGCTGTACAGCATGAGCCCCCCCCCCATATAATGAAGACACATGCTCTCCATGCAGAGGGTGCCAAGCCTTTCATAAACAGATGCTTACAGCGTATTAGAAGTCTGTTCCCAATATTCCTGAAAACCTGTGATTTCTCAGCGATGGAGCCGCGCGCTCACCAGTCCGCGTGTAACAAAGACTTCCTGCGCACACAACATGTTATCACTTAGCAGAAACGTGGGAACAGGATCTCTGTACAATGCGTGAACTATAAAAATATCCAAGTGGAGCGATAATCAAATACAAGACAGTTTCCAAGAGACAACACCAAAAAATAAAACATAACCATCCACTACCTAATCGTGATGAGGCTTCTCCCAGACATCTTGTTTCCGTGAGAGCAGCATTTAGTACGCCACGCTCTATTAAGGATTATTTCGCTGTCTAGGGGAGCATGTGATAAAGATGCACTCACGATCATTAGCAGATGCTACAAATCCCCCGTTCTAACATATTTGCACCTAATAAATTGCATGATATCTTGCTCTGGTCTTTCGTTATCTTCACGTCGTGCTTTAGCGACTCATTTGTCAGCACAATTTGCTTTGCTCTTCAGAGTTTTATCAGATCTGCCTTTTCCCCCCACATTTCTCCATTTTATGTTTTTATACAGTAAATAAACACCACGCAATGGACTGCGTGTATACCCGGGATGCAGCTTTATCAACTTGCTGTTTAAAGCATTGGCATGGTCATCGCTTGTTGTGTTATTGTCATAACTGGGAACACTCCGGGTCATTGGCGAGACACTCCGGGTCATTGGCGAGACACTCCGGGTCATTGGCGAGACACTCCGGGTCGTTGGCGAGGCACTAAGGGTCGCGGGAGCGCCATTGTGACACACCCACTACCCGCCCACTTTCTATTTGTGTGGGGCTAGCCCTGCATGCAACGTCAGTGGGAACAGCACACTAATGCCTGCTGACCGCCCACCGACATAAGCAGGACCGCCTATCCGCGTGCTGAAAAGGGGAGCTCCGGTGCTGGAGGCCGGATGTTCCCAGGTACGCTTATTGTCCTCTTTATAGTAGAAGGTGATTATTTTCAGGTAGGCTTTGTAGGGGCTGGGGAGATTTTTTAGAGACGGCACCAGGACAGGCAATTCATTGATGGGCTAGTTTTGCCACCTTTTGCCATGCTCTCAGGTGCTATAGAAGGATCATGATGACCATTCCTTTAGATGAGTGGGGCGTTCAAAAGCCCACCATTGCTGCAAGGAGCTTTGGTAAGATGATAAGCTCACGGGCAGGGACCTCAGCTCCTGATGTGTCTGTATGTATTAATGTATATTTGTTATGTGTGCCCCAATTAAATTATACAGCGCTGCGTAATCTGTAATGAGATCTGTGGGACGTAACGCAACAATGCGTAATGTCAAAATACCTGTACTGGCGTGATCCACGCAGGGTCGGGGGTCCGGGTCAGGGGTCTAGATCCTGAACAACCAACGTAAATATTTTTCTTCCAAGCGCATGTACATATCTGCACACCTGACTACACAGATGTTATTCCGCTAAACAAAGCATAAATTATTCATATCACTCACAACCAACGAACGGACTGAAATCACACGTGCTTAGCATCTCTCCAGATTAAAAGAGCGCACGTTACCCTTGAAATAAATGGAAAGGGGGGTCCTGATGCAGGGACACAGATATCGTATGCATTTACGTGGATACGACAGCTGGAGAGTTCCTTTAACAAGTAATGTACAAAACAGGAAAATACCACAATGATACAATTATATGTGATTATCATGAGAATATGACAACTATTGGCAGACAATGTATCCAGCAAGTGGTCCCCCAGACTTAATCATTTCTGTACCAAGAGGTTATTATCTATTATTTATACTGTGCTAAACAAATAATAATAATAATAGATAATAATAATGCCTTCCTTACTAGGTTTTATAAACAGCTGCGCGACCTGCACTGAACACAACGAGGGATAAGTAACTCCTGCCCTCCCTTCACTACCTACTAACCCGACGAGGCATTTTTTATGTATGGGAATGAAAGCAAATGTAATACTAATGGCTGCGTATTTATGTGCGCGCATTTCCTCCGTGACATTTTCACACACCCTTCCAAGCAGTAATGTCTTTTCCTACGTAGTAAAATGGAAATGACTATTCTCACAAGACGGGATAATGATTTCTAGAACGCGGACTTTGTAATCGTGCAGCAGCCAGAGTGTGCTTACACAATGTGATATACATATAAGTATTTCTATACGTACCAGGGAACCATATCTGCGGTTTGTGACAGTAGAACTGGTATGAGTATTCCAGCGACTCTTACGTATAGTGCATGGGGTGAAGGTCCTGTAAAGACGTTTAACACTAAACCTGCTCTCAGTCCTTGTTAGCTCGTCATTAGATGCATGTATAAATATAAAGGTGAACCTGCTGCCTCTTGTAGGTCAACTCCATAATAGTGACTTAAAGGAATGGAGGTATGATGTCATGTTCCCTTATATGGTAGCACTGGGAAAGAGACAGAGCCAAGAGATCCCCTTGAACTTGATGGACTACACGTTAACTATATAATCACAAGAGAGTGATCATAGCATGGTACTCACTTCTAATACATATTTGATTTAGTTGGTGAAAAATATAATTAGTTATGCCACACATGCCTTTAAGTTACTTTAGTTTTTATTCCATTACAATTACGGTAATTACAACTAAACTACATGTGTTATTGTGTCACTACATCCCACTTTCTATCACGTAATCCACATTTACATTCTATACGAAGAACCTGAAATACATGCAAAGCATGACTCCTCATATATACTCGCGTATCCGTTCTAAAAACCCCAATTCTTCCAGAAAGAGTGAGCTCATAACGATATGACTGTAATTTACTTCTGCCAGAGCCAGGGGTCGCGTCACCTTATAGAAATAAAGGTGGCTGTATCAGTATAAGGGACAGGGCCGGCCCTATAATGGGGCAGACTGGGGCAATTGCCCCAGGCGGCACTTTAGAAGGGGCGGCACTTTGCCGCCCCAAGCGCTTTTTTTTTTTTTTTTTGAAGCGGAGGAGAGAGAGAGGGGCACCGAGTGGTTTTCGCTTACCCGCTCGGCGCCCCTCTCTCTCTCTCCTCTGCGGCTCCCTGTTCGGTCCCGGTGCCGGTGCCGGTCCCGGTGCCGGCTTGTAATGCAGAGCGCCGGAAGTGACGTCAATTTCCGGCGCTCAGCATTACAAGCCGGCACCGTGGCAGAGCAGGGAGACTCGCCGCAGGACTGTTTAAAGGTAAGTACCGGGGGGGGGGGGATCGTAGATTATGGCGTCGGCGAAGTTTAAAATGCCCCCCCTCCCGCGTCGCCCCAGGCGGCGTTAAGTCTTCGGCCGGCCCTGATAAGGGAAAACAAGCAATCTTCTAGAATGGGTTTCTATGATAAAAGTCTGATTTTTTTTAATGCCATAGACATTTTTTTTTATAGCAAGTGAGACCCCAGTTCAGATCAGAAATGATCACTTTGGATCACTAACTGACATTACTGAATAACCGGACTTGCTGCTCGCAATAATAACCTGCTATAACTTCTGAGACTATAAACACGACTTTAGTTTAACCTCATTTACCCTGCAATAAAAAGGGCCCTCATGACCCGGACTTACCCAGCACAGTGATGTCGTTCATTAAAAATCATTAAAAACGAATCTCCACTAAACAGGTCTAGAAAAGGCGTAAATGATGGATTTTTGTTAAGCGCAGACATGGACACTTGTTTGCATTGTGGCAGATATCATATGGAACCTATTCCACGTGACCTGTACTCATGAAATCAAAATCATAAATAGGATAACATGTGACTACTTTGCATATACTACACGTATGAAGCATATAATACAAGCAGCGAGTACCTGAATGTAATAGCTCCAAATGTCACAGAGAACGTTAACTTTTTTTATGATCCCAAATATTGCACCCCCAGATCACACAGGGGTGCAATCATATATCAGGTATATAAATGAATATCATCAGTATATTATAGATAAATACATAGATAAATATGAATGAATATAATCAGCATATTAGAAATAAATACCTAGATAAATATAAAATTAATATGTCAGTGGGAGAAAAAAACACCAGCTCATCTTGAACGCGTATATAAATCAAGGTTTTATACCCTTTTGACCTAAATTTTACATTTTATCATCAGCTTTGCTTTGATTTTCTGTACATCAAATACATGTCTGTCTGAATATCAGCCTACGCTTGTCTCATTACGAGACATTGATACTACCATGTAATAGCAGTAATCAAGGAAAAAGACCCTCCAATAATTAACAGTTACCTCGCTTTCTGTGTTTACTATAGCTCTATTAAATAACGTTTTGGAATTTTTTTTAAGATATTGCAAGTTCTTGATGCTATGAAGGCAGATGCTGTATCCCCAGGTCATTAGCTGTCGTCATTATTATTACTAAAAAAGAAAAAGATCACCAGTTGTTGGTTTCCAATCCAGTGGGCAGCTAGATAGCCGGCAACGATGGAATAAACCCAATCGCCATTGTAAAAGACATGGCAGGTCCCATCTAATTCTCACCCCAATCTCACAGCAGTGGCTTTTTAGCAGTAATGGCTGTCAAGGTTCTACAATTATCACACAGTGTCAGCAAAATGTTGATGGATCCCCTGGATCTAAGAGTCCAGGCCAAGGTACTCGGCACCACCTAGAAAACTCGGATGTGGGCATTTTTGTTGCATTCTTTCTTTTATTTTTAACATCTTGAGTTAATCTGCCCATGTGCAGCCTACAGTTTTTGAGCAGACGTAACTCAGATTTAGGGCTTCCTATAGCTTATGAAAACGTGTTGAGCTTGCCTTGAGCTTGAAGCACGGCCTAAGTTTGGGGATAAAACAATGAATTTACTAATTTACAGCGATGTACGTAGCACGCAAGGCAACGTAACAAGCTGTACCAGAATCAAACTCTTTGCAATCACAAGACAGATGTTTGTCTTCACAGAGATAAAAATGTTCCCAATCTTGACAAGTCATTGTTGCAGAAAATCCTTCCATATTCAAACAAATCTGTAGCAAGATTAGCCGTGTCAAAGGTGGGTGGATTTAGCTAAATCGTAGCGTAACATCCCAGAGGGACATGTGTCAAAGCTCCTGCATCATACCAGCCCCGATATGAGCAGGAGTTAAAACAACACGGGTCAGGCTTTACCGCACACACCTGCAGAACCGGAGACCAACACGCCATAGGCATGTACGTTCCCCCCGTTGGTAAATTAGGTCGGTTAAAGGGTGCTTGTCAGCATGAAACCATAAATGCTTTTGCACGTTAGGCAGAAATACTTTGTCTTAAAGGTTAAGGAATGTATAGCCCAGCATAGGATGTTATACATCTGTGTTTCATTTACATGTGGTTTCCAAAATGAACTGTTAATCTTCCATTGTGAAAGTGCTGAAAGTGACTAAAGCAAAGTACTTACCCTTACTGGAGGGCTCCGTGCTTGGATTCTTTGCTGTCCACCTTGACTGCTTTGTGCATCCCCTGTCCCACCATTAGTAGTAACGTTGCCTTGTGCTCTTAATGCGTTTGTGCTATTGCCAGCGCTGACCCCGGCGGCCCCGGGCTTCCTCGGCCTCTGTTTGATCCCATCCAGCAATCTGACCAGTAAAATGTTGCTAGGGAGTTCGTCCACCCCACACTCCACTAAGGTCCTGCACTCGGGGCAGCGAAGCTCATTCCGGGAGCTTACGATGCCCTGAAGGCAGCGTTTGCAGAACGTGTGTTGGCACGGCAAGACCTTTGCAGAGGCATCGAGTCGCTCCAGGCACACTGGGCACTCTAAAAGGTCCAACAGGGCTGACTCATCCATGGTTTTGTCAACACTGTTTTGCAAGGAGACAAGCATTTGTAAATATTCAGTCAATCCCGTTGGTTCAGGTTGGGTTATGTGATATCCATGCCTCTATTGTTCACCTTTAATAAGACAGAAAGGAAAGATGAGCACAACGTTAGTTATTGGTCATGAGTAAGACAAAGGCAAATACCCCAGCTTTCTGGGAAAAGATCACCTGAATGTTTCACGCTATACCTGTTTCCTATTACGGGCTCGGCCCTGCTACACGTAACGTTGACTGAACCCTAGTAAAGTGGGCTCCAGATTGTAGAGCTCCAGCTAACGATCTGTGCTTCTGATGTGAGCATGAAACAGAAGAACTACTAATGACATGCATTTCCAATGTCTAATGTAGAATTAGCTGCATTTAAGTTACACGAACTAGGGGGATCAGCAAAGGTCTCACAATAAAGGATATTTACCAAAACAAAGCAAATTCTCCAAAACAGGGGTCAACATATCTCTACGTACATTTTCCAAAAAGGAGATGGCAAAAGAGAACGAAGAACCTGGCTATACCTGACATATCCTGGCCTAAGCCAACTAGGCTTTTGCCCAGGATGGCAGGTCCAGGGCAGATCACCTTCTTGGGCAATAAGCCCCCCCACTCGTTACCCCGCTGCTCAATTGGTTGGTTACAGGGGGGATTTTTGATTGACTCAACACGGCCTCCATAGACCACATTAGAAGACGCTGTATACCTTTAGGACGCGGAGTGCCAGGACATGATGTCATATCCTGGTGCTCCGTGTCTTAAAGGCACAGCACACTTTTTAGTGCAATGCAGATGCCGACCAGGAGAGGGCAGCTCGAGGAACTGCCATCGGGGTCGGGTGCAGAAGGTAAATGTGTTGCTGCTAATATCATGTCACTATGATACATTTAGCAATGATGCAGTTTTTCCTTGTACAAGCAGGACTTCATTAGCATTGCCGTAAAGAATCAGCTCAGCGTGGTGATTGAGCAGGGAAAGTCACACAGGATATCGCATGACTGACAACAATGGTGGCCTCCAGGTCCGCAGATAAAGGAGGTTTATTAGAACAAAAAAAGAGGATAACACCAGGTTTTCTTCAGAGCTACAGCAATCTGCATTGCTGTACATGGCCCAATGTATTATATTCTCAAAGAAAAATATAATTTTGTCCCATGTGACTTGCCCTTTAAAAGCTGCATACATGTTTTGCTGACATAAGTAAAATAAAAAGTTAATCTATTGAATATTTTATGAGCTCATGTGGTGCTATATTCTTCAATAATGTATATTAACTGTTTGATGTTCTAAAAATAAACATCTTTTTTACTGTGAATGAAAATTACAAGGTAACACGCGACATGTAGCACCGCGGTGTCCCAGCGCAATTATCTTCACGTAACCAGTCTGTTCAAAGACACCCAGGCGGACTGTGTAACATTTAATTAAAATCCCATTGTACAGCACTGCAGGATATGATGGCGCTATATAAAACAGTAAATAATAAAACAGTATATACACATCCTCTGTAACTTCTGATACATATACAGGAAAAACAGTAAGATTTTTTTTTAAAGTCTTTTTTTTTTCTAAATATATATAATTTTTATTATTTCTAATTTTTATAAATGATCTATATAAACGACTGCCTCGTAATGTTAATGTTTAATCGAACCGTTATCTCATACTAAAGAGCACCACGTTAACAAGCCACGAATAAAAAGAGCTAGTGAGAAATTATAGATGTGTACATTCCTTTCTTTAAGTCAAGTGTGTTCCAAAAGAGCTAAAACTCCAAGAGCAGGAGAAACATCGGTGAAAAGAAGAAAAAAAACTATTAATCATTCAATATAATGATGACAGAGAGCAGAGCCGAGCTGTCAGCGTATCTCTGCAAACAGAATAAAACCAAGCCTAAAGTGCGATACGCTGATGGTAAATAGATGGTTTGATGCCTATAAACCTGGGCTTTAAAAATGTGAAGAATTAGTTAACTTAAAAAAAATAAAAAAAAAGAGACATACAATACATACATCCTATTCTCAGTAACGACGATCTTAAAATATCCACTCAACCACTCACATCATTTCACATATGTTCATCGGTTTTCAAGATGTCCCCCGCACCATGCTTACTCATTCATAAATGGAATTAATAGACAATTAATGAGGGCTGCCAGCCGAGCTAGGAAGAGAGAGAGATAGGGACCGAACGGGCATCAATTACTGTTCCATGCCTTATTATTCCATGTATTATTATTAGATAGCTAATGACTCATCCAGCACCCAATGGTGATCTTCTAACATGATGAGGTTGCCATGTCCCAAAGCCGTGTGAATGTTATCAAGCCAGCAACATTTTTGGGGGCTAAGGAATGAGTTAACGGGTCACCAAAATGATAATTATCCAGAAACACTCACAAGAGAATAGAACTCTGGATCATTGGCTTTACTCCAGCTTAGATTTCCTAGAGGTTCGATAAGAGTTCTTTAAGTCTATCTAAACTTACCAATGGCCCCCGGAGAACCAATCTACCTAGATAAAGGGGTTCAATAACTTAAGTGTTACAAAATGCATCAGATGGGGCCAACCCAACTACCCTGTGGGGAGTGCCAAGGTGGCCCTGCATAATGAATAGATGATGTAGGTAGATGACAATTCACCACAAAAAGTAGTGAAGAGGGTGATAGCTGTGATGTACAACCTCTATGCCTTCAACTGTTGCGCTCCCATCACACTCAGCCAGACATATCTAGAGTCGTAGGGGTAAGAAAGCGAATTCTCCATCTGCACACAAGCAGGTTTCCGTAAGGGCTTCTGTAACGCAGCTGGGACCTAATCGCATTACAGGGCAGAATAATTACATGACCGCTATTATTAGGGCAATTCTTTCATTCCTAATCATTAGCACGGCTGCTTTGTTTATGAATAATGCGGAGCTTTCAAATATGACATCAAACCACATAACGCGACTGCAGCAATGGACTGGATGGAGTTCATGGAACGTAAACATGTTATTATTCGCCTGTCGCCTGCCATTTACCTGACATCTCTCAAGAGGGTCGGTCGGGAGATAGAAAGAGAGGAGTTTATTTGGAAATCTTTCATTCAAGACAAGAAGGCAGAGAACGGATGGAATAAATAAATGTATATATATATAAATGTATATATATATAACCTCCATGTGAATTACTGGCATATATGCACATTTGTTTAGAATAAGCGATGCTGGCGGCCGGGTCTCTCCTGAGAGTTCCCCCAACATTCTTCCATTCTTCACGCTTTTCCCACAATGTGTGTCATTAGCATTTCCGTTATGTGCGCTGTCACAGCCAGTTAACCCTTTAAATCACAAGCGTGAGCCCGCATTCCCGACAGCGAGGGAATGTAAGGTTGATCGAAGCCAGAGTTTGGGTTGGGAAACCCCTAGGACTGCGGTGTTATACTGCTGAGGATTGCAGCGCCAAACTATACCGCAATGTAGTAGTGCGTGCTTTAATGACGGCCATGACTTCCAGCAGGGTTAGGGAATTTTGGATTGCAAGTCTGATGACCCTCAGATAATCCAAGTGTAGCAAACATTAGAAATAAATAAGAAGTGCAGTTATACAATAATACATCCGACCAGCCCCAGATGACACAAGCGTACCACAAAGTACTACGGGGTAGGGGGAGGCATTGCTTCCCCAGAATGACTAGATAAATGCATTTGGCTGTTTCCATAGCAACCAGTCACAGCCAGACCTCCCACTATAGAAATGAAAGCCCCTTCTCCCCACACCTAAATACAATAGGCTACCCTGGCAAGAGTACGATCAGCGCTTCCCTATCTGAACAGGCGGCTACGTAACAATTTAAAGTGTCCTACAGCAGCTTTACCATCTCAAAGTGAATTCTATGTTATGGCAGCACAGGGGTTAATGCGAGTGAGTGCAGGACTGTGAGAGGCAATTGGACTATTACTTCCTGGTTACTACTTACTACATGCACACTGAGCAGGGTGTAATATACAGCTGTGATGTATAACAGGGTGTAATATATATAGCAGTAATGTATAAAAGGGGGTAATATATATAGCAGTAATGTATAACGGGGGTAATATACAGCAGTAATGTATAATAGGGGTAATATACAGCAGTAATGTATAATAGGGGTAATATACAGCAGTAATGTATAGCAGAGGATAATATTTAGCAGTAATATATAGCAGATGGTAATATATAGCAGTCATGTATAGCAGGGGGTAATATATGGCAGTAATGTATAGCAGGGGGTAATATATAGCAGTAATGTATAGCAGGAAGTATTATTTAGCAGTAATGTTTAGCAGAGGGTAATATCTAGCAGTAATGCATAGAAGGGGGTAATATATAGCAGTAATGTTTAGCAGAGGGTAATATATATAGCAGTAATGTATAGCAGGGGGTAATATATAGCAGTAATGTATAGCAGGGGGTAATATATAGCAGTAATGTATAGCAGGGGGTAATATATAGCAGTAATGTATAGCAGGGGGTAATATATAGCAGTAATGTATAGCAGGGGGTAATATATAGCAGTAATGTTTAGCAGAGGGTAATACACAGCAGAAATGTTTAGCAGAGGGTCATATATAGCAGTAATGTATAGCAGAGGGTCATATATAGCAGTAATGTATAGCAGAGGGTCATATATAGCAGTAATGTATAGCAGAGGGTAATATATAGTAGGCTGTACCCACCATGTACTACAGCAGATAGTGGACAGTGCCTACCCCACCAGGACAGTGACAAGCTGTCTGGTTACTACACAAAGATCCATACATCCCATCTGACACAGGCTGTGCTCATGCCCACTACACTTCCACAGTAAACACAACTCTTCCAGGGGTTACTCATAGAAAGGGGGAGTTCACTGATCTCACTCCGCAGCCCCGAGAGAAGTGTGACCACCCAGTGACCGGGAGACTGCACTGACCTGCACAGGGAGATTCCAGGGCTCAGCAGGGACCCGTCCGGGGCATGCGGAGACTTCCCGGTGCTGTCTCTGGAGACACTGTGAGGGAGGTCTCTGGTGTCTTTGTCCCTGAGGCAGTGTCTGTGCTTCGACTGTCTATGAGTGAGTGAGTAAATCTGTCTGTCTGTCCGTCTGTCTCTCCCAGCAGGCACTCTCCTCCTTCTCCTCCCTGCCATCCGACAGCAGGCACGTCACGGCCCGGGGAGGCGGGGCTGCTTCGGGAGGGCGGGGTGAAGGCCGGGTGGGGGAGTGATTGGCAGGAGAGAGGGCAGGGGCTCACCCAGTGAGGGGGGCACAGTGGGTAAA
This sequence comes from Spea bombifrons, assembly GCF_027358695.1. Classification (NCBI taxonomy): domain Eukaryota; kingdom Metazoa; phylum Chordata; class Amphibia; order Anura; family Pelobatidae; genus Spea; species Spea bombifrons. Next base: position 30,803,512 of record NC_071087.1, on the reverse strand, counting down.
TGGATGGGAGTGATTGGCCTTTCCGTGTGGCATGTACTGCCCTGCCCTCTAACGGAATGCCTTAATGTATGGATTCCGCACTGGGCTGCTCTGCAAATGCCATGCAACATGTAGAATTTAGAAGCAGCTGCATGCCCAGTACTAAAGAAAGTTCATGCTCCCAGAAAGAGGGGGCTAGACCTCATCTCCGGAAGATGACTATTCTAGAGGAGGTTCAGAGGAGGGCAACTGAAATGGTAAATGTTTTGCAGGATGAAAATACCAGGAAAGGTGGAACAGCTTCTCAGCAGAAGTGGTAGATTTAATACATGTATGGGGCAGACATAAAGCTTTTCTGAATCTTAAGACAAGATCAGGAACCGATTGAGATCTGAGTATTGACATGCCGGCAAATTCTGTGTTTCAGTAGAAAGGGGTTACATTTCACAACTTGTACATAGAATAGATATTTTATTATTATTAATTGTTTTATATAACGCCATCATATTCCGCAGCATTGTACAAAGGATAGACAGGACATAGCAGTATATAAGCTAACACGATGACGTACAGAAACAATAGGTGGGGAGGGCCCTGCTCACAAGAGCTTACAATCTAGCTAGTAATGAAACCTGAAAGACGTCGCAAAACGAGGCAGAACTGGAAAATTGGTTTCTTGGCCTCAGGTCATCACCCATCCTTACAAAGACTACCCAAATATATGAACAGCACGTAAGAGCCATTCGGCCCGTCTGGTCTGCCCGCTTTTCTTATTTACAGACTTACACCTCAATCAGATCTTGTCTTAGATTACTGTATTAGCTTCTACCACTTCTGATGGGAGGCTGTTCCCGTGATCTACCACCCTCTCAGGAACAATACCGGTTTGAGATTTTAAGAATGCCACACGCTGGTAAGAATAGATGCAGCTCCTCCTATTCATCCTCTGCTTCCTGAGACGGGACTGATGAGGATGGATCTCATGATTAATAATATTCTATTAATAATATATAAATATAATATTATATTAACAATAATGATTTAAATAGAATGATCAAAGCTGTCCAGAAGGCCAGGAAACGTTTAGGAATCCCCCATAAATAAATTGAGCCGGGCTATTAGCCGTGGCCGTAATGAATGATGCATTTGTCTTCCTTGTGTTACTGAAAAGGAAGTAATTGCATTTATTTTTAGAATGAAAAGGGATAAAAATACTTCCCACCCGCTGGGTCCTGCAGCACAAATATACTGTGAGTGAATGATCAGCGGTAACGGAATGGGGGTGTCTGATGCATTAATAGAATCCCGTTATATCTGAAACAAACTTGGGATTCTGATGTTATTAATGAAAATCAGACAATCGCTATTTGTGACGTCCAATAAAAAGCTTATGTGATTTATGGGTCAAAAGCTCTACAGAAAAGTGAACAGGGGACTTAAGTGCACATTCATTTACTAATATTAGTGGCTGAGAACAAGAAGTATATTGTTAGCTGCCCGCAGATCACTTAAAGCCCCGGATCCTGCCTACATTAACTGGGAGCAGGCCCCCTTAAAAATACCCAAAAGTAATATATTTTACAATTCTTTTTCTTACTCTCTGGGGAAATAACGTGAGATGGGCAGAAAATGGGGACTGAATTCGAAATGGATCAACTCGAGCACAATTCATTGTGAAACAGTACAGAATGCGTTTAACGATTTAGCTGAGTGACATAATTATTGCAGCGTCTTATTCTACGCCATGTCTCATAAGCCTGTACTGAATAAGCTTTACCCAGGGCAAATCTGATCCAATATTAACCCTCTCAGGGCAGAGAAGTGTCACATTTTGCATATCCAGTCGGGGGAAATATGTAAGAAATGACGTGAACGGGTCAGCAAAAAGGATGCGGGAGATTGCAATTCCACATAGAGCCACAAGAGGCGATCAAGAGTAACATCCATTTCTACCGTGATGTAGAATTTGATGGCAGATGAGACCCATTCGGCCCGTCTAGTCTGCCCATATTCCTGATGTAGAGGCTCAGATCTTAATCAGTCCTTGATCTTGTATTAGATTCAGGATAGCTTTATGCCTATGCCATGCATGTTTACCGCTTTCCCTGGAAGGCTGTTCCATTTATCAGCCACCCTCTCAATAAAAACTTTCCAAAAGAACAAACTATATTTTTATATATCAAACTTTAGTTAGTATTCATATATTTCCATCAAAACTAAATGTTTCCTGTGCTCCTTGCGCGGTCTTTATTTGCAGTCACTATTAGTCAAGGTGTGTTGGGCTACACCTAATCTATTGTTGTGTTTTAGGAGCCAAGGAAAAAAAACGTTAGGAGCTAGTAAGGCTCATTGATCAGAGATCAATACAAGTGATGGCTTATGAGCCATGGCTACCTGGTTCCAGGGATCTCTTTTGGTCTATCTCACACTCCATTTCATAATGTACATCGTACCCCTTGAATATATGTATTATAAGAGGGGCTGTGTAAACTGTTGGCGCTCTATAAATAAACAATAATAACAGTACTATAAAATAAGTGTTCATGCAAAATCATTTCTAAACTTTTATTTTCTTAAATTTGCAAGTATTTTAGTGAAAAACACTAAATTCCCACCCCACTCCTTCCTCTCTACCTAAATCCTACATGATATGATGGGCTAAATGCCTTGTGCTTCCCTATACTAAGAACCCTGGAGAAACTGGAGCGCAGTGAGCCCCTCATAGTGAGTGAGCTCCACACACAGGATTGAGAGAGCCAACTCGAGTCTGTCTGCTTAGAAATCTGCTACAGTGGAGTGATTATTAAAATGTAACAACTATTCTTTGCTTTCTGTTAACATAGAGGGATTTGCCCTTAAGTGGATAAAATCCACCCGCATGTGTCCGCATGAAAGTGGCCTTAAGGAACAATGGCCGTGAAGGTTCAGGGCAGGATTGGAGACATAATAAGTTGGAAGTTAATTTGATGGTGAGATAAGAGTCTGTAATGACAGAGGGGAACACAGGGCAGGAAATTGGAAAGTCAGGGAGGTGACATTAACTCTAAGGCCAATGCTTTATTTTGGCCGAGCCTTTGCTCTACCCCTCATAACACACCGTAGCCATGTATGTATTTAATTCAGATTGTGGTTGGGGGGGTGCGGGGTCAACAATGCAAGGAGGCAATGAATTTGTATGAGCTGTCTGCAGCCAGCAATCTATTTCAGCAGAAGCCCCTGCATCACTATTAGCCAGTGACCTTCCACTCGAGCCCCCCAGGGAAAAGACACTAAATCAGGCCCCTGCCCGCCCTCCCCCTCTCTCTGCTAACCTGGAGCAAACAGGGGGGAGATGGGATCCGAGATACCGTGTGTCTGCAAGGATGTGTACCAAGAGTCTAAAAACCGTTTACTCTAAGACTAAAAGAACGGTGATGTTTATGGAGCACACGCTGTGGGTTACTAGGAAAATTAGGATGGTTTCCATAGTTATTGCTCCAGAATTAATGCTCACCTAAACATATCGTTATTATTTTTACTCACTGATTTATATAGCGCCAGCTTATTATGTAGCGCAGTACAGGGCATCACGGAACAATTTGGACTAAATAAATCCATTCACAGATGTGTTTCAGGAGACAATATTAAATGTCTTCAATCTGGGATTATTGATTAAAGAATAAATCAGTCCCTGTGCTGCTTCAGCGTGATTAATAATACTAGTCTGAGTTATTTTTCATTATTGATATACAGAAGGCCCACAATGTATAAAAAGGTCATTTTAACACTTTTTTCAAACACAATGGGATATGAACAATTAAAATTAACGTGTAGGTGATATTTTTCAATATTAAAAAACATTTTAAGCCTATATAAAATTTATATGTTTTTAATTTTAAAAAAATCTAAATTGTAAAAGTGGACAAACATTCATTCATCATGCTGTTGCATCTTTATTCACTGTTTACATGGAGGTTAAACAATGTATTCAAGTCACATTACTTGCATGGCATATATCCATTTATACAATTTAGCCGCTGTCGTATACAAAATCCAAACTATCTTATGGAAAAAGAAACATTCTTCACTTCTGTAATGTCTTGATGTATCTTTTTTTTTTACATTGTGGGTTTAGCATAAGGAGTATTTCTCGGGCAAAGTCATTAAAAGTGGAGAAATCACTAGGGCAACCAATGAACCAAAGAAATATTCTTGCTGACCTGGAGGGTTTGTGGACCTCTTCTGTTACACAAGTGTGGAGGCTGGTGTATGGTGATCTTATATAAATTAAATATTTTGTTCAAATTAATTTCAGCTAATTTATTGAATTATATAGCACCGTCATACTCCAAAAGGTTGTATTATGGGCAAACGGGGCATACATTGTTCACATAAAATGTGGACCTACAGATACAAAAGGTTAGAACTGCCCTCCCCAAAAGAGCTTGCAATCTAGGATGAGGTGGATGCCTATTACACAAGAGGTGACAGTGCAAATATTTGTATCCCAGTGTAAACATTGTTAAATAAATGATACTACTGGGCATAAGTAAAGACTGATTGAAGAATAACAAAGTATGGTGGGAGACACCTGACAGTAGGTGATGAGGTGTATACTGTATCTATGCACATCACATCACATTGCCTGACCCTGCTGAGCACCCACCTACCAGAACAGACCCCCTTAGTGTGATGTGATACGATGATGTGTGAATATGATGTCATATTTGAAGTCAGCCCAGCTCTGCTTGAATTAAATATTTTGGGTCACCACCTAAAGTGCTTGAGTTTTCCCTGCAGTTCCTCATACAGCCACCAGGGTGTCGTAAAGTAGACAGGGTATTAGGTGGCTTTGGCATTATCCCACCTGTGCTCCTTTAATGGGTTTTCCATGCATTCCCTTTTGGTAAATGTATTTTGGACAGGATAGTACCATTGTGTGCGTTGTCTTCATGTGTGTTTTTGTCTTTTTATCAATGGACCACTTAGCATCAGCAGGTGCTCATTCATTACAAACGCAAAATAGCAGACAACAGGGGAGATACAATAAATGCTATGGGGGGGTGACATTTGTGCAAAAGACAGACACACAATAGGAGTGGAGCTAAAAATAGTGATTGAGACATAAGCTTTATGTTAAGTACCCATTCACCTGGGTATAATATTACGATCTACATAGTTTTATTAGATATATATGTCTTGTATATAAATTAACAGGATTGTTCGGCATGTAAAATGGTTATCAATCCTCACATATGCTTGCCTTTTAAATGGTGGACACACTGGGAGAGTGATTAGATGTGTTCATTTTCTGTGCTTTATTATAATGTAATCCCAAGCAATTATGTTTAAGTGTTTTATTAAAATAGCCCAAAACTCAGTAAACATTGCACCTGGTGGAGAGTGTTTTAACGAAAAGGAGATCACTGATCTCCAAAACTAGCCTGTTAACAATATGGAGGACAATACCAAGGCAGCAAAGTCTTCCATGGTGAATTTCTACCGAGTGCCACTCGTCCTAAAAAGACAGAGAACCAGAATATGATGTCTTATCTTGGAGCTCAGCAGTAAGGACGGCGGCACGGAGGGGCGGCTGCTGGTGTTGGGCTTAAGAAAACGCTGAAGGTAATGGTGGCCAATGGCCATGCTTAGACCAGACTGGCTTCCACACCTCCTACTTTACATCAGTATTACACATTTTTGGTAATTAGTAGACTGTTCTTGTTATTTTGTTAATCGTGTTTTTTTTTTTTGGCACAAATGAGCTCATACATTTATAGTACTCACTTGAATAGTGTAAGATAATTTAAAGAAATTGTCTTTAGTATCGATGTATAATGTTAAACCAAAATATGCCAAATGATTGATAAAAAAAAAAAAAAAAAAAAAAACTTATGTCGGTTTAATTTAAAGAGACTCGGGTGCTTCTTGTACAACTTTCCATTCATTTTAAATTATCCCAATCTACTACAATTTCACCTTATAATTATGTCACGGAAATCAGTTGTTACCTTGACAACCTCTATTTCTTTAATCAGTGTGAATGGAAAAAAAAGCAATTTTCATTTTGCAGGGAAGGATTTTGTTAGCATCTGACATCTCTAAAAATAAAGCACTGTATTCGTTTTATGATATGATTTCTTTATATAGGTCAACGATCACATATGTTAAGTGAGATGTACCGTACTAATTTTTCTGAGGCTCCTACCAGAGTGAAATACAATGTGACTGGGTAGCGAAAGGTCCTAATGGTTTCTGTCTGGCTTGTAAATTCTCCATAGATTTGTCTATCCCTATTTTTTTTAAATTTATTTACATTATTTTACTGATTTTATTTTTCTTCCTACATGCATTGGTTTACTGCTAATAATACTGCACACTTTATACCTGCACATGCATTGATTATATATATATATATATATATATATATATATATATATATATACTGTATTTATAGTTCTGATTAAAAGTTTGGGTCACCTAGAAATGTAATAGTTTTTGAAAGAAATTAAATTTCATTCCTTTAAAATAACATGAAATGATTATTGTAGCTGGAAACGACTGTTTTTTTCATGGAATACCTTCAAAGGCGTACAGATGCCTTTTATCACTCCCATCACTCATGTGTTCCAATGGCACGCTGTGTTCGCTAATCCAAGCTTAAGTATAAAAGGCTAATTGACCGTTAGAAATCTCTCTTTGCAATTATGTTACAGCTTGTTTTCCATTAAAAACACAATCCTTCTTTTAAATGTTTCCCCATGTATATAGATCACTATCAATAGGACACTAAATCAAAATTCTCACTAAAGTGCTGCCGTTAATGTGTCTATTTTATAGGCTACATATGAGTAAAGATTAAGACTAACTGCTAACGATGTCATGTTTATTCTTTGGGGATTGCAAGCTATTGGTCCAATGTGGAACGGGAAGAGGTTGTGATGTAATAAGTCTGATAGTACTGGCTTGCATGGCTGTAAAGGTAATAGCATTGACACCTGTTATGGATTTGGGGAGTTGAACAGCGGCTCTCTCCATCCTCCCAATGGATGTTCTAGAAGAAGGGATGCCGCCTAATATATTCTGTGATCCAGAGGCGATACTGAGGATCTTTTATCAAGAGATGCTTCAACATGTCCACAGCTTCCTTGGAGAAGTCTTTGATATACAGAGGGCTGCCATATACAAAAGAAGAAAACACTGCCCTCTTGCAGTTACCGTGATAGAATGGTAATGCTCCGTTAAGCATGCGGAAAAGAATCACCCCAAACAACCACCAGTCCACAGCAACATCGTCTGCTTTCTTCAGATGTATGTCCGGAGCCATGTACATGAATGTTCCACAATGTCATTTTGCCGTTCCAAGAATGCCTTCTGCAACAAGACCAAAATCGCAGGTCTTTGCATGGCGCTCTCCGTCAAGCAAGATGTTTTCCGGCTTCAGGTCTCGATCTGTAATTCCCTGAGCGTGGAGGAACTGGATGCCTCATATTATTTCAGCTGAATAAAATGCAGCTGTGGACTCAGTCAGGCAGCCCACCCTCTCCATATATGATTGGAGGCTTCCAAAAACCATATTTTTTATAATTAATAATATTTTATATTTAAACGTAAATGTTCCCCACCCTGCATGAAAAACCCATAACTGTTGCCTTATATTATTTTAATGAGTTGCCACATTTCTTGCCCTCTGATAGGTGTGTGATGGAAAGGAGAAGGTTGCAATATTTCTATATTAAAAAACCTATTCAATAAATGTTCAAACTGTTTCCATTTAGCCTCTGGCCACATGGACATCTCCAACTCCTCTGTGTAAAGGAAAATCAGGGTATGGGGTAAGAAGCAGCAGAGACCATCATCTTTCAATTTAAAAGCACCAGATACTGTTTCATGGCTAAACTACTTTTGCAGGCCTACATCATACAGCACAACAAACCTGGATGTGTGTATGGGCAGGAGTTTGTAAGGGCAGTATATGTGTGTGCATGGGCAGGCGTTTGTAAGGGCAGTATATGTGTGTGTATATGGGCAGGCGTTTGTAAGGGCAGTGTATGTGTGTGTATATGGGCAGGCGTTTGTAAGGGCAGTGTATGTGTGTGTATATGGGCAGGCGTTTGTAAGGGCAGTGTATGTGTATTTATGTGTACAATATTGTTTTTTTTTGGGGGGGGGCAGTGCATTGCTTTGCCTGGGACCTACAATGCTATAAAGTTGGCCCTGGCCATCTGAAGTAGCTGGATGCGCTGGCGCAAGGGTCATCTAAAGTCACATGACCCCACGTATTAGTGTAAGCAGACAAGCTTGGATGCCCCCAGAGTAAGTGTTGCAGGGGTCTCAGCATTTTCTGTTACACCATTGGCTGGTAGGGGTGGCCACCTCCAGGTTCTCCCCTATGTTACAGAGCATATGCATTCAAGAGGGGGGACTTGTCTAGGGTCCTAGAATCCCTACTGCCAGCTTTCTGTGTACTTCTGCACAGCGAATGAAGACATTATTCTAAACATAATACTAGTGTATTTTTAGGACACAGATGTTTCTATTTAAATTGTATTTATATATAATGGCACACAACTGTCATTAGTAGAAAACATGAATCTCTGTAATATGTTCCTTATTTTAGTTCGTACAGGATAAAAATCTTTTAAATCTATTAGAAAGGCCTCACTTAGTATTTTGTTTAAGGCTCTGTGGACTATTTAATTATAAGAATTCTTAGCAAAATAATATATATATATACATCTGATGGATAAATTGTGTATTTGATATTGCTAACCAATGTAACATATCATAGGATATGGAAGTAAATGTGAAATAGTTAAGATCACAGAACTTTTTTTAAGATTTTGGCAGGGGCATGGGTTTTACAGACTCCCGGCAACTAAGCAGTTACACTTTGTATGTTATCTTTAGGATTCCCTTCTCTTCGTTGCTTCCATGCAGCTGATGTGATCAGTCAGACTAGTCATGCTAAGTGATCTTTAGCCATTCTGCCCCAGGCCATGAGCTTCACAATAATGAACAGCTCAGGATTACTAAAAAAAACCTTTTATTGTATCTCCATAAGCAAACCCTGATAAATAAAAAAGATAAACAGGATACTATGCCATGCTTTACACTGGCTTATCACCATAAAGTGTGGATTTGGTGTCTTAAGTCTACCTCGGGGTTGTTACATGTTTGGGAGCTAAATGTGAGCAAGACACACCTTACCACGATGCTAAAAGACAAGTTTGTTTGGTTGTGTTGGAAACTACTCTCTTTCCTAAGATTGTCTAGTAACTCGTCGGTGAAGTACTGAAAAACACCTGAGGACGGTTATGTGATAAAGGAGTGTAATGGCCTTTGTAGGCTTGGGCGTTGCTCTAATCCCCCACTGGTTTGTGAAATAAAAGTGGCCTGTTGTGACACAGGTAAATGTAGCTGACAAACAAAAGTGGTCATGAATGGAATTACAAAGTCTTCTACAAAATCTAGAAGTCCCCTGAATCTAGAACAGTACAGCATTGCCAGGAGGTGGCACAGTAGTAGATCAGGAACAGGGCCGGCCGAAGACTTAACGCCGCCTGGGGCGAAGTTTAAAATGCCCCCCCCCGCCCCGGTACTTACCTTTAAAGAGTCCTGCCGGCGAGTCTCCCTGCTCTGCCACGGTGCCGGTTTGTAATGCTGAGCGCCGGAAATTGACGCCACTTCTGGCGCTCATCATTACAAGCCGGCACCGAGACTGAACAGGGAGACAGAGGAGAGAGAAAGGGGCGCCAAGCGGGTAAGCGAAAACTACTCGGCGCCCCTCTCTCTCTCCTCCGCTTCAAAACAAACAACCAAAAAAAACGCTTGGGGCGGCAAAGTGCCGCCCCTTCTAAAGTGCCGCCTGGGGCAATTGCCCCAGTCGGCTCCATTGTAGGGCCGGCCCTGATCAGGAATGATTGTGGAACTCCAAATCCATAACTTTATGTGATTTCGAACCGAGGGTGAAATACGTCTAAACTGAACAAGATGGCTTTCATCCTATTGTAAATTACAGTTTTGTAATTAACATTTATACAGAATTTGTATACAGTACAATCTGACTTTTTACCTGTGGTAAGCTGGGATAATCAGCATTATATAAAATGCACAATTAAAGTGCTAACGATGGAGGGTCGTACTAATTTGTTCCATGATGTCCAAACTTGTAAGGTTATCGAGTACTTGTTGCATCTGTGTTCATTCTTTGCATTTCAATAAAAAGAAATCACATACAGTATGTTCTTTCTCAACTAATTTTACCTTAGAGTGAATCATGGATTGCAAATTTAACATGCAGTACCCTCGTTTAAACCAAAATTGTATAGAGTGTTTGTGCATTCAACAAGGAGGCCTGGCTCAGATTTTAGCAGGACTTTATTTATGAAAACTACATGTAGTCGAAGTTGCTCGATTATACTGGATCATCATAGAAACAGATGTAAAGTTACATAAGCAGGACCTCAAAGGATATTGTTCAGCTAAAGATATTCTGTATAAATGTTACCGCAAGTAAACTGAGAATCGTGATAAAATGTAACGCAGCCAGGAGTAGGCAAGGACAAGGACACCAGCGTCCATGGCAAGGTTTGTGAAGGTCCATAGAACATCATTCAATTGTCCACCAAAGACCCCAGTAATTGTTCACCATGAGCAAAGTTTCTGCCTACCCCTGAACAGCTAACCCATCTAATCAATCTAGTCATGGAATTTCCCTTCATTTCACCCACTTTTACAAAAGCTGTTTGAGCTAATCAACAACAATTAGTAGCTTAACGGAGCATATATGGTGATCCTGAGAACAGGAAGCTAAGATGGTTGTTTCCAATGATGGGGTAAGTATGTATGTATGGATCTATCTATCTATCTATCTATCTATCTATCTATCTATCTATCTATCTATCTATCTATCTATCTTCCAATCTTATATTAATGTGTAAACACTTATGTAACATATAGAACTGTAAAATGTTGGATTTTCGGTTCATGTCCTTGCACTTTTTGTTTGCAAGTGCACTGGCCGTATTAATGCCTGCCATACCAGAGCAAGTCCTTTTAGGAAGTGAAATAAAATAAGAATTCAGCATTTGGTATGACATTTTTGCTGAGATATCGCAGACGTACAATTTGATGCAGTTGTTTGATAAACATGACACCCATTTAAAACCCTTCTACGAAAACCTCAAAAATACAAACAGATGTCTCTTGCTCCGAAGGCAAATCATTTTGGTAGAAAAAGACTTAAAGCAAAATGCCACATCAGCAAAAAGGGAAAAAAATGTATATAGATCATTACTGTATGAACAAATATTAAATCACTTTTGTGAACTACCTTTTCTGCGCAACATGCATTCATTACTAAAATCTGATTATCTGATACTGACAATGTACAAAAATCTTTCACATATGTATTGGAGCACATTTTCCAAACTAAAATATGGGCTGCATTGTATCTCTCAATGCCTTATGATGTGCGTATAAAAGAATACACCTTCAATAAAGTTTTTATTATGTGTGCCCAAATCTGGACTGGCTGTTAATAATTGATCAGAAAAATATAAAAATGCCAGCAGAAACTAGACATATAGTTGATACTACATCAGCGCCATTATCCACAGTGCCAAGGAGCAGTATAGAGCAGTATATTAGGGGAATAGGGAATATGTATATAATATTCCTAACTATATTTCATATTTCAATTACCCGCAATCCTCTACTATTTGACAATTTAATTCTTACAACCTCAGCTTCTTGGAGATGGAAATTCGGCACTTGATTGCACCATACATGATGCGGAGTGCAGCGTTACTATATACATATATTTCAGCTTTCTCTTTTACAAAGAGGTCAGAACCATTGTTCACACCGTGAACATTTTCACCATTTGCAATTCTTAATCTGTTTTATCGTTATAACATTGTTTCTTATAGGGGGTCAACAGTGGTTTATTGTCTGTTATGCCACAATTTTCAATATAAATTCCTTGTCCACCTTGCTTGCTACAGTGCTGCTGTAAGATGGAGGATAGACTCTCACTATTATCATACATCTGTCCTCCATTTGGTAAAAGTACTTGACTCGCTACCGGTGTTGTGGTGGTTTTATATACAACACTGAATGAAGAATGTAAATTATCATTAAGAAAAGCCAGGCCCTGCAAAATATGTTGGCTTTACTGCTTTGACCAAATAGCTGGCTAAAAGTATCTCTGGACCTTGGTGTGGACCCACTCATCATGAGGACCTCCTACTACAATGAAGGACTGTATTGTGTTGCACTGGTGGGGTGTCATGATTTACCATATGTATGTATTTCTTTATAGCACAAGTGTTGCTCGTGTTAGTGTGTTTATTGCTTTTCTTTTCTTGTATATGTGCCTTATTAAGTGAATATTTTGTGGCTGTGTCTTGACCTCTTTCCTTTTCGAGCACGTTGGCCGTAACACATGTATAGTTGCCTGTATCAAGATTCTCGACGCTGGTCAAAGAAACCTGCAACCGTGATAAAAGTCTAGTTTGCAGAACTGTCCTGGTGAAATCAGGACTCTGGGGCTGTTTTTCAGGGGTTGGGGGCCTTACTTCCCGTGAAGGAAAATCATAATGCTTCGGCACACCAAGACATTTGGGACAATGCTATGCTTTTTATAGTGTCTTTTTTCCCCTTTCCGAAATTTTAATCCTCTTTGTGCAAACAAATCATGCTGTCAAGGGAATAGACTATTCTTGGCATTTAGAATAATTTCCAAATAACAACATGTGTTGCTATTTATGTGACAAGGAATATTTAATTACTAACAGTTAGACTGTTGCCGAAGGGCAGGATAGCCATAAAGACTTATATATAAACACAGGAACTCCCTCGATGTATAGTTCATTAGCTTTCTTTTTTTATTTCCGGCAAATTTGTAAGCATTTACATCTTTAAAGCCCAAACCAATTCCTATGTAAAATGCGATATATAAGAAAACAAAGACAATTTTGTTAATGAGCCATAATAAATTCGGCAAACAAAAACAGAGCGCAGTTATTCGGTCAAAGCCTCTTATTTCGGCAATATTTGCTTTGCTGTGACCTGTTTCTCATCCGTGACTGAGCGGTGGGTTTCTGCCTGGGTTGTCACTGGAACAAGCACATCATGTCTGAATGAAATCAGCATCAGAAAATCAAATTGGCAACACAGACGAGCAGTACGAGCACTGGGCTGCTTTTTGTTGTCGTGGAGGGCGAGATGGTTCTTCAGATATCCACAAAGTGCCAGAGATTTAAGGAAGCTTTCATTAGGGTTTATTCACTAAATAGTAAGATGTCAGGTTCCATCGCACATCATTAAAGGGAAACTGTTGTCACCACAGCTTTTTCTCATAAGATATTACTTTATTAAAACAACTCGCTGCTTGTGCCTTCTCTGTGTGAATCAGTATACATTTACAGCGCTACTCATAGGCAGATATCGCACACTCACAGTCCTCTCCGTTATGTCACACAATCAACAAACAACTGAGATTGAGCAGCCGGTTGCCTGAGTGAGCGCATGTGTCCCAGCTACCGGCAGTAATTAGATAAGTATAATGTCATGGACATACATTTACTAGTGTATAGCAAAGGATCACCGGAGCTGCTTATAAATGTGAACTCCACTCTGTAGGTAGCAACAATGAATATACAAAAAGCTCTCAATGAGAGAGACAGGGGAAACAGAGGAGTAGGTACTCACTGGATACAAGTGTATCACCCTCAATCATGAATGAGAAGAAAGTAGAAAACTCAGCCAGGATAATAGTCAAAGGAGTTCTTTTCTTTATTTCTGGAAACACCAGAAACCCGTTGCATATGTAATGTGCCATACATACCTGCAGTGGTCATCCACAGTTCTTTGGAAGACAGGTGCACTTTAAAAGTTAACCTCACCATGGAAAATGTAATGGATCACCAATTGGATACCCGTATGCCTGTATTGTTATGATGCTCTGTATATCCCACGTTGCCCTGAAATAAAAAGTTTAAAAAAAAAGTTAATCTCATGAAAGCCAAGCTGCAGCCTGTGGCAGGGGGAAACCGAGAACAGTAGTAGCTTATGGCAAAGCTGGCATTATCTGGTTAATTCCCTGTCCTTCCCTTCTCTTCCTCTCCTTCCCTCATACTCATCAAGGATGCCTGAACTATTCAACAACATTCAACAGCTTAAACTTTAGGCATAATTGAGCTCATAAAAAAGGCCTTGCAGGTTGGGCATTGGTGGAAATTAGGGGGTATGAACAGAAGTAGCTAGAAACTTCCAAGTACCCAGGAACTTCCAAGGCTAGGCTACATGGAGCTGTCCCTCTTCTGGGCTTTGGTTAACCCCTGAAAGCCTTTAGTGGGAGGGAACGTGGATAGCAGCAAGAGATGAGTGGAAACAGCCAAACATCACTGTTTTGCCTGGTGAAAGTAGAAACTGCTTTGGAGTATTGGGTAAGCAGAACGTCACCTGAAGTCTCCAGGTTAAACCCACAGAGACCACAGATATGTCATATCTCACTTGAGAATGGGCAGAGTAAAAGTACAAGTAGGCCCAGATTTGCCATCTGGCACACTAGACTGTGGGCCACTAGCCGGTAGGGCTAGATACTTAATATTGCGGCAATGTCCTGCTGAGCGTGGCTGCATGGGACGTGAGTATAAAAACTTAATGTGCATCTGTGTATACGTCACCAATAGTCTTGCCCTACCTAGTAAGAAGGGTATATATTGGAGTGGATGGGACTGTCATTAAGCCATCTCTTTTCACGGCCGCCAGTACATATTAAAAAAACTGCACTTTAGGCTCCTAATATGTTTCAAGCTCTCTCATTTTGTTAAAAAAAATGTAAGTGGAGCAGACAATTTTTGAGGCCGTTACAAGCCTTTGTTATGAATTCTAGGAACATTTATCAAATATAATTGTGAAGAAAGACATTAATTCCCAAAAGTCCAACAAATAAGGAAGAAAACACATCTCACAAGAGACTATGTAGTTTTAATAGCCCTCGGGTTAAGGGCACGACCTCACGCATGCCGTAGTATGACCCCATGAAGAAGGCAATAATATAACCATTCCATTTTAAAAAAAAGCCAGGATTTGTATTAAAACGAGAACCTTAAGGCACAATAGCGTAGTGCTAGCAGTATTATCTGTGGAAGGAGTCCTTTGCGCTGTTAATATTGGTCCAGTAATCAGAACCACCCAGCGATGGAGAAGATCATGAAGCATTATCATGATCTGTAAATGATAAGGGGAGAATTATGAATGAGCAAGTTCTGTAAGACTTCCTTTCTATATTTTTTTTTTCAGTAGCTCTAGGTATTTTGTCACTGCTTGATTACATCCCAGCCTCTGCTAGGAATAAAAAGTTAAAGTACATTAAAACTATTCCGTACGTACATAATAGCACATAGCATATACTACATATGTATTGTAGATAGACATCGAAACTCTAAGCGTTCACAGTTTACAAACCACAATTTTTTCTTAAATTTGGATCCTACATTTAAATTACATTTCTCTGATAAAGGTCATATTTAGCATCTTTCAACAACACTGGATCTGGAATGCCCTTTTTGTATTACCCTGGGAGATTAATTTTGCATAATTTCCGTGCTTCTTAATATTGCCTCAAGACACAAGATTAACATAAATTCTTTAATAATAGCTGACAGTGAATTTATTACTTAGTTCCTCTATCATTCTAAACAGTGGCTCCACAACCTTCTTGGGGTCACCTTCTCATCATTTATATATTCACCTCTCTGTTGTGTGGATTTCATGGAGAGGAAAATCAGAAGATTCTTGTTATCCAGAGTTTTTTTTAAGATACCTTATGATCTGTTTAAAAAAAGTTTCAGGAAATGTTTGCTTTATTTTGGCTTTTCTTCATATAGCTATATATAATAAGATCACTATATACCTAGCCTGTCCTCTAATCATGGCCATTCCCCATCTCTTTGTGTGTTGCTCTCTTCACCTTGGCCGGCATCCATATGGAGAAAGGAAGGTCTCTTGAGTCCACATGCATACAAGCTGTTGCACAACCCTACATCACCAAAAGTATGTGGACACCATCCTGATGTACATGTCTCTGCCATACCCTTTGCTAAGAGGTAAATAAAATCAAGCATATAGGCAGCCATCTCCATAGACAAACATTGGCATTAGAATGGATCTTATTGAAGAGTTCGGTTACTTTAAATATGTAATAGGATGCCACCTTTGTCACAAATCAGTTTGTGAAACGTCTGCCCTGCTAGATCTGCCCCTGAGAAGTGGAAGCATCTAAGAGTAACATCATCTCAGCCATGGGCCAGCAGAGGGCCAACTCCATATTAAAGCCCATGGTTTTGGAATTAGATGTCCAACAATCTCACATAGGTGTGATGGTCAGAAGTAGGTATTATTAAGAAAATATGGGTCAAATTTGCGTTTTGGACAAAATAATAGGTAGTATAACATATGTGGTTTTAATGAAAAAGAACTACCACAATTCTTTCGTTTAAAAAAAAAAAGTATTCTTAGGTCTGCCAAAGATTATTTCAACTAATAACACAGAGCAACAAAAGCAAATCTAATGTTATTACTTTAAAATGAACATATACGTACACACCTTCCCAAAGTATGCCAGGTGGCATCTCACTTAATACTTTTTTTTTGTCCTAATGGAAAATTCTTCATTCTTTAAAAATAATAGAGCCAACAATCAGTTCACATTATCTGTCATTTAGCTGCATCTTAAGGACTTGTGAATGACTACAACCTCTCACGTCTGTTTATCCTGAGCTACCCAGAAATCACCAACCTATAGAACCTACCAGACATACGCATTCATGATCTCATAGAAGAAAAACATGTCAATCCATTTGCCTTTTTTTCCAGCATGTGGGAACTCGATTCCTTTCAAAATTCTGGGATTGTGTAATCTCATAATGACAGATCCTCTTTTTACAGTTAATACAAAAAATTACTGATGTACAACTTTTTTAGTGCTTTAGGGAATAGGCAGTCACGAAAAGGAGGATAAAGTTAGTCTTCCCAGTGTCAAGTCTTAGGCTTTTTTATTGTCTAAGTTCCGTGCGTGAGAAAGGAATTGAGAAAACAGAGGTGTTGTGTCTCAAAACTTTACAATGTAATCAATTTTTAAACCCCCAAAAGCTTTAATTTATTTATTTATTTTTAATAAAAAGTTTACGGAAAAAGGGGTAAAAAATGTAAGACCACCTATGCAGTAGGTGAAATACATAAAGCAATTTTTTTTAATTTTTTTTAAGGAAAATGTAATCTGTTTATCTGCATAAGACTATAAACAACAGTTTAGTTTTAACCACCTCCCAAAATTCCCAAGAACCTTTAGAAGCAAATATGTATTTAAATGAATAACAAAGTTGACATTTGTCTCAGTCTGTCAATTCTAGTGTTGTCATACCCCTTGAATATGTTTTATGAGAAGTCCTGCATAAATTACGTTTGCTATATAAAAATAATAATAATAATAATAAAATAAATAAAATGTTTTTTGTAACTTTTTCTGGTAAGGAAGATGTCTTTAAGACAGGAAATTGATTAGATATTAAAACACTAGCTCTGCCACAGACTGCCACCAATTTTTAGATTCCATGATAAAAACTTTTAAACAGTTTATCTTGTGTTGCTTCCCTGGGGCCCTGGGAAAGTTTTTCTGATCTCTGCAAAATCCACCACATGGGTTTATTCACTAAACTGAGCCTTTGCAGGTACTCTGTTTGAGTCGACCCTCACGTTTTATGGCCAGCAACTGCCTGATGACGTAGGTACGGCCCGTGGCTGGGACTGGGAGGCTGCTTGCCACGTTTTTATGCTCACATAACGTGAAGCCGCGCATATTCAGCACGGGGGCCGTACACCGCAGCGTTGTCAGCCAGCAGCCTCCTGGGCATTTGCCCAGCTTGCCAGATGGCCAGTCTGCGTCTGTCTGCAGAAGAGTTGATTGAAAATCGGTCACACCAGTGCTTTACTAATACATTACACATTAATATATTACTTTACTAGTACGTTTACATTTTTCTGTGCTTTTCCAACCAATAGAAAACTAATGGTTAAAATCTGATTTGACTGTTATCAGTACCTGAGAATGAAGATCTCTGTGCTAATACCGTCATATATTCACATAAAAATGACATTAAAAAAATGTAAATGTCATTTGCCTCAATGACCTTCTAGTGAGTGAAGCACATCAGACCCGTAAAGGCACGCAGACCTGATCACAAGTATGTAAATGGCACGGTTCCTGATACGGGGGAAATAATTACTCATATAATACAGAACCAAGCAAGTGTATTTCCTATATGCTAATCTAATCACAATGGAATCCATGCACAAAGATAAACATCTCATGATACATGATTAACATATTGATTATATTCATTATATGTATGTATTATATGGAATAGTATGTGAATAGTATGTGAATCATATGCATAAAATAGACGTGTGTGTTGACACGTTTCTCCAATGACTCGGCTGTTATTGAGAAGGTTATTGGTTTATTGTATACATTTTCTTTAGTGTAATTCTGGAATTTAACTCCTTCTTATCTCTGCTACCCCTTCATAGAGTAGACTAGACGGGCGGGATATTTCTTATCCTCATCTGCCGTCAAGTTCTATGTCATATGCTGTCACCTGAGATGGTTTTGTGTGCAATCTACATTTATGTACGCCACTCATTTATTATGCGGGTGGAGGGGTTAAGAAACGTATTTAGTTGCGCACACGTCACATATTGTTTAGTGAGCTGAGAAGAAGCGGTTGGATTGTAGGAAGGTAAGGAAGGTGTAGCCGGTGAGGAGTGTACTTTATAAATGATGGGGTGTGAATTCAGGTTGAATGCCGTTGGTTTACTATGACTAGCAGCCTAAGCGCTTCCTATATTTATCTTACATTCGTTTAGATGTCACTTTATCTATAAGGTCGTCTAAATGAGGGGTGTCAGCTCTGAAAAAGAGTTTTGCCTAAAGGCAAAGAACCCAGAAAAAGTAGTAATCCTGTTGTTTTCTTGATTTGGCCGGTAATAGGTGGTCAATATGGAACTATGGAAAATACTCAGTTCATTGACTTTTTAGCTTGTGATGATGCAATAAAATGAATTATTAAAGAGGAAATTGTTGCAAAAGAGCGGGAAAGCCTGTTCGCTAAGGTTGTTTGCCGTCTTTTGTAGCCGGACTTTGACACTACAGGGTGGTAAACCCTGAGTCTGTGTCAGACATGGAGTACATAAAGCCAGACAATTGTCACAAATAAACATGCATTTTTGCAATTCTTCGAGAAAATACATGGCTTGAGTAAGGATGTTTCTTTAATGCGTAATTCAATGCCCGAGAAGACCAAAGAAATCTCACAGATTTAACTATACATTATATACATTATGTCAGTAGAAGCTCACTGGAGTTGGACCTTCATAATGTAGTAAACACAAGTAGTCAAAACCACAACTCTCTTTTCAACTTGCCCTTTAGTGAATAAACCCCGTTGTGTCCCACCTAATCTAAGGCCAATGGCCAATGACTAATCTGTTCTGACATTGGACTGTTGGCACCTGTCACAGAACTCCTAGTCAATACTGTTCTGTTACAACAAGGACAAAAGCTATGATGTGGGGCACAACATAATATTACTATAACACATACTTACATACTTGATACTTATTAAAAATATAGTAAAGATAATGCAAGTTTCTCTTTAAAAAGAAGAGAATATGTTTTTGTGCAGTCGTGATGCATGAAAACCAGCGTATTCCTAAAGCTGTTATGAATTCTTTCGCTAGCGCATGATTCCTTACTTTTTTATCAGCCTGTCTCTGAGACTACAATAAATCACCGGTACGTGAAGCCGCACTGACATTTCTATCACTGGGGCAGAAGGTCAAACATCCCAGCCAAAGGTTGTGAAAGAGGCCGAGTAACAAGCACGTGCATTTCATCCAATTTATCTAGGTAGGTGATGCGCTGCCAGCTCTCCTAAGGCAAGTAATCTTATCTCCTCTAGTTTAAAAACAAATCTATCAGGGACAGGGGTTTTCGTGCAATCAAGATAGCGTTTAAAGACAGCAGCTGTTGGCACAATGTAACCTGATGTTCTGAGGTAGGATCTATTTGTAACGAGTCCCGTGTTTTGAGTTATTCCTTTAGAACCAATTACTTTAGTTGCCCCAGAGCAATTTTGATGGGAGGAGGAGGAGGGGTATTTCTAATTCTAATCCATTCATTATTACTAGTATCAGAAGGTTTTCAAACACATTGTGCTCTTTTCTTTTTAAAAAACAATTCTAGTTTTTGCATAATATAATGCTTGGAGTGAGGAGGTTGTGATTGTAGCAAAAGGTCAGATACAGAAGTCAGGAGCCAGGAGATCTTAAAGGTCATTTTTTTTTTTTAATGAAAGTTGCGGGTACTACGAGGGTAGATTATACGCTTCTCTGAACAGACTGCATTTTATTTAAAATAGTTAAAAATAAAATAAGTGCCATCCTGGAGATGACAGTGGGAAGAGCTGATAATGGTTGAGTGGCATAACGAACAGTGCTGCTAGGAGAGTTTCTGGAGATGGTGGTGTGGTTCTGTTTAGGGGAGGCCAGTTAGTAGGGAGTTAGAATAATGCAGAGAGGGTATCACAAGGGGATGACTGATTTCTTATTATTGCTGAGGCTGTTAGATTGCGTTATTCTCAACTGAGATGGTGTTATCATGAACTGGGAAAGGAGTGGTGTAACCAGTAGCTCACTGAGATGTTCAGCTTCAGGTAGTGGGAGGTCGGGAGAGAAAAGGTTGGCTGGAGTGTCATCAGAGGTGGAAGTGGAATCCAAAAGAATAACTTAGATTACAAGAAAGCAGGTATAGTTAGAAAAGAATAGAAGCCCTAGAACTGAGCCCAGCGGTACTCGAACAGAGAGCGGTAGGGGAAACTAGAAGTGGTGGAGGCTAATACCTTAAGGGACAGTGATGGGAAGATCCTTTGTGTTTGTGTTGGGGATGGAAACTGGATTGAATGGGTTCAAACAGAAACTTAGAGGAAACAAAGTGGGTTAAGATATTATAGATCAAAAGTTTCAGTAGTTTTGAGGCCAAGGAAGAAAAATCTCTATTTAAACAGGTTGTAGGATCTAGAGAATGTTTATTCTAGATAGAATGGTATGGCCAATGGTGTAAGAGTTGATGAATAAAGGGGTTAAGGAAAATCTCTGACATTCCCACTAAAGTTAGTATTTTAATATGCATTCTTCAAAAACACAAATAAGCACTTGCCTGAGGTGGAAGCTGCAGGTCTCCAGCTAGTGTCCTCCTCTGATTCTTGCTTGGAGCACCCAGTCAGTGGCATGTAAGCGCCCCCATTGAAATCAATAGAAGTCCTTTACACACATGCGCAGGGAGGTATGAATAGACCCCTATCCAAAGCGCCCATCGAGTCAGCACTGGAGCTGACTGGCAGCAAGTGTTTGTCACACGCAAGAAGTGTTCAGGTTGAAAATAGCTGGGGGTTCGGGTAAAGAGGCAAAGGTAAATCAGTGAATTTTGGAGAATCCCCCATGCATTTGCAAAATTTAATAGGGCCCCTCAGCTGTCATATGTATTAAAGTGCATATGATGGCCGATGTGTCCATTTAAATAAAAAAATTACTAAAGAACCATGACCATCACAGCCTTTAGCATAACAAAATTAATTTATTTAACATGTACTGTTTGTCAAGCAATGTAATTGATTGGAGATATAGAAGCTGATACGTTAGCTCAGGGAAACTAGGAACTATGGCTAAATTTGACACAGTTAGCATCTCTAATCAATTTCTTATCAGGAAGATCTCCCCTTCTTCTCCCCCCATGTTTGCAAAGGCTGAATCGTACCTCCTAAGGGTACCTGATTACTATTTTCTACTTAATTCTCTCTTTCCCTCTTTCCTCCCTTGAGTTCAGAATGCTATCACGGCATATTGCAGTCCTACCTGGAGAAATTCCAGTTTCAGAAAGAGTTTCATAAAGAGTATGATACAAATCGATTTTCAGCAAAGTATCAGTATGAAAAGTACAGTTCCATGCATTGATCACATTACATTTATATAGCTCCAGCAGATTCTGTAGCGCTGTTACAATGGGCAGTGGAAGTAAATGACAATTTCAAATGACATAACACACACTAACACACTGGTACAGAAGGAAAAGAGGGCTCTGGTCTTTGGAGCTTACAATCTAGTGGGTGGTTGAGGGGACAGTAGGATGGAAACGCTTGGATGAGTTAATTGAAGCAAGGATGATATGGAGGGGTTGTTAATCTTGCAGAAGGCTTGATTAGGTTGCTGCTTGAGAGCATTAGGAGGAAAGGTTTTATGCTTCTCAAAAAAAGTTGCGTTTTTAGAGAGCTTTTGAAATTAAAGCACAAGGGAAAAAGTTTCATGGAAGGAGCAGGGAATTCCAGAAAAGAGGACCTCTGTTGGTCAGGAGTTTGATTTGGATTCTGGAGGCTATGAGAAGACAGATGAAAAACATCAAGAAAGGAAAATGAGTCCAGTTGAAACAGGGGAGACCAGTTAGTAAAGAGCTGCAATAATATAGATGGGAAATCACTTCACTTTTAAATCAAAAGTGAAGTAAATTAAATCACAGATATCGGGTTCTAGCACATATATTTAATAACACCTCATGTCAGGATTATTATTGTCATCCTCCTTATCTTGAGCCTGTGTTGTCTATGGTTAATTTCATTTGGTTTCCTTGAGGAGATGATGTGACCTTAAGAACACAGTCATTTCTTGAGCAATTGCCACGGAGCTTTCGATATTCAACGGACGAAGTGGCCATATAATGAATACATATGACTTAATAAAAGTCTTCAGGCTAGTGTAATTATTTTTCGTAATTTACATTTTACATTTTAAAGACAAGATTTTTTAACACCTCCATAAAAGGTCTAGCGGGATTATTTCCCCTTTTTTCTTTTCAGTTGCGGTGAAGCAGGAGACATGCACTTTGTGTATTACACCAGATAGACACGGCGATTTAAAACAAGTTTTGCTCGCTATGCAGGCGATTACAGGGCTTATTCAGAGGCAACTGCGGAGTGCATTAATCATTGTGACTTCCCGGTCTTTCGAGCTTCCAGGTGTAAGACAGACAAGGGACCTATATACGCGTTTACGGCTTCGGAATGTTCCTGTGTCAGATGGGGGGTCAGGAAAAAAACACGTTTTCAATAGAAAAATGAATACAAAACTTGCATTTTCAACACACAGGTTTTCCCGGCTTTCACACCTCAAACCTGACAATTCCCTACTGCCTCACGGCCTGTGGATAGCGCTAAACCGTTACTTTTTTCATAATAGGTATTATTAAGGAATTCATTTTGACCTAAAAAGTATGAATAGATTGTCAGCAAATTCTCAAGTGCAACGTCTAAAGCCAGGTGTTATTTTAAGTACATGTGCTTATGTATATATATATATATATACACACACACATGTATGTCTGTGTCTGCATATATATATATATATATATATATATATATACGTGTCTGTGTGTGCATATACATACATAATTTTATATACATATATTAAAAAAATATATACGCACGTGCCTGTGTGTGTGCATATACATACAGAGTTTTATATATATATATTATTATATTTATTATCTTTTCATGTGACAACACTGAAGAAATGACACTCTGCTATAATGTAAAGTGGTGAGTGTACAGTCTGTATAACAGTGTAAATTTGCTGTCCCCTCAAAATAACTCAACACACAGCCATTAATGTCTAAACCTTGGCAACAAAAGTGAGTACATCCAGATGATAGCAACGGGCATCCCCAAGAGGAACCAGCCCCATTGTCAGTAGAAAAACACTCTCCCAAGCCATTGCTTTTGTGTTCTCCAGCGGCCAGCTTCTAGCATGCCAGCTTCTGCCGACTACTTCTCTAGCTCTTTATCTATTGTTGACTACTATTCCCATAATTGTCAGCCAACCTTTTGTTCTCCAGCTTCTAAAAAACTACCACACTCATTGTAAGCCAACCTTTGGGTGACCAGTTGATTCTACATCTATACCAGCAGTGTAGATGCTGTGACCTAACGCTCTCATCATGCCATTTCTTTATAGGGTACAGTACAGATTCATTAAGCGTAATGAACTTCAATAAATCCATGTCCAGGTCACTGTAGTTAATAATTTAATGTTTCTTTCACATAAATGACCTCATTTGCAAATAGCAGAATCATGACACGTTCTAGAACATGGAGGAACCCAACATAAAATGTTTATTCTTACCTCCTGGAAACACCAATGGCTGGGCCGTCAAAATTGGCTGCTAGAACCAAAAGGTTTACGTCTGTAGTATAAATTTATTATATATTTTCACAGTACTCACCCTGTTATTTGGGATCTCCTCAGAACATGACAGTTTCTGGGGTGCATTTTTCCAAAAAGCCATCTTTGTAATCTATAATTAGATTTTTGGGTTAAAAAGGATAGCTTTGGAAGAGATAAAATAGATAAACTCCATTCTTGGATGTACTCAGACTTCATAATTATATATTATAAGTATACATGTCTCATTTGAATCTTACATTTGGTTTGCTGCAAAACCCTAAAAACTAAAACAAAAACCACAAAATAGATATTTTCTAAATCAATTAAGCAATACAATATAATAGATTATTCAATCCCAATGAAAGGATTGCTTCCTCCTAAAGTTATTCCAACCTTTGCTGGACGACGTACAATCAGGAAATTGTTGTGTTAGCCTTTCCACCGTTTGGCACAGATGTTGGCTCCACTGCGGTAAAATAGTCCCTTGGTACTTGACCGAATATCTATAAAACAATTACACTAACAAACTACAGGCTATAGGTAATGCTAATAAATGCACGCTGTATTTCTGTAGTATTCTGCAGCCTTTAAAATTGTACATTTTTATTTTGTTTATATACTGAAGGCAACGTTAAAGAATGCGATAGTAAAAATAGCAATAATATCAAAGAATAATGTTTTCTATTTTAGTAAGAAATATATGATTTTTTCCGCTGTGGTTTTTGCTTAAAAAGGCTCCAAACTAACATGAAATACATTGTATAGCCTGTCTACACAAGAGAAATTTATGGTATAAATTAAGGGTTTAATTGGATTCAGATTCCCCATAAACCTGAACCAGCAAGACGACCCGACATACAAATGGAAGCCAATTAAAAACCATTTAACACAAAACAGGAATAATTCCTCTTGAAACCGGACACTTTACTGCCTTAAAGTTGGGGATACGTTGTGATTCAGCATGCATGGTACTAATAGATGGCACTTCCCTGGTGTAAGAGAATTATTTCTAAATGAATGGAGCTCACAAAACGGAGGTCAGAACGATACAAGGCATCGTCCTCAGTTTCCTTATCTCACGTATCGCATGCAGAATAATGTCAAACTAGCATGTGTTTGGAATTATATAGCCTTTCCAAGCATCTGTAACATTTTAAGCGCTGCCGCCATCACGAGAGAGGGAAGTTCACATTTCAGCGAGATCGTCATACAGTTGTACACGGCAATAGATTATTAACATGCAAGACGGCAGGACCAAAGCCTGAACATCCCAGTCGCTTTGCCTTTTCAGATAAGCGTCTGTCATTCTAGGACCCTGTTTTCTTAGGTTAGTGTGACATTAGCTGCCTTAACTACATAATCCATCTGAAAACAAGAATTAGCATTACTATGAATGTTGCTGAGGTTCTTTTACATCCTGGTTAATGATCGTGCGTTCTATGTAGTTATCACTACAGTGCTGAATGAATGAATGAATGAAGTCTAAGCTTGAGTGGTTGAGTAGGACATCGCTTGATGGCTCCAGATATATCTTAAAGGCCATAGTACAGGGGCGTCCAACATGCGGCCCGCGTGAGATCGGCAGCCAGGATCGCAAGAGCCCTGCTACTTACTTGTGGGAGGGTCTATTCTCTGCTTCAGTCCTGCCTCCTCTGTGGGGAGAACGAGGGAGGCCGCGCCCCCTGCTGAAGTCAGTGATCGGCATTGAGAGAGCTGTAGTGCAGGTAAGGGAGTGTGTTTGAATGAGTATGCCTGATTGAGGGAATGAATCTGTGAATGAATGGATTTGTGTGTGTGATAGCATGGATGTGTAAGTGCTGGAACCTAGGCATGATGGGACTGTGATTGCTGTTAACAATCCCACTCCTATCATGCCAAGTCAGCCAGTACATGCTGAAACCTGGCTAGCTGGCCCCTTGTGTATTGATGCTGCCAGCAGTATGGGGTCTGCACTTACAGCCACCCTCTACCAGCATGTACTGGCTGACTTGGGATGATAGGAGTGTGATTGCTAACAGCTAACAGCAATCTGCTAACAGCAATCACAGTCCCATCATGCCTAGGTTCCAGCATTTACTGGTTGGCTGGGTATAAAAAGAGTGTGTTTTCTGTTAGCAATCACACTCCTATCATGCCAAGTCAGCCAGTACATGCTGAAACCTGGCTAGCTGCCCCCTTGTGTATTGATGCTGCCAGCAGTATGGGGTTTGCACTTACAGCCACCCTGTACCAACATGTACTGGCTGACTTGGGATGATAGGAGTGTGATTGCTAACAGCTAACAGCAATCTGCTTACAGCAATCACAGTCCCATCATGCCTAGGTTCCAGCATTTACTGGTTGCCTGGGTATAAAAAGAGTGTGTTTGCTGTTAGCAATCACACTCCTATCATGCCAAGTCATATTGTTGATTTTTTTTGTCCAATTGTGGTGTGTTACTTTTAATAAAAGCATGGTTACACACTAAAATTGGACAAAAAATACCGGTACAATGCCCAGCCAACCAGTACATGGTGGAATCTGGGTATGCCTGAGATTGCTGTTAACAATCATAATATATAATTTTTTGTACAATTTTGGTGTGTAACTTACTTTTATTAAAAGTGTGTGGGGGTCATTTTCAGTTTTGGCTAAGTGAACCCTGAATTTTCGGTTTTGGTCCAGAATTTTCATTTTAGTGCATCGCTAAAATAAATAGAACTATTTTATTTTTACTTATACAGAATCCTGCATTTGTAGTCACAAAACTTTCTAGGCCCAGAAATCAGTGAGAGGAAAAGTAAAGGTTTTGTGTCATTTAATTTATTTTAATCTGCATATTTTATTAAAGGCCATATTTTCTCACAGTGAAAAATTTGTGCGGCCCGCGCACGTATACAATTCTGATGATGTGGCCCACTGCAGAAAAAACTTGGACGCCCCTGCCATAGTACTTCCCATCACCATACACATTCCATTAAGATTTTCATCATGTAACCTAAAACTAGGCTTTTTACACTAATAAAATCTCTCCATTTTGTACTTGCAGGATTAATGATTATGTAAAACATCGATGTCCATGTAGCACACTTCTATTACGTTCCAATGTCACAGGAATCTGCATATGACGGCTTAGTGTTACCTTATAATTATTTTATTGCAGCAAATATACATCAGGATTCACCAGAATGTTCAGTCTAGTGTTTCTCCATCACGGCTCTTTTGCTGGGCAGAAAATGTGTTTAATCAGCAGTGTTTGGGGCAAAATGGATATTAAAGAACATATGAAGTACTTTAATATACATTCATGTTCGGTAGGGGTATTCAGGGCAGTATAACATAACATAAGAATCTAAAAAAAAAGGCAAAACTACAAAGATAAGTCTTTATTTTGAAACGTTAGAAATAATATACATATTTTCAACTTTTTGCATAACAAGATAGCGTAAATAGCTTTAACTTTTTCTGTTCGGTAATCCAAGCAAATCCCCCAAGGTCAGTGCAAAACAGACAAACAAAAAAAGAACAATTTTGAAGACATGTCAAATGATGCTAGTTTATCATAATACTACCCGATAAGCATGAAATGTTTTGAAAAAGGTACATATATCAACGTTATGTGGACTGTATGTATAAATTAGGCTTTTCTCTATGTTAAACACTAGGCATACATTGCAGGACAGGGAAGAATTACAACAGATGATATGGGGTAGATATGAGGAATTAGTTACTAAATTAGAAAAAAAAATGGTAATGCTAATGCTTTTATCGTGTTGTGCAGAAATGGTAATTTATTTATTTTTAAGAAAGAAAGAAAAGGGCTGCCAACTGCCAATAAATCAGTGTTTATATCATGAGAAAAATACCAATACATATATTTGTCTGATATTACAAATATAGAAAATGTGAAATCTGTAAATAAACATGAATGCATTTGAAAATTTGTGACATGGACCAACTGCCAGTCTTCAATGTACAAACATGTATATGACGTGTCTATGAAGAAAAGCTATAGGAAATACAGATTATCGGCTCGGAAGATCTGCTCTGCCTCCATGGGACAATTTATGGCTTTCTTTCCATAGTACGAGACTGAAGACTGATGAAGGTAACGGGTCCTTCAGACGAAACACGTGTGGAACATACACAGCATTAATAAGAGACGCTCCATTCATGCAACAGGAAAACGGCAAACGCAAATAAGAAGCGGGCGATGAAGGCTGGAGATGGGCAAAAAGAACCAAATCCCATCTTGGTCCAAGCAGCACGTAGAGAATATGAAAGTCCTGAGATATTTATTCATCATTGTCTAAAGGGAACAAGAAAACATGGGGGAAAAAACACATTAGTAGGAAAATATAATGTAAGGAATATATATGCTTTAAAACTCCACCAGTGAACGGAATTGATAACTGGAGAAAGTATGGTACTTAACACTGTAATTAAAAATGCCTTGTATCAAAAAGTGCGTTTAATAGCCAATGTTAATATCATTTTTTTCTTGTTTTTAAGATCATGCCGTTCCCCCTCATAGCTGGCCCAGACTGGCCATCTGGCACACTTGGCAGAAGGCCGGCAGGGCTGCAAATTTAACAGTAATTCTGCGTAAGTATAAATATGTAAAGTGTCTTAAAGTGCCAGCGCCCCCCCAGTCATCCCAGTCTGGCCCACGTCACCAACATTAATCAAGTCAAATAGTGAGCCATTTCATTTGCTGGGTAATTATTTAGCTAGCATTAAAATGATCTTGAATCACAGGAAAACAAATCTACCTTCTTGTGTTAAAAAAAAACTGCAGATCACAGGTGATATTATTATTGTTTTATATAGCGCCATCAAATTCCGTAGCGCTGTACAATGGGTGGACAAGACATAACAAGTAGTATGTAACATAACAATTTGATATTAAATAATAGTGTGCTTAACTCCTTGGAAAGACATGAGAGGTTCTACTCAACACCCCTTTACCGATTTACCACAGGGATTGCATCTTTTTAAAGCAAATTGTGTTTAATTAATACAGTAAAATGAAGGTTTCCCTGCTATTAACAGTGCTGTTCCACTCAGCCAAGCTCTAGCGTGGTAAATAAACCTTAGCAGATCTGTCATATTATTTAAGAACTGGTGGACTTTCTAGCGATCCAAAAACAACAAAGCAAAACTTCCAAAACATGGAAAACTGTGGTTAGGACTGTCATTTTTAGTTATCCTAGTGAAAGGACGAGACATATTTTTGCAATAAATACGGACGTCAAACAGTAAATACGCCGAGCACAAAAAGTGAAAAGCTCTTGGTCCCTAAGGTGTTAATGCCAAATTTCCCCTTCATTCTCCATGAATTATGACGGTAAAATGTCAGCCACCTTCCCTCCTTGAGGTTTTCCACATCCCAGAACTGGATGAATAGAGGCATTCAGTCCAGAAGTGGGACTTACAAACCGGCTCAAGGAGAGTTAGATGCCCGCAGCAGACGTGTTACTAAACACATGACACGTGCAAAGCTTAAAGTATCGAAGGATATGCATATTGTTTACATGCAACTAACAATAACAATAAAAGCTGACGGCGTAGCCCATGTGTTCAGTCCTCATTAAGAGTTACAAGAATCATTACGTTTTAGTAATCGCTCATACAGTGGAATCAATTGCCACAGTTAGGACATTTCATAAACCCCACTGAACTCATATTAAATAAAAAGGGCCCCAAATAAAACGTGGTAATATATAGAAAACTGCATGTAGATAGGCATATACCAGTTCTGGAGAGGGCCTCTTATTAGATGTCTGTAATCGTATAATAACACAAAGTCAAACTTCTAATAATGCCCCAAATGTTTAGTAAGAAATGGAAACTGTGATGTAGAGATTATGTTCTTCGCTATGAACACATAGGGGCATAGCTCAGTGCCTACTTTATACATACATGACCAAAAGGATATGGATTCTGGACCATCACACCTATATGAGCTTACTGGACATCCCATTCCAAAACCATGGGCATTCATATTGATAATTTTTGTGTCCATTCAGCCAAAAGAGCCATTTGTGAGGTCAGGCGTTGAGAAGACCTGGCCCGTAATCAGCGTTCCAATTCATACCAAGGTGGTTGAGGTCAGGGCTCTGTGCGGGCCACCTGAGTTCCTCCACACCAAACCATGTCTTTATGGACCTCGCTTAATCCCCAAATCCTAGCAAGGCGTTTACGTGAAAGTCTATGTAGGCGAAGCAAAAGCCAGGCAGCTGGGGGGGGGGAGCTATGGAAACGCATGAGTTATAAAATCTTATTTTACAAAGCAGAATGTTGCGGCTTAGAAATAAAGTATCCTTTAAGACAGATTGGTGGAAACGTCTGAATGCCGATGAGGTCATGTCCACACCCAGCAGGAAATCCAAGATAGCGTGTGACTTATCTCTCGTCACACACGCGTGTCGTGTCTTTAGACAGCTTGTAGTTTATGATGTATCAAATGATCTCACTTAAAACATACTGGTTACTCCCCAAAATGGCAACACTTCAACTATTCGCAGAGCTGTTAAAACGATTCCATAAACATTTCCTTTATTTTTATGTCGTTTGTGATTGGAACTGCTGCTCGTCCGACACGCAGCACCGGGAAACATCTGTCCTACAATAATACATATTAACAGTCACAGGTATCCGATATTTAAAAGTGATATTTATGTGGAGGATTATATTTTTAAAAAGTGAAACACGGCGACAGAATGGGTGCATTCTACTTACTGGGAATTCTTCTTCCTTGTTCAGAAGACTTACAGAAAGTACCTGATCACAGTATACAGGGGATATAAAAAGTCTACACACCCCTGTTAAAATGCCAGGTTCTTGTGATGTTAAAGAATGGGACAAAGATAAATCATGTCAGAACTTTTTCCACCTTTAATGTGACCTATAACGTGAACAATTCAATTGCAAAACAACCCAAAAAGACTGATTGATGTAATAAAATAAAAAGGGTGTGCACACTTATGCAACCAGGTTATTGTGAGGTTTCTTTCTTCTCAAAGATTTCAGTTTGTTTTGGAATTGAATTGTTCACGTTATAGGTCACATTAAAGGTGGAAAAAGTTCTGACATGACTTATCTTTGCCTCATTCTTTCACATCACAAGAACCTGGCATTTTAACAGGGGTGTGTAGACTTTTTATAACCCCCACTCATGTATTTCACTATGACTTATTTGGTTTTTTTAAGGCTTGGCAAGTTTCTTATGTTACACTTTATTTTTATTAATCAGTAGGGGTTTATTCACCAAAGAAGGTTTTTGCAGGAGAATCCTTAGTCAGGGTTGTCCCCTTTGTGATATATAATAAAGCAAACATGGTGAAACTGCAGCTTTACTGCAAACTTCCACTGTAGCGAATAAACCCATTATGTTTTGTTACACACAAGGCACACGGGCCAGTCGATACCAGTCTTACTACTTTTCTATGAAGCAGTACAAAACGTGGCAACAACGTGATCACAGTAATCATTCATCAGCAGACAATGGCTTGGCTAATTACAATTCTAATGAGACTTCCCAATATAACACATCACCTAAATATAGAAGCTGCCACTTAACATTCATAATATATTAGCCTGTATATTACACTCATCATCTTCACAATCTGCTACGATGGACTCCAGGGTTATTTAGAAACACAAACATACGCTCATTTCCCGCAGTTATTTTCTCTTTACACCCCGCTCTTTCTGAACCCGTCACGTTGCCTCATTGCCTGTCTGGATTTCACACGCTGGCCTTTAAAATGTCCATCATCTCAAAAAGGAACATGGTTGTGTGTGTGTTTTTTTTTTTTTGCTGTTGCATCTGGAATCGTGCTTGTTTTAACCACGTAGGATACCATATTGGATTATTAACCCCTTTGTGGCTGTTTTAACACCCCCCACTTTTCTGCCTTTGTTAAAAAAAAAAATTCGACCGCTCTAATATTTATCTAATGTGAGTTCAGAAATACTCAATGTTTTTATGCAAATTATACTGCAATGGATACAAGTAGCGTATTTAACATTTAACATTTTTTTTTACATTTTAACATAACATTTAACATTAAACTAGACACCCCAATGTAATTCAAATGGTGGTATTTTAACACTTTCAATGCACTAATTCTACCATAACAAGGCATCTCAGCAACACCGGCTGAGCTTCCTAAACGTTCTTTCCATATTAAAAGACATGACATCATTCAATAAGCGAATGTAATCACCCGGGAGAGCAATCACACGAAGCTCAGGCATACTTTTTTGTATCGCTGAATGTATTAAAGGAGCCCCATCTGAGCAAAGAAAATGATCAACGACCACTTACTAAGCTCACTTAACCCTGTGATGTGCCAGGCATGTCAGTTACACCATTAAGGGGTTAAACACGCATTCAGTCATGGAATGCGTGAGAAAATCTAAATGCAGGAGAGCGTCCACTCCCCATGAGGATGAGATCATGGAGCGCACTAACCGCCAGTGCTGTACATGTTAATGTTTAATACGCAACATTCTTATTTGGCACTCAATGTACATCACTGCTACACGACGATCATCAAGTATTGTCATGTTAACTAGCAGCCGTAGCTTATTATGATGTAGTCAGTAATATTTGTCACATGGAGAGCAGTTATTACATGGAAAAATGCATGTATGCGCCATTTCACATGACTCGCATTTCATTCTGAAGGATTGGGAAAGGCTGCTTAGAGTCTAAACACTGCATGAAAATTGTATCAATAGATTTCCCGTGGAGGGTGTACTTGAGAACACTATATATATTTTTTAAGGAGCGATTGAAAACTTTGGGATATAAGTGTCTTAACTGATAGATACGTATAGCCATACGTATGGCCATTAATGCAGTGTCTCATTTCGGACGGGTTCCTTACCTTCTTGATAAGCTCCATCTGCCATGACCAAGCGGAGGATTCTGGGATACAGGTGCTGGTGTTCAGGGCCTAGAATGTTTTCTAAAACTGTAGAACACGTGTCAATATTCTCATCCTCATCTTCATGTATTGCCTAAAGTCAGAGAGATCTGGTTATGGTTTTTGTTTATTTTTTTTCTCCCCAAATAGATTATTTATTGTTTTATGTAGCATGTCACTAAAAAATTATATAGTATACTTAGTGTAGACCCACATAATGTCACATTGGCATTTATGATGAGCCATTTTTTATTTTGTTTTCGGTCTCATCTTAGATTCAGGATAGTCTTAAAACTATAGCATGGATGTCAGAATGTCCTTGTAGTGTAAGCCTCTATCACTTCTGCTGGAAGTCGGTTCCACTTATCTATCACTCAGTGAAGTAAAAAAATGTAAGCCTCTGATCCTCTAATTCTAAACTATGATCTTTTAAAGACCTCAAAATGTAAAAGTCAGGTAACAAAAAAACTCTGCTCTTTGAAGCAGTCCCCTAGGTGCTAGAATATGTTCTAATGAACAGGAAACCTCATACAATAAGGATGTTTATCATCATTGTAAATAACTTCAAAATAACCACCACACACTTCCAAAACCGGCAGCCTCTGGGTCCTTAGACTAAACAGCAAAAAAAAAACAATCACCTTAATTTTGTTGTAAACTTCTATGAATGTATCAAAACCAATCTCGTGCTCCAGTTTGAGTCTCAGCTCCTCCAGATGACCGAAGACACTGTCCCCATCATCACATTCGCTGGCAAACTCCTCTCCGCTGTCATCTGCAGAGACAGAGACAGCCAATGTGTCATAGACCCGATGATCCCAAAAGCAGAATTATTACATCATACCGGTTAAGAGAATTTATAGTGGTGCCGGATAACTGATGGGGGAACCCGTCTTTTTATATTCAGTTTAAGGAACAGGAAAATAAGTCAGAGATAGTTGCAATGAGCGCTTGTAGAACGGGTATTAGATCAGGGGTGGATTGATAGAGCTTAAGAAGCTGAAAGATGAACCTAAAAGCAATAAACTTTCCATATAATGGTTTCGTCCACTTAGGAAGCACACGAAGACCTGGAGAAGCAAAAGTTATGAATGAAGTCTGAAAGAGATGCGTAATAACATATGATCAGTGATATCGGGCGGCAGTTCAGGAGCTGTAGATCCCGTAAGTGGGATGCACATGCAGTGGCTGGCGGGATCTATAACATATGATCAGTGATATCGGGCGGCAGTTCAGGAGCTGTAGATCCCGTAAGTGGGATGCACATGCAGCGGCTGGCGGGATCTATAACATATGATCAGTGATATCGGGCGGCAGTTCAGGAGCTGTAGATCCCGTAAGCGGGATCAGATGCGGAGGGCCGTTCTAGAAGAATCATTCGAATACAGGCAATTTGCTACAAGTCATTCTTAGCTTGTAACTGTGTGATGTGAAAGTCTGTAAAATGGAGCAACTAATCCACAGGACATTTTGTGGAAAGAAAAGCATTTTAAGGTTTTAGTGTGGGAGCAGAGGTGGTTTAAGTTGCTTGTTATAAATAATTTCAGGCCTGCCTTAAAACCATGAATTAGAACACATATTGGGAAGTCAAGGGGCCAGAATTATTTTTTTTTTAGCAAATAACTCTGGGTGTCAGAAGAGGACACAGCAGATGTAACAAAAAAAAAACAAAAAAAAAAACACTAGATTGTGTCAGACCTGTACTTATTTACTAGATATGAGAAATAGTAACTCATCTCCCCCCAGAATCAGTATTCTTAAAGCAGGTCAAGACATATTTGGAGGTGTGAAAAGCAGCACTCTCTACACTCGCTACAGCGATATTCTGCAGAACAGACAGCAACATCAACAATCTAGTCTACAAGCCAACATATTGCCAACGTGTAGCGAACATGCTGAGAAAGTAATTCAAGTGGAACTTTTTGCAAACTCTTAACCAAAAAAACAAAAACCTGTTACCTCGCATACTGCGAAATATCATTTTCTGTTAGCTAAGTAACAGTTATTTTTTTCTCGTCTATCAAGGGGTGCCTTGACGTGGCAGGTGAGCTTTTCTGTTTTGAACAATATATTTTACTAAAGCCTCGTGTTTACTTAATGGATATATTTGCAGGTTAGGATTTTGGGCATAATGTGTCTTTTTAAAAACAAAAAACAAAACACCCCTCATTGACTGAATACTGCACCAGTATTTGGGTTAGCGATTAAGTTTCCCTTTAATTCTACAGATGCCAGAGATCGCATGACACCGCACACCCGCGCACAGGCCGTACCAGAGTGCCATTCTTCATTGATGACGCTTTCACTGCTTGGCTGATTCTCATCTTCTTCCTCCTCGTCGTCGTCATCCTCTTTCTGTTCTTCACCGTTACTTAACGTGGACTCTGTGGCCTCTAGTTTATTTTCTTCCATCGGCTCTGCATTCAGGACGGTCTCCTCATCAGCGCCATATTCTTCCGCAGCTTCTTCTCTTAGCAACTGCTCCATCGATGCCTGCAATTCCTGCAGATCCCGGTCTGTCTCGCCAAACATGCTTGCAATCAAGTAAACATATAAACATTAGAAACAGAAAGTAACCTGGAAGGATGCATTTATGATTTGTGAGGCAAACGACTTATTCTACAAAAATGGGAATTACGTTAAAAATACGTGTAGCCATGGAATTAATATGTTAACGAAAAGCCTAAAAATGAAACTCCATGTAAACATGCATTTTACTTTGACGCTTTTCTAAAGATGCTCTGCAACGTTCTTAGTAATTAAATTATGACAAGGTGTATGTCATTGCATGCCGGCTGCATTATGTATTTGCCATAAGACTTACGTATCCTCGGAGTCTGAGTGATCAGCATCCTGAGCGGGCTCATCCTCGATGTCCTCGATTTCCAGCTGCTCCTCATTCTGCACGTCAGCCACGGCGGGAACATCAACAAAGGTCTTGAAAAGCTTTGAAAGGTCTGGTAGCGAGCAGGTCCTCAACATCTACAGAAGGAAATGCAACAAGGCACCAGCTCAATAAACCCACAGAGATTACATTCTGTCGCTCCCTTGCGCCGCATCAGTAACATCTACATTACGGGGATTAGTTTAAAGTGTAGTTCCACTTCAGAGCCAGTGCATTCGGTTTTCCTAGCTGCCAGACAGCAAGTTATCCAGCTTTACATTCGGAAGGAGGGAGGCATCTTCTTTCTGTTACAGCATTTGTTTCTTTAGCATTAAACACAAGATCATCAAAATTCGCTAAAATCTCCTAATGGCAGGCAGA
Source organism: Spea bombifrons (assembly GCF_027358695.1). Lineage (NCBI taxonomy): Eukaryota > Metazoa > Chordata > Amphibia > Anura > Pelobatidae > Spea > Spea bombifrons. The sequence continues at coordinate 30,767,035 of NC_071087.1, read as the reverse complement.
ATGGTTCAGGGAAATGATACACACACTTTTATTGAGAATATTATGAAAAGCAGCCATGGTAAGGTTCAAGCAGTGACCCCAACAAAGAGACACGTGACGTTACCACCGGCACACAAACGATGCGGTACATGGATCCAAAAAACGGTGCGGTTGCCTCACATTTCCCTCTAGTTGTGCTCATGCACAGATACATAACGGGAAGGTTGGCATGTATACGGCGTACCTGTGGCACCCTTCACAAGAGCTTGGGCTACTAAATATCAAACAGCACCAGTACGCGTCACCGAAGACACTTATCTTACTAACCTCACATGACAAGGAACGAACCCAAGCGGACTTAAACTGCAAGAAGAGTATGCTCGGCTCGGTATCACAATCACACCAATGACCTTCCTCGAGTATCATCATCTCACCAGCGGACCTATGGATTGGGCCTTTTTGCAGGAGAAACTTGTTGGGACTGGCACTTGATGATCAAAACGGTGAGTTAAAATTGCAGATAAGATTTAGGACTAATATGCTCCTCAGAGAGCGAGCTAAATTGGTATTCACGCCTAAAAACAGATTAAAATTACATTTCTGCAACAAAGAGTCAATAGAATCGCCACAACGCATCTGATTTCTAAACTAATTAACCACCTGCCAACATACCTCCAAACAACCAGAAGAAAAATGTATATTTTTACACAAGTGAATTTTAAAGTTTTAGGGTTGTTGAACAGTGTGACACACAGCAAACAGTCAGAGATGTGATCATCAGGAGAGTAAAGGGATGCGGGACCCAAAGAACGGCCAGATTATCAATATATTTACCCACCGGGGCAAACACTACTACCAGACCTCTGCTTGTACAGAGCAAGAGATACGGAGTAACCACCACGGAGCGTGTAGAACGAGGCAGGATTTCCATAATGCTAAACGCAGACCCTTTACGAAAATCTGGAAATAATTACTTTAGAGGTGACAGATGTCCAGGAAGATTTTCATCATTTGGTTAAAAGCCTGTATTGCAATTTAGGCATTTAAAAAGCTGTGAAAGCTCACACTCGCCTTCTCACACGTAATCCCGGGCTCATTGTAAAAACTCTTCCAGACACTGCCCGCTGCAAAACACCAGAATTGTCGGCTTAGTTTCTAACTTATGGGCAAAGTATTTCCACCAAAAAAAAAAAAAAAAAGAAAAAAAAAAGGAGAGAGAACATCAAATGCTAGAACACTACACTGCCCACGGAAACGTTTTCTGTCCCCCAAACATGGAACACATGCTAGCTGATGTATTGTCTTAGGTTGCTCCAAATATATAATAAAGACACAAAGCTTAATAAAATGTTACAGGAGACGGTCACCGTTTACATAGTTTAACAAAAACATTTAATTTTAATTATTTAATTTTATAATATTCAGGGGCACTCCGTGAAAACAGGCACGATGCGCGCCCACGTCATGTTCTTCACCGATTCCTTTTTTATTCAAGTTTAAAATACTAAGCAACAGGTGACCGAGATGGAGGACAACTGCAACGAACATGAGCGAGAAGTCTATACTCTTACTGCAGCCGGGTGGCCACTAGGTCCTGTCTGACCGGGGTTACTTTGATTAAGGATGAATATCATGTTAACACTTGCAGTAACAAACATCTATACACCGTTAATTAAAAGGTATATATACAGTTGACGATGTTGCTCTGAAGCAATGCCCCAGTTCCCAATAATTATAATGTAACACAATTTGAGGCTTATGGTGGCCTCACAACGGGACAAGGCCAAGCAGAAGCTTGTACATACACTATGACCAAGTCTTAAAAGATGTAGCTTGGTAGGTGTTTAGTTCTAATAAAGGGCGATATAACCTCTAAATGGAAATTCTGAAAGCGTGATATCCCAGCATCAGTAAACCCCAGGAGCATGGATGAGTGTCCCGCGTTACTGCTCAGTCGTGCCCACGGCTCTGGCATACAGATTCCTCATTGACTCGTGTGGAAGTAACAGGTGAAGTAGATTTTTTTGTGTAGCTTTTTCGCAGTCACTAAAATTAGATGTCAGTTTTGATAGTTGAGAAAACTCAACAGTAGAGATTTATCCTTGCCAGGTACGTTTCCAATCTTTCCATCTCGACGGATTATTACATCAGGTCAGAAGCGGACAATGAGGTCATAGTGTAACGGCTCAGATATATATTACAGCCATTTTTGGGTGGGTTTTGTTTTTGCTCTCCATGTAATAGGGCCGTCTGTTAGTGGTGGGGTAAGGTACGAGGAAGAATTACGCTGCACTTAATTTCTACTAGAAAAGGAAAACGTTTATAATGTTTAAACTTAATTAGCCAAAGATTTTCCAGGAGTACATACCAGGCTGCACTAGAAATGACATACAGGTCTGTAGCGCGTGTGATAATATAATGTATTCATTCTTTATATATAACGCACCAGAGCTATCAGACGCACAGTCACATCAGTTACGCTACAAGAAACCGGAAACGCAGCAGTTTTTGCCAAAAGCACCTGAAATCGGAACAATCTCCGCACATGGCTTCCGGTTTTGTAGGAATCCGGTAGACACCAGAATTACCGGACTTGGTAGACTGTGAAATTTGAAGCTTTATCTATTATATTATAACTCATTACACCGGTTATGTGATGTTTTACGTGAACTTTTTTTTGGGGGGGGGGGATTGAAGCTTTAAACGGCAAAGACATGTACACTTCTCTGCCTCTCAGCAGGTTTATCAGCATCGTGAATGTTGCGTGTATCTGACCTCGTTGACTCGGAAGGCACAGAGTTGCTGTGGAGGACGAGGTAGATTCCAAATAGACAGAAATAAGCGCTAAAGAAAATGTTAAAAGCACCCAAAGGAAGAATGCAAAATCCTATCTGCTGCTGTCCAGAGCCAGCAAAACACGTCAAGCTTATAAATGGCCCTCGTAATAAAATAGTCATATGATTTCTGACATCAGAAGATGGGACATCTGAAAAGCCACAATGTAGTATCAACTTAGCAAGGATTTAAGTGCCTTGATACATTACGTTTACGGAGATCACATGACCTGCTAATGACCTGCTACCATCCGAGAAGATACAAAAGTGATACAAAAGCCAGACCCAGGAGGAGAGGAAATGTTTTGACAATTCAAAGACAAAAAGCAAAAAAAAGAACTTTTTTAAAATTAAAAACTAAAATTTCTGTGAAATAAAAACACCATAGTGTATTTAATTTCTAAACTAATGAACCATCTGCCAACACACCTCCAAGAACAATGTTTATTTTTTACAGAAGTGAACTTTAAAGTGTATTTTCCAAAAGGGATGCAGATCCCAAAGAACGGCCATCCTCAGGGGACCCGTCAGAGTAACAATACTCTTACCCACTGGGACAAACGCTACTACCAGGCGTCTGCCTTTACAGAGTAAGAAACATGGAGTAACCGCTATGGAGCGTGTAGAACTTCCACGAAGCCATAAACATATCCATAAAACGAGCAAAGACAAAGAGCATAAGGTTAACGGGGCAGGATTTGAGAATAATAGCGCAATTCTTGCATGTTTAAGGAATTGAGAGAAGGTGTATGGATAAAAAAAAAATGAAAGCAAGTCGTGACAAGCTGTGAGTGATCAGACTCTCGGGCAATGAGTAAATGAAATATCATGCGCAGCTGAGAAACCGTACAGCCTTCACGTGAAACTAAAGGAAGCCATGCACACGTGACAAAAAACAACCCAACGCCAAAGTCCCAACACGTGAAGAAAAACACCACAACACCAAAGTCCATCGGTAACCAGACTCCGAATCGGGACACACCGAGCAGCCGCGTGGCACACAGAGCGCTGGCAATGCATAGAACATGGTCAAAAAGCAACCATTTTAATATGAACCTATTTGCGGGCTTCACTCAAAGCAAAATCAGACAAAAAGGTCACATTCTAAGAAGGGGCCGCAGAGCCCTATGTTAGGCTAAGATAAACACTAATAACACTCCGCAGGGAACCATTTTGTCACAACAACAGTACCAACAAATAATCACTCGTTCTTTACGGCCTTCACATTTCTCTTCTAGGTTTGAATGTCCTGGAATGACTCGTGTTTTTACCCATTCAATAATAGGTACAGGTAGTACAATGTGACATGACAAATGACATCTCCCAGCTATGACTGCATGCCGGCACTGAAATAACACATTTATGAAAGCACACTGCGGGTGGCCCGGGTATAACTGGGATATTCCGAGATCCAGAATATTCCTGGGCAGGGCCGGCCGAAGACTTAACGCCGCCTGGGGCGAAGTTTAAAATTTTAAACTTTGCTGACGCCATTATCCCCCCCCCCCGGTACTTACCTTTAAAGAGTCCTGCCGGCGAGTCTCCCTGCTCTGCCACAGTGCCGGTTTGTAATGCTGAGCGCCGGAAATTGACGCCACTTCCGGCGCTCATCATTACAAGCCGGCACCGCGACTGAACAGGGAGACTCGCCGCAGAGGAGAGAGAGGTGCGCCGAGTGGGTAAGCGAAAACTACTAGCACCCCTCTCTCTCTCCTCCGCTTCAAAACAACCAAAAAAAAACGCTTGGGGCGGCAAAGTGCCGCCCCTTCTAAAGTGCCGCCTGGGGCAATTGCCCCAGTCGGCTCCATTGCAGGGCCGGCCCTGTTCCTGGGAGAGACAAACTCACGGGGGGGCTGCACGCGACTCACTGCTCCAAGGATCCGCATTTATAAACCGGATTTCACAATCTCATGGGGAACACTTTTTGCTTTAGCAAACGTTTTTTTTCTTTGAAAAAGAATATTATGTGAGCAGTGTAATTAAATGGGGCTGTAAACCTATAAATAAAAGGGATATACGACACAATACGTCCCGCACACTATTTAAAAATAAAGAAAAGCTGAAATGGAATTTAACTGACTAATGCCACTTAAGTACTGCAATTAAAAACAATTAAATTAAAAATACAGATCTTATTCAATCCTTAAATAAGGCGGATCTGAGGTCTGAATTAATGATGGTCTTGATTGTTAGACAAGGTCATTTTTCAGGGGAAAAAAAAAAAAACCTTGCCTTATAATCAAGCAAATACAGTACATTTTAAAAGCCGTCCCAAAAGTGTTTTCCTGAGCAAGTGGCTGAAAACGTATGGTTTACATGGGATTTTACAGATATGAAGGGTAACGCCACACTTGCCTTTGGATTATTAGCATCGAAGAGACCAGTGGAGAGCCCGATCAGCAGCGCGGTTTTGCCTCTGGCTTTGGTAGGAGATGCAGATCGAGATCGGGGTGGCAAGGAATCATCAAATGACGACTGAGAAGAGACATTTGGGGTAATGGGGTAACGTGGAAGAGGGACTTTTTCAAATAAAGGTTTGGGTGCTTTGGCGTCTCCAACAGCATTTTCTGTAGCGACAAAAAGAATTATTGATGTAAATACCATTTATGATACTAGCATCATCGGAATTAACTATACATTCCGCTGTTTTATGTGACCCGTAGATCCCATACAGTAAAGGCAGAGAAATATATACTGAAAGCACAGAAGCTAAAACCAGTCTGTGATCTAGATCTTGGTCAATAGATTTCACGTGGCTTTATAGGCTGATGAACTCATTTGTGTAATTACATATAATATTAATTTCCATAACTATTATTGTATTTTTAACATACTTTTCATTTTGAAATGTATCCTACTTTATATATTTGGTATAATAGGTATATGTAATAGGTATATGTAATAGGTATATGTAGGTTTGCCTCTAACCTGTGTCATCGTCTCCTTGCACTGAATCTGGCTCTGAATCTAATTTAACGTCTTGCTCCAGAGACGTGTGTTCACATGCAGCTTCCTCCTGATCCTCACTGGAAAAAAATACATTTAACGAACATATAAATTCAGCGTAATGAGCAAGACGAGTGCAAACGGAGGATTAACTTTAGTGTGGTCAACTGGCAGAAAAAATCGTGCGGCTCACGTATCAGATGATCTGTGGTTATTGGACACTCAGAAACTCATACTATCTGTCAACGATTATGCATTAAGCAAACCATTCTAGAGTTCAAAGAATGCCTCTTGTTCAATGCACACAAAAGAAAAAATAATAATTTCACAATTTAGGGGCATGTGAGAAACCTGTTCTGCAAACATTACAAAGCACTTTATAGATACTTGTAAGGTTTTTTTGGAGCCGCACGCATCATTTTGTATAGCTTCTCCCGTCTCCAGACACTCACAATACATGTGAGGTTGGAAATAATCAATAGCTTTGTTTTTAACCCTCATTCTTCGGCCATTTCATTGTTAACAAACTACAAGTATTTTATGCAACCAACATTATCATAAAATGGTGAAAATCAGAAATAATGAAGCAATATTGTACAGTGTGACTTTATCCAGGTTTTGGCATTACAACATAAACATATATAGAAGATGAATTTACATTATATTTTATGATATAATATGTGACTTTTATAAATGTTACATTTACAACTATATTGCGGAGCTTCTGCTTTCTGGATACCAAGGAGGCCAAAGTGACTGCAGATAAAACATTGTCCTTAGGCACAGTACGACATTGGATACTTGAACCAACGAACAGAGTAAAATAATGTATGGAGAAAGAAACACAAGGATGACAGGGCTCCAATTCAATGCTGTGATAATCAAGACAAAGCCTCAGAGACTTGCATCGTCCTCGTACCTTTGCTCCTTGTCGTGCTCCATCCAAACGTTTTTGACCTGAACAGGACATTCTTCACCAGCATCTCCCCCACTGCCTTCAACATCCAAAAGTATTTCAGCTTCCAAGTCGTCTGCCTCTTCTGTCAATAGACAAGAATAATGACACAAAAAGCCAAGTATATGCTATCATTAAAGATATTACAAGCACAGAACAATGGAAGCTGGATGTGTGCATTGTATTTGTGAGCTAGAATACTGTATGTTTCACACCAAGAGGTACCTTCAATTATGAACCGCTACTGACGTTACCATTGCACACCTTGTGTTTCCCTTGTTCCCTTTAACTTTAGATGTGTAAGCTTATGAGCAATACCCCATCTATTATTATTATTTTTTATTTATATAGCGCCAACAATTTACGCAGTGCTTACATCATAAACCCTTTTTTCTGTTGTCGGTTACATACTGCGTCACTCATCCGGCCATCTAAACGGCTGGACTACTACACGGCTGACTCCATAAAGGTGCTTTCTGCAGATCAACCTTTTTATAGAAGTTACTGATTTGGAGAATCACGATCACGAGAATCAGAATCGATAAAACTGTAACAAAGGAGTCTGCGTCTTCACCCTTTTCCTTGTGATGAGTCCCGAGCACCTTGCTCCCTTTGTCCTCGTTCTCACAGGACACATGAAGGGCTCTCCCATATCAATAGGGGGATTAACGACGGAATGTGTGTGTCTGAAACCCGAGGCATCACTATTTATCTCCATTATGTTCTCTTAATAACACAAAGGTATCCGTTTACAGCCAACACAAGAATTAAATACAATATACATCGTTAGCGATGGACACAGAATATGCATATTTCATAATTAAACCGCTCGGCTGACTCATTAACCACAAGCGGCATAAGTCACAAAAGAGGCATCTGAAATAATGTTAACAATGTTCTATCTATATGCATCACACGTAAAAATACACGACATAGTTCACGTTGCTTCTCGTCCATCTGTCTGTAGGAAATAGTTCACATGGATTTTACTACCCAGTATAAAGAACAGATGCACCCGGGGGCAGGTTCGGACTAGACTGCTGTTTAGACCAGACATGAAGCGGTATGAAAGCCGTCGCTGAGAAATGGCATTTAGCGCCACCTAGTGGGAGTCTGCGGAGCATGCAGCTCTCCGTCGTTCATCCCCACTGCTGCTTCTAGTTAATACTCAATAGGGGCCATCAATATCAGGATAGAAACTGTGCGGGAGGCCTTTGAAACGGCACGTCTCATGGCATGGGGATTTCTAAATACCGTCCTTGTTACATTTAAAATAAAGTATCTGTTACCTGTGGATGCTTCCTTTGAACTCTACATTTTTGATAAGGCTTAATATGATTATGATGGCGTCACAGCGGGAAGGTGCCTTTTGGTTGTTACAGACCGATTTCAGTGATTAGGTTTAAATAGTACATTTATAAAAATTTTCATCTCAGATGTCCAAAAAGTTCAAAAGTTAGAACTCTTATTTTTACAATATATCCCAACATAGAAGCCCTTTTTACAGTGATGTTTTACTAGACCCTGCGGAGGTTTCGGCTGAGGGCGTAAGGCTCTTGAATACGAACTCATTTCAGAAGCAGTCTGGCCAGCGAAATATAAAGATCTGCTTTGTTTTTTCCCATTCAGTGATAAAAATAGCAGCTAATAAAAAGATCTGACAATTTAGGAGGTCACCGATATCCCTCTCCCTCTGTCTGCTCGCTATGTCTGATGCATTCAAACACGTATTATAAATAGAAATACTATTCAATTACACATGAATATGTGACTGCTTCATTCGCCTAAAGGTATTTCTCCTCTCTAGTGAAGCTAACAAGATGAGCCATGCGCAGTATTTATTATATCAACTCTGCGGACAGACTCAGACACCCCTGTACTCTGCCTATCCATGTTTAAATTTCCTCCCCATGCCAATATCTACCACTTTCTCAGCAAAGTAAACCTAGGCCTCTGACCCTCTACTTTTAGGCTATGACCTTGTCCTAATATTTCTGCTCCTCAGAAACATACTTCCCTCCCGTACTTTAAGAAATGCCAAACTTGCCTTGTATAACTAAATCAGCATCTCCCCCCACTGACTACGCATTATGCAGGGCTAGCTCTGTCCTTATTACAAGAAAAGCTCACTCTGCTTTGCCCCTCAAAATGTATAGTGACATCGGTGAGTGAAAAAGTTCAGTCGCTGAGGTACCAACAAAGCCACAGCTTTTTTATTCCCGAGAAGATTCTCTCTGAACTCTTTACAAAAAAAAAAATATTATGTTAAATGAAAAGGCTTGAGGAGCCATCTTCACCACAAATGATGGATAAATATATATATTTACATTTGTTTTTAAAAAAAAATGGAAAAAAGGAGGAAATTAATATCATTGGCAATCACACATTTTAAATGCACCTGTCCTCCAAGTCCCTCCATCTGTTCTGAAGCTTTCAATAAGACATGGATAGTTGGTAGTTGGTTTATTGTCGCATGCAGAGTGGAAAATGAAGTCTACTTAAATATGATAAAGGAACCCCATGGCACACATCAGATGTTTTAATATATCACCCTTGGTAATGATGGAAGCGTAAGACCCCTGAGCTTGTAGGGTTGGTTATAGGAACATCTGAGAACACGTTGTAACACTGATTTTATGTAATTACACCAAGCTTGCATTAGAAATGTAAAACCTCGTACCACATGACTGGTCCAGTGACTTCTCAGCAACGAGCTCGACATCTGGTTTTGGTGGGTCCTCAGGCTCTGGAACCTTTTGAGCTTCAGATCCAACCAGATCATCACTGACCCCACAAGAATCTTCTAGTATTTCCTGAACGAGATGCTGATCTTGCTGAGCATCAGCTTCATCGGTCTCGGTGCACGGTTCAACTACAGAAAGAGAATATAGGCAACACATAGGCCAAATTCCCCTAGCCATTCATCACAATGGGTAAGACCAAGGAATAAAGCTGTGAGGTGCGGCAAAAGGCTGTGGGACACTAGCTGCTGGGGGCACAACTACAAACAGAGTAACCTAGAAAAGAACAGCACAAACTCCTGAAATATCCCTCACAAATCCAGCGGTATTACCGTACACTATGAGGCCTACCTGCCGTCACTTTGAGATATTCAGTCTGGAGCTGAAGTTCAGCTTCGCCGAGGATTCGCAGCACGGAGTCAGCCGGACTTTTCCCCCACAGGCGTCTTTGTGGTTCACCTACATCTAGCTTGATGACCTCCTCGCTTGTAAGACCTACGAGAATACCCACACTAACAATGGGAACACTATATACTGTACAACGCTATTCCCCAGAATTCATTTATGGATATAAACCATCTAGGAGTTATTATGATTCTATTAAAATCCTGAATGACCAGAATAACCACTTTTTAAGACCGAAAGAGGTCACATTTGTTCCGGAGCTTTGAGGTTCTGACTTAATCCACAAAGCATTTCACGTTTTTCATTCTGAAAACACAATATTGGAGCGAGAATCGGTAAACCCGGAATAATCTTATAAATTAGGTTAATATGGAAATATTAACAAGGTATTGGGGAAAGAAAAAAAAAGGAAAACAACATTTTCATGGCCAAAGCTATGCTAATGACATGTCTAATCATCTATGATGAAGCCGTCTCTGTCAACAGGAAAAAAAAAACCACTTGGTAAATGAGTCAGTGTTGGGTTAAATACCAAGTATGTATGTTTGTAATTAATATGTGTGAGAAGATTAAAAATTATAGGAAAAAGGACCCCAATTACATATCTGGATTATATTAAAGTCTTTTTATTATTTATTAAATAATTTATTATATTTATTAAATAATAATAATAATAATAACAATTAAAGTCTTAAATGAGCAGAATAACCACTTTTTATAACCCAAAGAGGTCAAATTTCTGTGGCCTCCTACTGAGCAAGCCTGAAAATAAGACAACCTTGAGGTAAAAATGGCCTAGGATAAATATTGTGTGAGAAGCCTTTGAGAAGGTAGGTTTTAAGAACCTATATATATTTAGTGAGCCAATTGTAGTGCAAGCAGTCAACCAATACTGCCGCTTGGCGGGGACTTACTCTCATCAGCCACCACCGTGTCCTCTATCAGCGTGAGCTGGGCGAGGGGGATCACCGGGGGAGGTTCTGCCTGCCATTTCTTCCGATCACCCGCTTCTTGATCTCCACTCTCCTGCTGAGATTCCTTGGTGGCGTCTCGTTCACTCTTCACTTCTGGGTTCCGATTGCCGTCTTCAATTTCTTCCTGAGCTTTGAGGTTCTGATTTAATCTACGAAGTATTTCACGTTTTTCATTCTGAAAACACAATAGTGGAGGGAGTCTCGTTAAACGCAAAATAATCATAGCCCAACGAGTTTCATTGAACAACAGACTGGTGGATAATGTAAAGATCTTTGGTACGACGACCTCTGCCATTATAATACACGGTGTAGCCATGTTGGCAGGTTTCTGTTGTGGTTGGGAAAAGCCCCGCTTTTTGGCACCAGACAGGACTTAAGAAACATTACTGTGCTAAAGTGCTCAACATAATGAACGAGCGTCAAAAAAGAAAAATCACAAATCACCACCTACTTGGATTGAGGTTTCTGGTTTTTTGGACTCTGCAGCACTCCTTACTTCTGCTAGCGCAGCTTCTTCCTTTGACCAGGAGAGAAACAAACAAAAGATTAGGTAAACCTCACTGGAAGCTCTTCTTCAGCATCATTAACAGGCCAGATTTGAAGAAGGCTTGCAATAGTTGTGCATAAATTAAAATATGTGTAAAGGAATGACTGGCTGATCCCTGAGGTTTATCCCTCTGTATTGATCATGGAGCAACTTTTTTTTTTCCATAATTTGTCAATAAAATGATCTTAAGGATAACAAACTTATTACTTTTTTAGTACAGAACACCTCCCGCCAAAAAAAAACAGAAACAAAAAAAACGTACAGCCCCCACATTCTTCAGCGCTGAGGTCATGGAAATTACTGGTGCAGAGAGTTTCACTGGAGCTGCGCCTCTGACCGGGGAACCCTGGGCTGAAACATTTGCATGGCTGGGAGAACCAGGTGCTGCTCCTACTGCACTAAAAGGCACATTGTGGTTCTTGATTCCTCGTGCTGCCAACTGCAAGACAAGAACCGCATTAACGTTACCAACAGAAGAACCGCGTTAACGTTACCAACAGAAGAACCGCGTTAACGTTAACAGAAGAAGAAGCGCATAAACGTCAACATTACCATTAACAACAGAAGAACCAACAAACAAAAACCGCATTAACGCTAACAAAAGAAGAACCGCATTAAAGTTAACAAAAAAGAACCGCATTAAAGTTAACAAAAAACAAAAAAGAACCGCATTAACGTTAACAAAAAAAGAACCGCATTAATGTTAACAAAAAAAGAACCGCATTAATGTTAACAGAAGAACCACATAAATGTTAACAAAAGGTTTACAAGAAACACTGCACATAATCCTCGTTTTTGCTAAATTTTGCAATTTCCTTTTGTGAATGGTATTCGCTGGGTATGCACTCAATCTTGGTGTGTTTTGTGTACTTAGCTTCAGAATAGCCATATGGCTATCCCAACACTGTTCCACTTACCTACCACCTTCTCTGTAAATTAAAACATGTAATTATCTACCAAGTCCAAACGGCACACACACAAACCACAGATTCTTCCCTCCTGCTTCACATAGCTAAGAAATCCCTTCCCACAGCCAAATCCAATCTTCATGTATACAGATTTCAGTGACTGAATAGGAATGACACTGGGGCATTATACGTAACGTGTGACCAGGAGACACTATTTCTTATCATACTAAAGCTGATGACCTGGTGTGTGTGCTGATAAAATAATCCCAATGGGACAGGAGCATCGCTACAGCCGGGATAACACTCTTGGTAAATAACTTGTCTCGGGATACCGTTGCCGCTAAACAAGCGTAACGGCATTTACTGTATTCCATATCTCAATGAACGATTCACAGAGCCTATGGAACAATTCCAGTTGTTGCTCCAACATCGTTTGGTAGAGAGTTATAAAAATCGCAACTCGTGCATCCGTCACCTTTGTACAAAGCGTTTCACCGTTTGGGGGATTAAGTCAAACAGCTTCAAGTTGTTAAAAGGTAGATGGTTGTTAAAAAACGAAGCCATCGTTGTAAATGCTAGCTGTACGTGCAAAGACAAGCGAAGGAAGCTTTTCTTAACGCCACATGTCAAATAAACAGGTCCTGCACCTGGAAGACCACACAAGAATAACTTTAGTAACAATTAACCTTTCGCTGGCAGACAGGGCCACTGGCTTTAGGCGATCATGTGTTTTGTCTCGGGTTTTGTGGCTACAGTGTACATGCTAGACAGGGGCGCCATTCTGTGGTCACAGAAAACCACGTGCCAAACACCTAACCGCAAAACTGACAGGGCACACAATTGTTTCATTTTCACTACCCTTTACATTATGGTATAAGATTTTACATTAATAGAAAAGCCCAGTAACATTAAACTGTCACTTATTTCAGTTCTTTCTTTCCGCCATGTAAATGGTTGATGGCAAGCTCTGCAGGTTCTATCCTGTTCCATCATTGTTCCTACTGCTAGCCCTTTTTTACAGCCATTCATCCAGTTTAGACTCGACGTCACGTTAGATAACGAGACTTGGACTTTTTCTAAAATTTTATAGCTTTTTACCAATAACATCGTTCTGTTCTGTAAAATAAGCGTGCCGTCTAGAATTGTAAAGCTGTATGCTTCAGATCAGTAAAAAACGTATAGACTTTTAATAGCAAGAATATATAATAAAAGCAACTACCGGAAACTACCTGATAACATATAGCACAAAGCTGTCCTTTATGTATGGAAATCAAATTCTTTAAAAAAAAATAACTAAAACCGGTCATGGCTTGACCTTGAAAAAGCGAGCTTTCCCCCTCATCCAGCAGCACTCAAAGGGTTAATGGCAGTACACGGATCAGCCAACCGTGCGGTTCTGCTGCAACTGGAGCGTGTATATAAAAAGAAAACGTATAGATCTCACGATGTGTTGTTCATTATACTTTTTTTTTTCCTTACGTTTTAATTAGATTGATATCTAGGGGATCATAAAAACAACATGCCTGCCTGTGTCAATGAGCCCATTGTATCGTCTCGAGACGGACTATAAGCTGCTAACCCCGACAGCTTTATTTCCGTCTGCTCCGAGCAACGCAGCCCCGGAACCAGCGCCCCGCGCTTTACTACACGCCATAATGGAAACGCGACCGCTGACGTCTCCGGGGAAATCAAAGGAGGTAGCAAAGCTGCCACGAAGAACAAAAATATGGGCTTTATTTACAGCCGTGCGTATATTACGGGGCCCCCCACGGAATTCTTTGTATGCCTGACACATTTCTGCCTCATTTAATATTAAGCAATTGTGCACAATTCACGAGGAGGAATAAGAATTCTCACGCGCAGCCAGTCTGAGGTGTTCAAAAGAGGCTCAGCTTACATTCAAAAGAAAAGAAGAGTCCTTCTCTACCAGCATGTCTTAAAGTGACACTCCAGACATCATTTACACTTTAAAAGAGCCCTCCGGAGTCACAGGGAGTCCACTAAACACACAAAGCATATGAAAGTACTTTCTAAGACAGTTCATATGCGTTGTTCAAATGGGGAGGGGGTACTTTACACCTTGGGAAGAAGCTGCAGAGCTGCAGCTTCCCACCCACCTCATGTCCTGACATTCTGCGCCAATGATTGGATGATTGATGGGGGGGGGGAGCCAAGATTTTTAAGAAGCCTTCTCTGTTGCTACAGCAACAGCTTTCTTCAAGCACTGGTACTCATCTGATGTCAGGTTGCAATTAAGCCCCCCGAGATGTATAAATATTTGACGCGAGTACAGTATTTCTTCCGGGCTCCCACATATCGTAGCGCTAGGAATGTTACCGGAGGATAAGGTACAACAGCGATTTTTAATGAAAGTGACAAATGATTATAAATAATAATGATAAAAGCAGCTTTTCCTCACATGCTCTTCCCAGGCTCTCTTTTCTCTTTCATCGGCTTCTCTCCTTTTTCGCTCGAGTTCCTCCTTTAACACAGCTGCTCTGGCATTTGCTTGGGCCTGTAGAATGAGAAAAACAAAGTGTGAGTACGTCCGGGACTGAAGCCCTGCAGGGCACTCACGGGGAACTTTACAATTACAACCTGAATTAAAGGTGTCGGGCCAGCACTTTCATGTAACAGCGAGAATCCCAATACCTTCAAGGCTTCAATTTTCTTTCTTCTTAGTTCAGCATCTTCGTTGCTGCTGTTGCTACCGGTGTCACCTTCATCCCCCTATTAAAAAGTCAAAAAATGAGCCTTACTAAAGAGTTTGACTACTAACCCATAGAAATCCTGCTTAAAACACAATACCAAGTTTCACACAAAGAGAAGGTGGTGAGCACCATAGTCTAGGCACGGCTTTTTCAAAAGAAAGGCCAAAAATGGCACAAGAAGAAGCCGTCATGTGCCAATGGCTGTCGGCTTCTATCATACACAACTTGCCCCATACAGAAAATACATAAGCCCAATACAAGAAGGAACTGAAATGAATGGTCAAAGTTTAGCAAAATCTCCGGCCTCATCGGATGCTCCTCTGGACAATGTCCAAGCGTAATGTGCTCTGTCGGGCATCTGATCTAGTTGTAAGATGCCAGTCTGTTGTGTCCGGGAATGGAATCTATGTCCCATATGACCACGATGAAGCCATACATATCATGGCCAGGCAGGAAGTTATTTACTGTATATGTGAATGTTTATGTACTATAGGTTTGTTCATTAATTATACCAACGCGCCGTGGACCACACAAGGTGCTGCACCGACCCCATCTACAATGTACCAGCCTCAAACCACATACGCTATAGCCAGACGCGCCACTCGCCTTCTCTCCACGCAGCTTGGCTTTGATTTGTTGTCGTTCGTTAAAATTCTGAAGCCTGATCTGGCGCAGTCTTGCCAAATATTCCTGTGAGAAAACAAGATAAGAACTCCTATGTTTTACCTGCAGACCGGGGCGGCATGTTGCGCTCGCCGACTACACAATGTAATAAATAAAAGATGAGACAGGTCCTCACGGATGTCAACAGGATTTTAGAACATGCAAAAAAAACAAAAACGCTAAAGGGTAAAAAATGTAGTCAATAGAGAAAAACTGAATTAGAAAACAATGTTATGTTTTCTTATTTTTATCTGAGTAAGTAAGACTAGGCTTCGGGAACTGAAGCATCGTACTTCTAAAGGGGAAATCCAATGAGAAAAAAAATATTTTACTCCATGGTGATAAAATATGATACTGTATACAATTTTGTTGGATAGCATTGACAAAAAGCTAGTTTTATCTTATTTTTGTTCCAATAAACCTCCTTTATCTGCAGACCTGGATGCCGCTATTATTGTCAGTCATGTGATATTTTGGGTGACTTTCCCCTCTCAATCACCACACTGAGCGGATGCTTTACGGCAATGCTAATGAAGTCTGTTCCTCCGTAGACTTTCATTAGTCAGGGAATCAGGCTGGCTATTTGAGACTGAGCATTCTATTGTTAATAAGAACTCCCTTTAAACGTTTAGGTGATGAAGCTTTTCAATACAGAAAACATTTTTTTTCCTTTTCAATCGCATAATAATGTATACATGCAAAAAAAAAAAAGTACCAGGAAGGTTTGTAAAAGTTTGTGACTTTCCGTGACTTTATAAAACTATAAAAGAAGTAACTTAATAAACCACTGATTTTCTTTTTTACTTGCTCACTTTCTAATCAGAGCGTAAATTGCTGGCGCTACATAAATAAAAGATAATAATAAATTCTAAATAATAAGTCTAAATGTATGTCTCTGCGCTATCAGATATTATATACAATAGATCTGCTGAATTATACACAGAATATTTATTAGTTACATGAATAGATTTTATAATGTTACCAAATACCCAAATTGTATGATGCAAAACCTCACCAAACGTTAATGGTATCTAAAAGAACACACTACTGCCCCCAGCTGGCCGTAGAGCGCATTTCCCCTGTATACGACTAAATCATTTTTATCACACAAATTAGCTATGGAGTTATGTAAAAATAATTACTGTAAGTTAGAAGGGGAAAAAAAAATTGTGATGTCGCTGTTTACAAGTGGACTTCCTCCAAATATATTTCATGAAATAGTTACATTTGCCGGGCGTCTCATTGGCACAAAGTCAGGACCGAAGTGACAGTTATTTAAAGTGGTTTTTTTGTATGACAGGTACAATTTAATGTACTAGCAAACGAAAAACTAGGGCTCGGAAATGGTATATCTAGAAGATTGTAAGTTTGAGGCTGAAAACCTATACTGCCAACAAATAATGCATATAATAATAATAATAATAATAATAATAATAATAATAAAATAAATTACAATTCGCCTTCATTCTTACAGTATAATTTGCCAAAAGTGGATAGATTACACGTATGTTGAATTGGCAACCAGAGGACATCTCTAGGGTCCGCTATCCCTCCTCACTTCAATAGAGGTGAAAGTTTTTTTTTGTTTTTTTTTGTTATGCTTGGCGAAGAAGAACATTGATGGTTAAGGACGGATAACATAGAATGATTCCGGACAAATGATTAAGGACAGCGGTAGGTAGGGCTAATCATCACATTGTTTTAGCATGGCAAAATTAAAAGGTCCCAGAGGCAGGTGAAGGGTTTATCACATTGGAACATAAAACACGTACAAGACGCAAGGAGCAGCAGAGATATAGATGCGGGAAGTGATCGCAGCAAACCGTAGCGTGTTAGTACAGTTAACATACAGCTAAGAGGTCCTGGGAAATATACATGCACCGTTATGTTAATGGCTTGCGATGCCAGCCACATGGCATGCAGGAAGCCTACCTGTTCTTCTTTGTTTCGGGTCTTGCCTCCTCCTGAAGAGATTGACCTGCCTCCATAGACAGCTGCCAGGCTGTACAGGGCATCCTGTTCACCATTTAACGTATCAAGTGTAAGAATGGTGGGGCTACGGGAAACCTCCACAATGTCCCCCAAAATGCCTACCCGCTGCCAAGAATTAGACCAAGAATGGCGGTCTATGCGGAGGAATAAGGGCATAGTGTCCTGTACAAATGTGTGTGCATTGATGTACCTTTGAACTCATTTTAAGAACAATCCAAATACTTGGACCCTGCTACACACAATTCAACATCAGGAGAGATATTTTTGTGGGCAAAAAAAATATTAACGGTTTGTTTAAAGTGGATTTATAGTTCACAGCATGTCAATTAAATGCTGGAGTGTAGAAACAAGAAAAGAAGTTCAGCCAAACAGGTTTCTGCATTGGTGACCTTGCTGTAGGGTAGCAATGCCGATTATATGAATCCATATGGCAAATCACGGACAAGTATTAATGCAAAGCCAGCACAAGAGAATGGGTTAATGGCATGATCTAGAAGCAGAAGCTTATAGGCGAATATATAAGTTTATAGAGCTCTTCTACACACCCTGGTAATTTCACCCAATTTCCACCCAAATTGCTAAATCACTCCAACATTAATGTCCAAGTACAGCGTTCCACCTTCTAAAAGCTAACAAAGCCGCATGCCCCGAAATTAACATTTGTTTCCTTTTGCAAATGCAAGGAGGAATTCAGCAGAATGCCTTAATAATTAACATATGTATAGCCTAAGTGATGTTTATGACCCCAATAGCTGTTCTTACTTCTTAACTAAGAGCCAGCAATCTGGTCTAGTAAATAGAGATGATGCTAAGGGCCGGTTGAGTTTGGCTTCCGTGATGTCTGGAAGCTCATTCCCTACCATGAATAGACGTTCATTGAATGGTACCAGCCACATGTGATCACAGTATTGAAAAAGCAGGCAGACGTCCATACCATATGTCCCTCGGCACGCGCTTTATTTTGCATTGCCTCCCGCTTCCTCTGCCAAAACTCTTCAACCTGTCTGGCCCTTTCTGCAGCGGCATGACCTCTATGTCTGCAAGACGAGCGGAAGGACACATTAATACACTAAATACGTCCCACGCGGGGTATTTCAATGATACATAGTCTTAACAATCCACAAATCTAATTTTTCAACAGCTCTAAAATGAAAACCCAACCTGTTTGCAACTGCCTGTTTGGAAACGTCCTCCAGTCTCTTCAGTTCTTTCTTCACAGCATCACCATCGGGGAAGGGTAAGTGAGCAGCGGGGCCATTGGGAGCCCTGGAGGTATAAATGAAGCAGTCGGTTTCTCTGTGATTGCTCTGGATTCCTAGTACGAAGACAGCCGATGAATAAGCGCATACCTGTTCACGAGGTCAGCGGGTTCCTTGCCGCCTTTTAGCTTGGCATCTCTTTCCTCTGCTGCTTTCATGTGTTCTTTCTGCTTCTGCATTTGGTCTAATATGGAATGGTAATGTTCATAAGATACCCGGGCCACCGCTTGCTGTGAGAGTACCACGCCGCCACCACCACCACCGCCTCCTCCACCTCCAAAACAAGGAGCCTAAAACATGAAAAAACAAATAAATTTCACTATAAACATTAATCCAAAACGGATCAACCTGAATTAACTTTATTGATATTTTCAATATTTCAATGGGAAATACTATAAAAGTACCATAAACAGAAGAACTTATATGGAGTGTGGCGGTGTCACCAAATATTGGAATGTGACAAAAGGTCTCCTGTGCTTAAGGAGTTATGGTAGGGCACAAAAATCTGTTTCATTTTATCAGTTTCAGGAATCTAAGGGTGATTTTATTTTGACGGCTGCCAAGAATCTGCATGATATAGTTTTCCTAAACTTGGTATAAATGGCATGCAAATGTAGGTATAGATCTCAGAGGTTCACGCCAGATACCTTCATGTCTCCACTTCCTCCAGACCCGATTACATTTCTCCAGCCCTGCTCTCTAGCTCGGTTTATTCGTTCAATCTTAAACGCAAAAGATAATACATTAATAATGGAAAGAAAAAAAAAAAAGGAAAAAAGACATAATGGGTAAGGAGAGCTGTAGGTTTCAGGAAAATACATTGCAATAACCAGCATAGAGGTATAAGGGGTAAAAACACCTCCACTTCAAATTAAGGGGGTAGCAGAGGCAATATTAAACACTAATCTGCAGCCACCATAAATTTAACAATGCCTCTGCTACCCCCTTAATTTTAAGTGGAGGGGTTTTCCCATTACAATGTATGTTGTGTGTACATCACATATTGCTCAAAGTCTCAAGCCATAAACCAGTATCCAGCCTCATGCTGAAGAGTCCCATTAAGGAGGAAACAGCTGTCCATGAGTGTTGGTCTGGCTTCTGCACCTCTCTCCTGAGCTGTGTACAGGGACATTTGCTCCAAAGAATCCATGTATAAAGTGGAAATAGACGCAAAGTGTTGATCAATATTAACCTAATTCGCATGCACATAGCCAGAATCCCACGCAGCCGTGGCAGAGTCACCAGATTTCTGTGTCAGCAGTCCCTGGGCTCGTCTGGTGGCTGCAGATTAGGGGTTATTAATGCCTCTGCTACCCCTATAAAATGTTTAAGCAGTGAGTTGTTGGCTGTAGTGACTCTAAAGGCCATAGACATATTTGCTGCCATCTGGTGGTCTATAAAAGGTACTGCCACGGACAGTGAGAAACCCTGGTCAGTGAACGTTTGCACTAATAATACTATACTGAATTTTTTTAATTAAAGGGTTTGGCTGTGTATTACACTCGGCCAACGTGATCTTTCTGGCAGGAGAGAGTTGGAAGGCAGGTCCTTCAGGAGTGTTTCACCATCTATGACGTCCTTTTTTATGAATAAACCTCAGTGACACAGTTGTTGCGCTGTGCACAAATCCATTCCATGTCAGTAGCGCTCTGCTCTGTCGTACATTACCAATCTCCTGTACATAGCTGTTACACTCGGGAACCGCTCGGTAATCTGCCATTTTAATACATGCAACATTTTGCACTATATCCTTTTATTACACTGTGCAATACCGGGTAGTTTTCTAGGATGTCAGCTACTAGTGGTAAAAAAGTACTCACAAGAGTCACGTGGTGAAAACACTAATCTCTGCGGCAGCAAAGTACCGATCCCTACACTGCCTGCATTTTCAGGCCAGTTGCCAGCAAAGCCGCTCCACTGAAGTAAATTGGAACATTATCTCGATTGGGGGTCGTGTAAGACCCTCTGGAGCTCTTGAGCATTAGAGACTGGTGAAGAGGGGATGAATTCAGTAAAATGCATCTCCTGTCTGTGATAGCGTAACCTAGCAGTGCAAGAAGCAGCCAACCGCTTTCCTACAATAGACTAACTATACTAGAAAGGCCTGCTTCGTTTAAGAGACTCCTCGTTCACATTTATGGTAGAACGTAACACGAAAAGCACGAGTATGCACGCAAAGACCTTGCAGGAAAGCTTCTGGCGCTTCCAATTCATTCCGCCCCAGAAAGCAGCGTTCAGATTATTAGTATTTTTATTCCCTTCTCCATATTAATGTATCATACCCGTTCCTTTTCCAGTCTCCGCATCTGCTCCGCCTTCAGCAAGTTTAGCTAGATTAAAAAAAGAAATGTTTTAAATAAATGTCGCACGAGCTCAGAGCAATGCTAGTTTCCCACCGTGATTTCTGGACACCGTCGTACCTGCTCCCTTTGTCTTTTCTCCTTCTCAAGCTGTCTCGCGTCAGGTCTTTTTTTCTTAGCTGCATCCTGCAAAATACGTCCCATTAATAACCGCAAAATGCATCTGACCCTTCCCGGAAACATGTGGGTTAGCAAAGGCAAGTTTGGAAAGAACCAAGGAGGAAAGGTTTGAAGTTTAGAGCTTAAACAGAGTGCTCCGTGCTAGATATTTCGAGACCCTCCAGCTCAGAATAGGGATAATGAGCTTGAAAAGAAGCAGGAGGGGCAACGTTATACCTCAAACATTTTCCTCCTTTCTTCTACCGGGTTGACTTTCTTCATTGGTATATGTGGAGCCTGGACAAAAGTGAAACTACGAATTAGATGGGGAGATTTCAGTTTCAAATGAAACCCAGGATATTAAGATTCAAGGAACATAAACGGCGAAGGAACATATGCACTGAACACATAAATAAGTGCAATAAACAGCTGTACACTGGTAAATAGGTTGGTTGGAGAGAGAAGATTTTGCTTCATTTTAGCACTTAAGCGATTTCAGGAGCCGACGATTCTTTTTGGTTAAACAGTTACCTGTCTGTGTCGGATCTGTGGCTTCCTGTCATGGTGCTTTTTAATCGTGTCTGCAGACTTTTTGATGGTTAAAGGCACTCCATACTTAGCAGCTGGTTTGGTTATCTTCTGAGCAGGAGGCGAGGCAGAGGGAACGGCTGGAGCTGGAGCTGCTCTTTTACCTGATTGTAGAAACGTAAGACAGATCTTCATGAAATACCAAGACTTGAATCATTGTTTTTATTTCTAGATCTTGTATTCACACAAAACTATTAGAAACCCCTTATCCACCAGAAGTGGAAGTAAGAAAAAAGAGAGTGAAAGGTAAAGATAAGATTAACAGTAGACTTGGCGCCGGCTTAGTGTTCGTATTCTATGAATAGTCGCCTATTCCCGTGTTTGTTTTGGGCGATTATTCGTATACGTTCTTTGTAGTCTCTTAGTTTTCTGCCATTTTCTAGTCTAAGTCTTCCGTAGCATAGCAAGGGTTAGTAAACTTAATAGGGAAGCCGTAGGATCACTCCAGGATTTAAAGGTCCGTAAGAGCAACCAATAGAGTCGCTCTTATAGACCTTTAACTTTTAAATCCTGGTGCCAAAGCCATTGGTCTTCCCAGGCCAAGTTGCTTGGAGGTGTAGCTTGCCCGGCTCTTTGCCAGGGGGACTCAAATCCCAGTTTACGGGAAGGAGGATTATAATTTTTGGTGTAAACTTGCTATATCACGTTAACTATGAGAACATTTTTTTCCAGCGAGTACCACCAAAAAAAAAAAACCCTTCACCACTATTCCAACACTAGTTCAAGTATCTACTCACCAGCTACAGCAGGGACAGATGGCTTTGGTTGATTGAGAACACCTCCCAAACCAAATTCTTCAGCTATAAGCTTCAAAAATAGATATAATGAAACAAACTGAATAAAATATGTTAAGAGCAGACGACGCTTCTATAATTACATCATACACATTAAATTTTTAAATTTCAAAACACACTCCTGTAACACTAAAAGGAAGCTTGAGGATGATCTGTCGAACAAAGCACCGGTCAGTCTACAATCATGATAAATGAATACATTTAGACCGGCTAGATTGTCATACATTTTGGATTACTGAATTCTTAATGCTTGTAACCTTATATGCGATGCCTCAACGTTCAGCATGAAGTTAGGATATTCCGACAAGCGTTCTGCCATTATATTTAAGCCAGACAGAATACTAAATGCAATTAAGTATATATTTTCATAAACCTCAGTTAAACACTTACCTGTGGCGGCAGAATTTTCTCTATACGTCTATATACAAAAGGCTTCTCCAATATGGAGGTGACTGACGGACGATCCTTGGGATTCCTCTTAAAAAGCATAGAGAGTAGATTGCGAAGGTCATAGGAGTAATGCAGAGACACGGGTGGGTACGACCCTCTGATTATCTTCAGTACTAGGTTTTTCATGTTACCAGCTTCAAACTACAAGAAAAAAAAAGCCACGTCATATGTTGCAAAAGCGGGAAGGGAATATTATTCAGAATATTACATTAGATGCCAAAAGACTTAAAAAGACTACAAGAGAACCTCCGGGCTGTGCAAGCAAGATGTGCGCCATTCACAAACTTTTGATGTCGGCCTTCCATCTGCATACTTCCAGCTGGCGTAGCTTTGGCACAAGTATGTGAGAAATTTTCCACAAACATAAAAAACACACATTTGGGTTTTTTGCACAACAAAAAAATGACAGCAGGACTTAATGTGTTAAGCGTCCCATGTCATACATAACTGTGAAGAGCAAATATAACTCTATAAATCGCAATAATCTCTCTCATATTATTTATATATATATATATATATATATATATATATATACACACACACACACACACATATATAAATATACATATACACACATATATACATATACAAACATATACAAACACACACACACACCGTTGGATCAATTACCAAGCAGAAATCCAGGGCCGGCTTTGAGGCAGCTTTAATGATCACAAAAGGATGCTGTATGCACAGTGTGCCACTCAAACTTCAACATTCAGCCACCCAAACTTCAACATTCAGTCACCTAAACTTCATCATCCGAACCAGAGATTAAAATTGTAAAGTGGATACGGCCAGTTAATGGTAGATATCCATTTCAAGGTAAAACCGAACAGTAGAAATAAAGGGTGGCTTAATTTAATTATGAACTTAACTCACTGCATGTTTGAGGGTGCACATTTCATACAGGACACATCCCAGAGCCCAAATGTCACTAAAAGAAGAAGAAGAAAAAAAAAACACCTAAGGTAAACCAACAAAGGGCAAAAGCATGCGTTCTGTTATTTTCTCCATGAGACGGTGTAACTCTCGGTTTCAGACATGCATCATGTCGCACAAACCTCTTGTTGTTATACGGTCTGTTCTCGCAGATCTCAGGAGACAGGTAGTATGGTGTCCCTATGCAAGTACGAGCCAGCTCGACCGTGCTAGATAGAAAGAGAGATACTTTATACCTCCACACCAGCACATCGGTTCCTCACACCAAGACATCGGAGATCAAGGCCTCACCTGTTTAATACCCGAGCTATCCCAAAGTCTCCCAGCTGGATTGTCCCACTCTTTGTCAAAAAGATGTTCTACATTTGGGAACACAGAAGTACAATGGATTTTTGAGAAATATTTTTTTTTTCTAGGCCGATAAAGTACCCACCAAAAAATAAACACCCAAGCCAAAAATAATACGCATTAAGCTTGGCCCACATGGATACGTATATCTATAGACTGCCATAGGTACGTTACCTGCGACTTTATATCCCTGTGCAGAATTTTTCTGTCGTGAACATGTTTTAAGGCCAAACACAGCTGAACAAACCAGTCCAGGATCTAGGTGGAAGAAAAGATTATAAATAGCTCTGGATAACTGGCATTGCGACCAAATTTGCTATTATTGTAGTACGGCACAGATGGCGATGAGATGAATTTACCTGATCTTCAGAAAATAAAACTCCTTTTTGGGCATTTATCCTTTTAAAGAGATCCCCTCCTTCACAATAATCCATCACAATGTACAGACAGCCACTTTCTGGAAAAGAAAAAACACAAAAGCTTGCACGTTTCTTCCACCAATTCAGGGTTTTACTGTCCCTGCGCAGTCTTCCCTCCCGCGACAATTGCCATCAATGCTATACAGACCTAAACATTAAGTAATATAAACCAGATTTAGAAAGATCCAAAACACTACAAGTTTGTACCAATAATAGTTTTTAAGAGATCAAAGGAAACAAAATATGTATTAATTTAATTAAAATACCAATTGTATTAATAGACTCAGAATACAAAGAAATGGTCAAAAATATTGTGGAGTTTTCTTTTGTTAAAACCGTCATAATTTTAGGTGGCTGAATAGAAGTGATTTCTATGTGTTGCAGCTCTGTTATCTTATCACAATCTACTAGACAAACAACATGACTCCTTATCATACGGGCTGTGGTAAACAATAGAATGGCTTAGTCTTAACCAGCCAGCCTGACTAATAAAAGCCTATGGAGGAAGGGACTACTTAGCCTTATCATATAGAATGAGTTGTCACCCACAATACTATGTTTGACAACAATGGCAGCCTCCAAGTCTTCAGATAAAGAAAGTTTATTGGCGCAAAAATGAAATAAAACCATGTTTTCTGTCGATGCTAACCTAACATTACTGTATATAGCACCATATTTTATGCTCAAGGAAGAAAATATTTCAAAGGGACTTTCCTCCCTTAGAATCGGACCAGACATCTTATGGTGGTGATGAGAGGGTCCGAACGCGAGTACCTCCCTACTTATTAATATTTATTTTTGGTTAAAGCATGAAGAGGATATTAGGGTGGTTTTCCTTGATCTCGGACACTCTGGTAGGCTGATCCCTTTAAGCCAAACATCTCTGGCACAACTATTGAACTCGATAAACTGGAAGGTCTAAACAGTTTTATTAAATATAATTAGTTATGATAAATGATGGCGGATGGAGTTTATATATAATAATAATCATGTTAGTAAAACATGTGCTGTCGTTAAATGGCTACACACTGTATTCTATTGAAATACTGGCTGGATTGCAGAGAACCTATTAAATACGTATTATTTCAGAATATCGAGCTTGGGATAGACATAGGAAAGGTGCGACCCTTTACATGAAATGAGTTCCTGTAAAAACAATCAATCGAGTTCTAACCTTCAAACGATTCCTTGTACTGGACAATATTGGGGTGCTTCATGTTTGCCAGAACAGCAACTTCTCTCCTTGATTCCGCTCTTTCTTTGTTGGACATCTTAAAACAAAAACAAAAAAAACCCCAGAAATACGTCAAGTTTCCCTGCGAATTGTTGAACGAGCCAATTTCTTTATGTGTAGAAACTGTATAGATTAAGAGGTAAGGACAAAAAAGAAACAGAAATGTCCTCGAACAGCCTTGAAGGGTAATCATTTTTAAGCTCAGTTGATCTATAGGTAACATTGTAATTGTCTTGTCTTATTTAAAAGCTTAGATAAGGCTCAAGATGCCACAATTTTCCAGATATTTTGTTACGGTTGTGTGAAAAAGTATTGGTCCCGTCTGATTATCTGCATTGTACTAATAACTTTCCAATTCCAAAATAGACTTCAACCCGTACCGAACCGTGATCATGGGCAAGGAAACAAGACAACTGCAGTTTAAACACGCAGGGATCAGCAACTGTGACATCTCATAACTTATATATTTTTAATATAAGAATACATCACACCCAACACATGTTTATATGAATAAAAGTATTTTTTAAATAAAAAAAAAGGGCTGACGGGGTTTGTAGCCCGCAGAAGCTTATCATCCTCTGCCACAATGTTGTTCAATTTTCCATATGATTGTAAGGGATATGTACCAACACAAATTCAACCAGATTTAACATAAAACTTTTTTTTTTTTTTTTTTTTTTTATATCTTGAATAATAAATAAAGACACCAACAACTTCAAATTGCTGTGGTCTTATTTGGCTTACAATGTATCATTAACAAATTACTTACATAAACTGAAACTTTGTAACCGTAAAAGCGCTCCTTGGCTACTATACTTAACCATTTAAAGACTATCCGCCCTAAAGCCAGGACAGTCAAAATACAACTGGTTCACCCTCTTCTCTCTCTCTCTCTTTTTATATATGTGTGTGTGTGTGTGTGTGTGTGTGTGTGTGTGTGTGTGTGTGTGTGTGTGTGTGTGTGTGTGTGTGTGTGTGTGTGTGTGTGTGTGTGTGTGTGTGTATATATATATATATATATAGCAACCTTAACCCCAATAACCAGACGCTCAATGGAGGTCAGTGCAGACAGTTAGCTGTTCGTCGCAGGTAAGAAAACACCACCTCAACAGGTTCTATTTATAGGGTGAATTCCCGCCCTTTGCGCAGCTTGAGGCACCCACGAGCGCAAGGCAGGAAAACTAAGCGGCGCGAGATACCCTCGAGCGCAAAAAGCTCAGCAAACTAAGAGGCGCGAGCATAGCTAGAAGCTACTTTCCCCTTTTTTTTTTTTTATGTAACTCCTGACCTAACCTGTTCTACCTAACCTGATCTTTACATGTCCCCACAACCACATGCAGCCCTGACTGCTAAATTGAGTCAGGGCTTTCCAGTTTGGTAAAGTAGAGGCCATCTGAAGTGATGCCCTTGCAAGAATCCAAAAGCTTTCCTGAAACATCCCAAGCCCTCCGCAAACCCCCATTCTAAAGCATTATAGTATAGTAGGTTGAAAAAAAGACTTAAGTCCATCAAGTTCAACCTTTCACACATACCTAGTTCTAAAGCTGATCCAAAAGAAGGCAAAAACAAAACCCCTACTTGGGGCAAATACCAATTATCTCACAACAGGGGGGAAAATTCCTTCTTGATTCCATAGCGGCAATCAGATTACTCCCTGGATCAACTTTCTAATACGACTGTCCGTTTAGCAGTTGTAGCCCTTTATGTTTTGCTTTTCCAGAAAAGCATCCAGACCTTTCTTAAAAATATCCACAGAGTTAGATAATACAACACCCTTAGGCAGAGACTTCCATATTCTTATTACTGTGAAGAACCCTTTCCTATGCTGATGCTGAAATCTCCTTTCCTCAAGTCTCATCCGATGACCCCGTTGTCTTTTGTAGAGACCTCTTTGTGAATAGATCACTAGAGAGCGGTTTATACTGACAAAGCGAGGTCCTTGCAAGAATCCTAAGGGTATTTAACCTCATTTGGACTTTGCTAGATCTGCAAGCATGTTCACTAGTTCATATTTTGTATTATTATGTATGTTTTCCTGTATATGTAATAAATATGTATGTTGGGGACACTGTTTCTTTTTTGGCTGAATGTTTATCTTGGGAAAGAACATTTCTTTATATTAATCCCCTCCCCTTCTCACCTCCTACGCCTGTAACCCCGCCCCTTTTCCAAACTAAAAACCTCTTCTCTTATGTATCTCTCTCCATCCCCTCTTGTAGCTTTCCTGAAACACCCAAGACCTCTGCAAAGCTCCACATAAAACCATGAAAGCCGTGCCCTCAAAAGCCTTCCATTCCAGCCGGAAACTTTGTATAAAAGTACCATAAGGCTAGATGATAATCTTACGGGCAGGATCTCAACTCCTGGCGTGTCTGTATGCATGAATGTATATTTGTCATGTATGCGTTAACTGCCCTAACTAAATTGTACAGCGCTGCGTAATTTCTTGGCCCTTGATAAAGGTAATAATAATATATGAGGCTATAATGGCAAAATATATTGGGGTGTTTTTCTATGTTTCCATCATTATACCAACAGACGGGACAATGCCTTAGCTAGAAATCATAAAGATCTGACCTCAGCCGGCATCTCCTAGGAAGGTCACGTCTACCCCTAGCTCGGTGACATGGCTTTCATATTAAATATGCATCAGTTTAGCAAGTACACCAAAAAAGCCTGGAATATATTTTAAAGATGTTGAGGGTGTTTTGCTCCCTATGGACTGATGCTGCGGGCTGCGAGAGAATGCACCCGCATTTACCAGCCAAAAGGAAACACTTACTAGCCCACACAAAGGAATGTATTTGGGAAGAGCCCACCTTCATCCGCCTTAGAAAGGATAATAGATTTTAAAACATACGTAGAAAACATTTTTTTAATTAGTTCAATAAAATTCTGTATCCTGGTGTCCTGCGTGTTGTGGCTGCCATCTTGCTGCCTCGCCTTATTTGCGATGATAAGGAGAAACTACCTCATGCTATAGAAATAGGATATAGATATATATGTCTGAATGTGAAAACAATACACTTGTATGGGCTGATGACAGGGGGCTCATGGGAACAGGAAAAATAAAATCGCATTAGATCCCTTGGCTATACTTCACGTGGAGCTGGCCCTGTATAATGCATGATTCAATGTGTGAGGAGACTGTAGACAGACTTAGCTATGCATTATGCAGCCAGGCGCTTCCTGCATGCAGAGGACTGGAGTTGGACATTCATAACCTATAGTGATATCACAGAGCTGAACACAACTCCCCATTTAGTAGACAGACCCCTGCACTTGTATGGAGCCGAAGCTGAGGCCAAGGTTATCTCAGTTCTTGCCGGCTGGATTTATACCCGCTATATTTTAAAAAAAAATCAGCGTAGGAAGGCTGTTCAACCATCTCGAGCAATGTACCTCATCTCTACGCTACGAGCAGTGCCAAAAGACATTAATAAACATTTCTGTTCCTTGAGCTGATGGGAAAAAGTCAATAATTGTGATTTCTTAAGCCTCCTTATACAGAAAGCACGTGATGTCACTAGGGTGTAGCCCGACTGATTGCAGCACCATGTAACTTATTGCCATGTGGAGCTGGAAGCATACACTATATATATATATATATATATATATATATATATATATATATATATATATATATATACGATACATTATATATACATATATACACACATTATATATATATGTGTGTGTATGTATACATGTATTGTATTATAGAGAGAGAGAGAGAGAGAGAGAGAGAGAGAGAGAGAGAGAGAGAGAGAGAGAATGTATCCTTCCAGCTCCACATGAACACGGTTATATATATATATATATATATATATATAAATATATATATATATATATACATATATAATATCTGACTGTGCGCATGTAAGCCTGACTAACCTTAGAGATGCCGATCTCCTTGATAACGTACTGCTTGCCATCTTCCTTGGATTTCACCAGAATGGCCTTTCCGAAGGAGCCCTCCCCGATCTTGCTTACTTTCTCGTACTTGTTCATGGCTGTTCCTCCCCTACGGCATGACTGTCACTACGGGCCGGCGAGCGGAACTCTCAGTGGGCGACACACGGCCCTCTCTGTCTCTATCTCTCGCAGCGCTCGGCCAGCCCGCTGTCTGATGTTAGCGGTTGCTGGGCAGCGGGCCGCCGGCGTCCGTCGCACACAGTGACGTCATTGATCCGGCACATCTTTCTGTAGCTAAAGGGAATCAGTGTATCATTTCTGCTGCGTGAAGCATTAGCGGCCATTTTTAGTATGGTTTCAAAGGAATGCGTCATTGGGAATGGAATTGGGGCTTCAGCTTTGTTTTTCTAAAAAACGATTGTGGTGATTATTTACTTGGATGCTCTACTTATAAAACTGTATTATACTTTGTCAAAATGATTTTTTTTTACGTCTGCTTTATTTTATATTAGGGCAAAAAGCGAATGACATCATTAGCATGAGAAACAATAAGTATTTCATATATATTTGTATTAAAAAATTTCAAATATTTGTGTTCTGGTGCAAACATTAAAACATGGCGTTTTCAGGATAACAACCAATTGGAACCCATCACATAAACCACATTTCCAGCTTAGCAACCTTTAGGTGTAAATGAAGTTCATGGACACAAGAAGGCATAGTTTATGGGGACTGTCCCTAAAAAAAACCCTCAATCATATGCACACGTAGCTGCTTTATATGGAACATACATGCTTTATACATGTAAGTGCCTGCAGGGACAGGGCCCTTAATTCCTCTTGTATCTGTATGTCAATTGCTATATTGTACTTGTCGTTATCTGTATCATTTTCTTCTTTGCACAGCGCTGCGGAATCTGTATGCGCTTCATAAATAAAGTATAATAATAATAATACAGTGATGTGTAGTGAATGTATATAAACCCTCCCAAGTCTAAATGGGAGATTCCACAGAAGGTTGTGGAGAATAACAAGGCTAAGAGCCTGTGGGACTTCCAGATCCAGCAGGTACTGGCCAATCAACCTGACGTCGTCGTATTGGTAGACAAGGACCAGAAGACAGCGGTCGTGATAGGTGTAGAAGTGCCAAGTGACAGCAACATCAGGAAGAAAGAGTACGAGATGTTGGACGAGTACCAGGGCCTGAAAGAAGAACTAGAGAAGATGTGGAATGTGAAGACCAAAGTGGTCCCAGTGGCCTCTGGTAGAGGAGCTAAGGTTGAGGAAACCCCTTAGGGTTTATATATATATATATATATATATATATGTATATCTAAGCGGTTTCTACTTCCTATTTTCTGCATCAAGGAAGCTTATAAAAGCTGTTACGCGAGAAGCCCATCAAGAAGGAGGTCAATTGCATGCTGGGATACATCAAGTGCCAGCACCAGACCAGACCTGGAAATGGAAGTTTTACCTGTAAATATCATCAAACAGCAGTGTCACTGCCTTACGATGAAATAATAATGTAGCATATAAATTCATTTCTAGAACATCTTTATAACGTTATATTATGATTACGTGATATGTAAAGTGATGCGCTTTTACCACCCACTGATAGGGTATCTGCCATAGGCTTACTTCCCAGGGCACCCTGGTCTGGAGGGACTGTCCATCAGCCATCACTGATCACTGGATAGCAGCTTTCTCAATTTCTACATCCCCCGGCTTCTTTACTGCCAGGTGGGAAAGTGTAACTGGCAATATTTTCAAGGCTTGACTCCAGTAACGGCAAAGTGCGGTCCAACTGAAGGGTCAATAGACCATGCCTATTAGTTAGCTTTAATAATTATTTCTAGCTGTCCAGCAGAACAAATCTATGTCACACGTCAAGAGAATCTGTCATTTTCTAAGATATTACGTTTTACCTCCAATTACACCAAATGCAATGATGTTTACAAATCAACAGCAATGAGTCATTATTAAATCCTTGATCTTAACGAGTTGTGACAATTCCCAAGGTTTCCAAACTAATTGCATTCATTGTAGAAAGAAAACGAGCAGCTGTCGGTAGTATTAATTGATACATTTAATGCTAAAAGTACAACAACAACTTTCTCGGTGCTAGCTGGGCACAGTGTCCGTACTTGGCCCGCACACCGGACTGGGCAGGTGGCCTCTGGTGGAGGGATATGAAACCTTTACATGGGATCTCAGGGAAATAATGCTTTTTCTTCTTGTGACCAAGATAACAAAGAGAGCCGTCTGTGACGTCATCAGAACACATCTCTGTTTGACGTGCCAGGTGCAGGATAATGAGCACTGGTTACAAGCTGGTTAAAGGGACAACCATATGTACTTTATTGCAAAATCTCGCCTCTTTGCCAACCCCCCCCCCAGCTATATGTCATGGAGGAGATGTGTTCGGCTGAGTATATGTCAATTACCCCTAGTCAGCAGGTGGCCACTCTTAAATCATTAAAGGCATCTCTATAGCTCTTTACCCATAATTGCCCCCACCAAAGTATTAGCTTATAGTAACCACTGTAGAAGAGGGGGTAATAATAAATAGTCCATGTACCGTATAATCTCTGATTTTAGGCAGTGTCAATATTTATTAAAAATAAGTGCATACTTGGATTAAAAGTGACCAGAGGCATGCCACCCTCAGCTTCAGAGCGTGGCATGGAGGCCACGTGGCTGCTGCAATGTTGGTATGTTACAATAGCGCCATAAAACAATCCATCGTAGACTGCAACAATTGATTACGATACGCTGCAGAAAATAGGCAAGCGCAGTGTGTTTGTTCTGGTGGCCACTTTTAGCCCTTCGAGGCTGGTATCAAAATATTATTTATTGATTTATATAGCACCATCATACTCTGCAGCGCTGTACAATGAGTAAGCAGGTCATAACAAGTAGCGCATCACATAACTTGGACTTAAATAAACCTGTCAGAATGGCACTGCTCGAATGAGCTTATAACAAATCCCGTGATCCCGTAAAGCCTGTATACATTTCAGGCTGTTTTGGGTGAACGGGGCGGCCGTGGTGTCCTGTCCTGAAACATGTAAAATGAAATCCCCAATGTGAGCCCCTGTAGATCTCACATACGATGTGTGTACAAATATATGTACACACACACACATATATATATATATATATATATATATATATATACATACGTATTTAATAGTGTTTAATTAAAAACAGTTTGTATATTATTTGTCATTTACTAAACTATAATATAAAGCTTAAAATTAACTGACTTTGTCAGTATAATTTAACTTTTTATGTCAATCAAAACAACTTTTTTTTAATGTCAAACACTATGTTTAGGATAATGTAATCACAGCAGAGATGCCGAACAGCCAGACTGACAGCTATGGCCGTAACACTCGTGATAATGCGCTAGTGTGTGCTAGTCAGACGTGACAGTCAGCTGCTCATAATAATGGGTCCTTCCCTAGCAACGCCCCCTACTCCCTAGCAACAGCTTCAGCACCTACCCGGAAGCAGTCCCCGGATGCGCGCCTCCTCCGCCAGCAGGTAGGCAACAGCCCTCACTTTCGTAATATATTTTCAAAGTGAGGCTGCGCCCTCCAGTAAACCCAAGCGATTTTCTAGCGTAGTACGGGTCTGCTGAGCGGAGCTGCCATTATACCCCTCCTCTGCCGCCTAGTGCCCCAAGAGAGGAGGGGGAGGATGCAGAGTCGCCTCCCCGGGGATCAAGCCGTGCGTCGGGCCACTCGGGACAGGTAGGAGGAAATGCTGGGGCCTGGATAATGCCTGGGATGTACTGCATGCCATGAGGGATGTTTGTACACAAGATGGGGGAGGGGGGGTATGGGAGATGGAGTTGGGAGGAGAATTTTAGCTTCTGTCCCTCCTCCATCCACTTGTCACCCCGTGTCTAGAGAGGAGCAGGTGGTCGCAGCCTACTCATGGCTTGTATATTTTCTTTGCGTGTTATCGTCATAATATAAATAACTTATTCTACAGGGAGTGTAATTCAGTGCTACAGCAAATAACATATCTGGGGCTTATTCACTAAATGGAGATTTCAACTCCTTGACTTGATTATGTACCCCCCCCCATTTAAATATAAATTGGTTTAATTTAGATTCCCAGGTTTTGTATTTGATGTACCCAGACATTATACATTTATTTCATTTGAAACCGTAGAAACATAGTAAAATACATTTTAGTTTCAGCAATTTTCTGAAAATTTATTTTACATGGTAGGTGCCACCGATGAATCAGTTAATGCTCAACAACATCCTCTGATTACAGGCATACCCCACATACATATATTATAAAGGGCCACATCCATCTCTTACATAGCACCCGACAGGGGGTAATATTTTTAATATTTTGGGGTTTATGGGTTTGGGGGTAGTGGATGTGGGGTTATAATGGTAATGTTAGGGCAGTTGGCTGTAAGGGGCTTCTTTTCCAGTCCGTACATCCCAGGTACAAGGGAATATTCAATTGTACAAGATGTTTTGTTTTTTTTTGACACACACCATATTGTCTACAAGAATAACGAAAAATATAACTTTAGCCGTTTCTGTAATATTTGGCACGGACTTGTCTTCATCGCACTATTAAGCATTCCGCGTCGCAATTCTTTTCTGAGCGCTACGTCTGTGACATCCATTGCTGATCCTCGCATATTGTCAGGGATCAGACTTTTTCGTGCATGCTGACCCGCTGATCACACTACAGATCAGCTGGCAGCATCTGTAGTTGGCACTGTAAGGGTTAAATGTGAAAGGTGCTAATAATGCACTAACCAGGTAACTAAGGCAGTGGTAAAGCACCTGCTGGATTGTGTTTGGCTGCGCGTGGCCATTGAACACTAGCAATTCGTTAAAGCGCTGTGAAAAAAGTATTTGCCTCCTTCCTGATTTCTTCTATTGTTGCATTTTTGTCATATATGAATGTTTTAGATCTTCTAATTGATAAATATGAATTTACAGGTCCCGGTATATGTCACTGTCAGACACCAGAATATGTGTTCAGCAGCGTCTCCCGAGTACAGTGACATGCATGGGTTTGTCAGGTAGTTTGGAAGCTAAAAAGCCACATTTGGGACGTGTGCATTTTTCAAATTGGAAATTTAAAGTGTGGTCACCCCCCTCTGTGTTAATTGGGACATGGCCAATTAAACTTACCCCCATCAAATCATCCATTTTTTTTGAAAATATGCCAGTATTTTAATTCTTTCCATGCGAGAATTCTTTGTGAAGATACAGCGCTGATTTTAGGACTTGCTCATAAAAATAAACATGTGTAATTTGGACTTTTTTTCAGTGGAGAATTATTTTTACATGTTAGCGTTTTTTTTTTTTTGTTTTTTTTGTGTATTTTACTAATGACATTGTGATTAGAAAGCTGGGCTCCATTGACTTGCATGGTTGGATGCAGTACCTGTATTCACTTGCAAGGGCAGAGCCAGTGTTCTCAGGAGGGTCTGGAGAATAAAGTCATGACTTGCTTGGCACGTCAATTTTGTTACACCCCCAGTCATGATTACTGCCAGCTCATTTCAATTTAGACATCAATTAAATAGAACCTGTCTTGCAAAGTGAAAACGGGTCCCGAAAGGCATCACATGATGCTGCGGTCTAAACAAATTCAAGAACATTTGGGAAACGGTCGTTGACCTCTATCAGCCTGGAAAGGGTTGCAAAGCCATTTTTAAAGCAACAGTAAGGAATCTTCCCATGAGTCGCTGTCCTACCAAAACTCCTCACAAAAGAACCCAGACCAACATGTGAAGAACTGCAGGCCTCACCTGCCTCACATTTGCCAAAAATTACACTTTGAGGATAATATTCTGTGGACTGATGAGTCAAAAGTGTAAGACGTGGGTCTTGTTACATCTGGTGTAAAGCCAATACATTCCTCAATAAGATCAGACCAACAGTCAACAAAATTGTGGTAGTGCGGTGGTCTGGTTCCTTTTCTGCTTCAGGACCTGGGAGACTTGGAAACCATCAGAAAACCCAGAAGGAGAAGGCCTGTCTGGCAGTCGGTTTGTGACCTGGTGCTCCAGCCCAGTTGGGTTATCCAGCAGGACAATGATCCGAAGCAAACGAGCAAGTCTCCCTCTCAATGGTTTTGAAGTGGCCGAGTCACAGAGATGCCGTGGCATGAACTTAAAACTGCAGTTTATCCTTGAAAACCCTCCAGTGTGGCTGAATTAAAACAATCCTGCCAAGAAAGAGCAGCCAACCTTCCTCCACAGCCATGTTGCCGGTTATCGGTACAGCTAGTTATTAGCTTTAGGGGCAATTACTCTAACATCGTGATTAACGGTTTACTTTCAACAAATGAAATAATAACGTAAAAGCTGCATTTTGGGTTAACCCGTGTTTTCTCTGTTGAGTTAGTTGAATGACTTGAGACTTTTGAACGTGAAAAATTTGGAAAAGTAGAATAAATCGGGAAGGGGTTAATGCTTTTTCACAACGCTGTACAACCTCATTAGTCCTCTGTGAAGCTACAGTCACCGGGTGGGTAATTTAAACGTGATATGGCGGCTGCGCATGTGACTTATGAATAATATTTAACGTTTTTAAAATGAAAGAATAGGATTGGTGATCATCTATAAATTGACTGCCCCCTTAATATTTAAAATGTTTTATTTTTACTTGAAATTCGGTGCAAACTCCTAAATTCTAGTTTGCTGTAAAAAGATACATGTATCCGTTCTATTGAGCTAATTCTAAATGAATCACGGGTTCAGGTAATCCACGCAGCTAAAGAGCTTAATCCATTGGAAACGGCAGAGAAACGGTCTCTGCTAGTGGTAAATATTCTCCCGGCGTTCTTCATTTCCCGTGATCCGGCTAATGCCCTGTATCGCCAGCCGGACAAAACTTAAAGAGGTCCTTTGTCTTCTGCAATGACCCGGCTGTTCATATGATCTTCACATCAAGTCTCGCCTGCGTCATAAGACCGAAGAGCAGCTTTCCTTCTGTGCTGTCTTTTTCACTCGAAAGCCGGAGAAACTAGTCACCCAAAGCCGAGAGAGGACCGGGAAACGCAAGGGAAGCTTATTTAAAATGTAATTCTATATAGAAATGTTGGTCCACGTCTGTAATGTTTACGCGTTGGTAACGCTTTGGATAACGGTGGCTGAAATCTGTACAGAAAGGAGAATTATACTTATTCTGCTTATCGTGCTATGGCATATTTGGTTACTTTCATAGCAGCGGATGAGCCTTTTCTCTGTGCTTCCTGCAAATAAATGAAACGGATGCGCTTTGGATTATTGAAGAGTAGCGGATTACAAGGCTGCAAATGGGTGTAAAGTATGATATTTTGAGACTAAGTGAAAAATACATTGCACATGGTTTGAGTGAAACATTTGTCGTTCGCAAAGAAATCACTAACCCCCCCCATTCAAATAGCATTATCTGAATACATGCTTGTAGGAGATGATTAACCAGCCGAGATCTGTTGGGAAATGCATTAATGTATTTAAGTTTTTTAATGATGTCCCAAGGGAATCCCCCCCCCTCCTTTAAATATAGGTCCACTTTCCTCGAACCGCCCTCCAACGTGGCGATCCTCTCCCCGTCACGAGGAACTCTTCTGTGACTCCGCCCCCTTGAGCGTCACGTCTTGAAAGGGGCGGGACGAAGAGGCACTGCCACTCAGCAGCACGGTGTGTGCAAGCCGGCCGCCTAATAAAACTAAAGCGCCCGGCGTGCACACGGCGGCCTTGCCACCTCACCTCGCGGCTGCACTACGTGAACGTTGGTCTGCCAGCCCGCTGCGGGCCGCACACTGAAGTCCGGCAGGCCGGACGTTGAACACCCTGACCTAGGAGCCAGGACAAAATTCTCAGTCGCCCTGACGCCTGGGATTTGTTGAGCCCTGTCCTGTAGGACTTCGATATATAGTGTATAGCATCGTCGGCTAATGCAGAGAGTAGATCTGATTAAGAAGTATTATTGGAAATCCAAGATCATCAACCGTTCATGCATGCGGTGCCATAATGTACGAATATGCAAATTCACTATTGGGTCTGTCAACTCTGAGTAGAAACCCTTCCCCAAAAAATTAAACGGGGATGTAGAGTGAATTCAACAGCCATATTCTTCTTGCCTTTTCTTCTTCTTCATAGTAATGAACGTTTGAATTCAATCACACAGGTCATCAAGCAGCTAAATGGAGTCTGAGCAGCTATTTCAGCGCAGTTATTATCGGAACAGTTACAACAGTATTACCAGCGCAAGCAGTGATGAAGAGCTTCTAGATGGAGCCGGGGGAATGATGGACTTCCATACACTGGAAGATGACCACTTGTTGGATGGTGATGCGTCAATGGGTGAGCCCGCTTTTATAATTCGCCCTTATGGAGGGGTTTTGTTTCCAAGACATGTACCCGTCATATGTTCATCTCAGCCCGGATAGGCGTATGGATGTTCTGAAGGAAAGTCCAAGTACTGAGTCCTTTTCAACAGGAATAATGGGCAGATTATTTTGCATATGCTGTCAGATTCTATGCTTCTAAGTTCGAGTTGTTCTGGAAAACGTCCCGTCGGGATAAATGTTTTAGGTTTGCAAAAAAAAAAGTTGTGCACTATGTTATAAAACCAACAAGCCTGCCTGAACCAGTTTAAATACCCCGGCATACTTCTCCAATCCATCCGTGCTTCCATCTCTGTCTCTGGCCAGTGGATCCCAAAGCTTCATAACCGTGAAACATACAATAATATGTATAAAATAAAAATAGTATTTGCCAATATATGTAATTGTTTTCTGATGTATTACTTAGCGTTTATCTCCGGGAGGCAGAGATCTGTGGCTGGCGCATGTCATCAATTTTTTGTCCTGAAGGTCTCTGCATTCTCTTCAACTTGCCCTAACAAATGCTGCCTGAACCAATTTAGTGAACAATAGAGGGGAGAAAATATAATTAACCCTAAGTACATGTTTGTGTAGGCAAAATGCAGCACTATGGAGCTTGACTCTGTCGGAAATATTTTAGTTACGTGGATGTGTGTTAGAAAACGTAAGTTTGAATACAGAGTTAGAGCGGGTTTAATATGTTAAATATTGCGCATCTGAAACCATGTTCTAATGTACTTATAAGAACGTGTCGGGGGCACCTTAGCCGTATTATTGTCTGGAAGGTATTGGATGAAGGTACCGGGACAGACTCTGTGTTCACGTTTTCATGCCTTGTAACCGACAAATGTTTTTCTTCTGCTGACGGACACGTCCTGCTGCTGATGTGGCCTTCTAACAGTGCAGATACCGGGTACGGCTTCTCTTCCTGCTCGCTGAGCTTTTAGCCGTGCGTTATTAGGCTAGATGGCTTTAGAGATGGAATTTGTTTAATGTTTTGTATTAAAGGGATGTATCATTCAGGTTCACGCTAACGCTCTCTAAGTTATTCTCTGCCGACCACTTCCTCTGCCTCCGATCGGGGAGGACGTCTCCACAGCGCTGCCGTTTTGGCGGATGTTTCCGGGTTATGTCCGCGGAGATGTGGGCGATGAGAAGGGTTGAAGGGAGAAAATAGCAGATGATGTGGAAGTAGTCGGCAGAGAAGGTAGGGAAAAATGTAGAGTGTGTGAATGAGAATGAGGGCAACGAATCTCATTCCCTAATTAAAAATGCCCCCGAATAGGCAAGGAATGAAAAACGTTGCTCGAAATGGAATGGCCTGAAAAATTTGCGTGTTTAATGCATAGGATACCTGTGATACACCCATATATTAATGCATACGTGCTTGGGGCCAGCTCCAGCGCTGCGGAGGGGATCTGTTTAGACCCCAATGTGTGTATGTGGGAGGTGCGCCCGTTGATTTTGGTGGTGATGATATGGGGTCTTTCTGCATGGGACCAGGCATTCCAGCCACTAGTAACACGCAGCAGCGCAGTAACATGCAATTCCACGTGTTTGTATTTTGGAACCATGGAACACGTTAAAGCTCACACATGGCTGCACTACACTGGCTTGGATTTTGCTCATTTAGTGTTCACCGGTATACACCTTTTATATCTCTGAGACGGTTGAAGCGGATTGAGACGGTTGAAGCGGATTAACCCCGTGTAGTTTGCATGTGGTGTGTAAATGGGACTGTTGGGGCTGACTTCGCTGGAAGTCCCGGTCTGTCAGGAAAAGCACACAATTAAGTTAACCTTGGAATTTCACCCGCGAACGCGCCGTTATTTGGTGGATTCATCTAAGGCCTGTTTAGTTTGTGGCCGGTAACGTTACATTTCTGAATATTGAATACGTTTAATGTGCGTCCATTATTATCATTATTATTATTATTATTATTATTACAGACTGTGCATTAGAAATACAACGTTCCCGTTTAAGCAAATTAAATCAGCAGCCGAGCTTTCATGTTTTTTTTGTTTTTTTTTTTACTTTTTGTTTGCACTAACCCTCAAAGGTTTGAGGTTGCTTAGAAATCTTCTTGTTTTTGTAGGAAAAGCAAATTGTAGTGATAGATGATGAAGCCGTAGATCGCAGCGGGTGTCTGCACGGAATCCTTTCTCGCCCCGTTCCAGTTTCTTTGTGTAAATAGGTGCGGTTGTGTTCCAGCGGCTCACATCCTGCTTTGCTGACAGTTCTGCGTTTTCCATCCTTATGTACACCTTGAATGTTTTCCACTGACTGTGTTTCTTGTCTCTGTTAAACCCGCTCCCTCCCGTTCTGTACAGCGAGGCCGCGGTGGTACATTTTACGGCGTATTTAGTATGTGGAGCTCCCACCTTTTTATGTGTCTTATTTGTATTGTCGTCAGGATACGTACTAAGGTGGATCTGGTAGGTTTGGCACAGGGGTCCCTTAGCTACCCAACCCCCCCCAATGTTGTGTGTTGCGTCCCCTAGGCTGACCTAGGTACCCCCTTTTGACACAGTTTGTGGCATACATGTTTACGTGATTATGTTGTGCTCTCTGGTGTTTAAATCTCGGAACACTTTTGTAACCCCTCCTGATTCAAGCAAATTACAAACGAGTGATTACTCCGCAGAACCTCTGCTTATGGCGCCTTTAGTCTGAAATGCTTCCCATAACTGCATTAGAAGATACTTGTTGCTAATATTGTCATTTTACATCCGTATGAATGGACTGCGTCGTCATCATTGCAAGCGACATAAAACTTTAATATTTGTGCTATACATTAAAAAAAAAAGTATAAATAAGATTTGCCTTTTGTTACATCAGGCGATGCTGTCATGACATCACAATAAGTTCATCTGGATAGTGTGTTGTCATCCAGTTCCATGCTTCCCTGGAAACAGACCTCGGGTGT
Organism: Spea bombifrons; assembly: GCF_027358695.1. NCBI lineage: Eukaryota > Metazoa > Chordata > Amphibia > Anura > Pelobatidae > Spea > Spea bombifrons. The sequence goes on along the minus strand of NC_071087.1, from coordinate 30,725,680 downwards.
CCATCATTCAGCGCCAGAAACAAAAACAGTGTTCCTACCGTGCCGTTCTGTTACTGTGTGTATGTACTAGTGAAGGTGAATATTTATTATATTCCAGTGATTGAATGTTTTTTTCTGTTTTAATAAAAGATCTGAAATGCCAGCATTACCAACGTGCCTGCAAAATGTTTAACTAGTAAATGGTGGGTGGGATTTTTATAGATAATTTAAACATGCATAAAGCAGGATAAAGACTTTACATCAGGAAGCTCGGACAGATTCGATGGGCCGGATGGTTCTTCTCTGTCGTCAAAAGTCGATGTTTCCGTTTAATAAATCATGATGCGGGGGATGAAAAGTTTGGCAAAGACCCCATCTTTTTCTCACGCATTATATTAAGGAAAGATTGATATCTGGACCAGATATGCCAAGAAAAAAAAACATATCTAATTGAAATCGGACACCCTCTGGCCACATAGACATAAAAGACGTGAGGTGTTAATAAACCAGCAACCCCAGAACGCTGGCTGCTTCTGGCTATAGTTTAATTGACTCCGTCACCCAGCTGTAAACTGTGTGTGTGTATATATATATATTATATATCCCCCCCCCCCGAAGCAAAGAATAAACTGTTAAAAACCCACTGTAAATTGTCACGAATAGAATTGCATGCATACCAACATAAAATGTGATTTTGTATCATTGTCCGCAAATGTTCAAGTAAATTCCTTCTAGGACACAATGTTGTACCAACCATCCTACGAAAACTTTCAATCTATTTTGGGCAATAATCCAAACATTAACCTGCTTGGCATTTATTATTAAGATGAAATGTACATAATCCTACAGTTAACAGTAACAGTTTCTCGCTTGTTTAACTTGTAAGTGTATTTTGCGTACTGGTCAGTATAGAGGTGAAACGTGTAGAGGAATTGATTAAGTGTGTATGTGTGTGTATATATGTGTATATATATATATATATATATATGTGTGTGTGTGTGTGTTTAAGCCGGCACGTAGTGTTGCCTGCCGGTTAATCGAGCAGTGTAAGGTATGTCATGTATTTGGCGGGGGCTTTGGTCTGTATAGAGTGCGAGTCGTGTTTAAAGCCTGGTAGCCGGTTGTGCTGTTCCCCTGACTCGCAGCTAGTCTGCAGCCAAGAGCCGGCGTCTGTGTGATCGCCTCCTCTGATGACATCACGGAGTGTGGAGGAAGGCAGTCGCTGCAGGGAGGCAGCAGCAGCACTCACTGCTAGCTCTCATCAAACATGGCAGCTTCCCAGGCTGCAGCTGCTGCATGAGCCATGCCCTGGTGTTTCTCCTAATTGAGCTGCCCTGTTCCCCATCGCTGCCCCTTCATGGATAAACCAGCGGATCCCTATTTACCCTACGATGGGGGAGGAGACGGCATTCCTCTGCGGGAGCTGCATAAAAGAGGTATGTAAAGGGGCTTTATTCCATTACGTTACCTAACGTGGGCTCGCTGCAACAACACGCAGGTCATGATCTCCCTATCCTCGTTCAGAAGCCACGTCTCAATGGGTTGGGAATGTTCACCCTTTCATGGCCGATGTCTTTTGTAAATTGTCAGATCATGGTAGCCTGCGGAGTCCATTTGCATTGGAACCAACAAGACAGTGTCCCTGCGCCCTCCCCCCGTCTCCCCTGCAGGAGATCTCTGTAACGCGCATGCAGATATTAAAGGCATTATGGATTGGTTTATCCAAACAATCGCACTATATGTATGTTCCTTATGTTATAGCAAGTGCTGGCAGGGAGTGGCGTTGCGTAAGACAGGGTATGCTGTTTACTCGTTGGATACAGAAAAGAGCTTTTATTTTTCTCCCTGCGACAAGGTTATTGTGCAACACGCTGCTGGTGTCCCAGCGCATGCACAGAGACTACCTCTGTGTCAGTAAAGCCTCAGAACTCCCGCTATTCATCAGGCATTTCAAATGTTGTTTTTCCTCCTTCTCCGGTCGTTCCAGTTTAGCTATACATTTACGACACGGTCCTATATGCCTGCAGGATATGCGCAGCTTCACCTCTTCCTCGTATTCCCAAGATCAGTACTGTAGCGTGTCCCGGAAGCTGGTTTCTTACCTGTGCTCTTACACCGTGTCCTCCCACTGCTGTGAATGCTTTACATTGCGTATCACTTTACACCCTAATCCCGTTGCGTACCCTCTATTCCCGCTGCGTACCCTCGCTCCTTGTCAGACTATCTAGATGGAGAATAGTCGTCCTGACGTGTCTGCGCTGGGGGTGAGGATGCTTTCACCTGGTCGTGGTTTGTGCACTGACTCCAGTGATACCATCACACCTGCTCCATGTCTAATGACTACCGCTGACCGATAAATCCCGACACGGAGCAGCTGCCACTAAACATGGAGGATTGACATACCCAGCGCTTTATAATCCAGGCGAGGATCGGGGCTGATCTACAGTATTATTGTATAATTTCTGTGTATTAGTTATGTAGCCCGCGTGCTGCTTATAACAGAGACTGAACCGGAAAAAAACCTGTACGGCCGGCTCGAGGGGTTTTTCTTCGTTGGAGGAATGTACAGAGGAAATGTACAAACACATCCTGATGAGATTAGTGTGCAGCAAAGCCTTGCGATCAGATTCTATTGTCTTTAGTTCTTATTGGGTTTTCTCCTTCGGCGTATGTGTGTTACACAGCAAGGAACGGGTCTGTAATTCAAGGTGAGATCTATTGAATCAACGTGGAAGAAAACTGTAATGTCAAATTTTAGAGACCTCCGTGGTCTCCTCTTCAGAAAACACTTGTTTCCAGTAAGGCACCGCAATGCTCTGGCTTGGAATGGTCAGTTGATTGTTAAACATTTTGTAGGATTAACCCTTTAACTGGTAGAGTGGTGTGCAGTTTTTTTGCCTTTGGCTTTCAAGGGTTAAACGCATAGTCCTGCACTATAAGTTACAGAGTAAATAAAGGCGATGTTTGTTTATTTCTCCCCCGCGCTCTGTGCATATACGCTGGATGCATGCTTCTTCAACATCTGAAGACCACTGCTTGGAGGCAACCCAATAGCCGGCAGGCGTGTGAACCCAGTAGCCCATTCCACAGGTTCAGGAAGTGGATTATTTTATGACGTTACTATGGTTGACAGGTTTTCCAGCATGCGCAGACTCACATGCCTGACCCTCCTACACCTGCCTGTAATCTCGCTTGCTGCACGCCACAGGGAGCTTCGTCAATGTTTCTGCTCACTATATATATTATATGGATTATTGCACTCACAGTGACTAGTGTAAGGCTTTTGGAGCTGGGCTAACAGGAAGATGAATGAATGTAAAGGTGACCTACTGGCCAAACTAACAATCAAAGCTTTAGAACAAAAGGCAACAGACATACAGTGTGAGTCATTGTGTAACGCACACAAAGACTGCCCATCTTGCAGCTGACACAGATTAAGTACACCTCCGGAATCCTGCCCCCTTCTAAAAATGATTTGGATGTGGGAAATGGAGAAAAGCTTCATAAGCAGTTTATCCTGTGAACAGTGTGTTCCTGTTTGGGTTGCACAACGTTATATTTTGTTTGTACAGGGAGTTATTCTGTACGTTGGCAGATTAAGATACACATGGAGTGCCACAACTTTTTGTTAGTCAATGGTCTGTTTGGCAACAGCGATATCGGTATCCCTGTACTGTGTGACCAAAATGGCCATTTCAAAAAAAAAATTTTTTTTAATTTCCAGGACACGTCTAATTGCTGCCAGTTACTGAGCGTCACCTATTATGCTACATAATGTTTTTGTATTTATTTAATACATTTTATATTTATTGCTACTTTACCAAAAATACAGTGTCAATCAGACACAGAATCCCTCCTTCTAGATTTTCCCACGTCATGTTTGGTGACGTTTCCTCTTCCAGTGTGGGTGCTGGAACTTTGCCCTGGATAGAGCATAGGTAATGATTAACACTTGTTTTATTGTCATTTGTTTGCTCAAGTGCAAAGATTCTTGAAGATAATGGTATCGCTGTGTGTGTATACCGCAGGTATCAATGACCTGCACCATTGATATTTTGCAAAGTCACCAGTCTTAGAACGGCGTTGGTAAAACCTCACCATATCCGTGCCTCTCCCGTGACAATGTGCAGAGTGAAGTTTAACGGTTTAAACTGTCTTGTACTTTTGGTTTAGGCTGACCGTTGACCGCTGACGCTGAGAAATGTGTCTATTTGGCAAACCCTTCCACGCCCCGCACACAGATAATGTTCTGACTAAGACATTGTGACTCTTTTTATCAGTATATTTTATTACAGCATCTGCTGCTGGTTCCACGTAGTCATTCACTACATGGCAAGTAACATGTGATTGATTCTAATGTCGTTCCACAGGGAAGCTTCATTGGTACTGGACACGGTACCATAAAGTATTGCCTTTCATACTGCACTCCTCAGACAGGCAGCCATCGCCTTACCATCTGATGCGTAAAGGGGGGCTTTGGCGGTTCCTTGGCTCTTTGGATTAGCTTTAGTTGCTTACGGTCAGCCAGGATCCATAACCTATACCCAGAGCCTCTATTACTAAAAGCGCCTGGATGTGAAAAGTCCACATTGCATGAACGATAGTACTGTTTGTTCTGGTTAATTTGTATTTAGATTGGCTGGGTGACCCCAGGAAGAATGACGGGCTGTGGCAAGAAGTGAAAGTAACAGACTAATGCGACAACAGTAGTGTGTGTGTGTGTGTGTGTGTGTGGACATCCCTTCGAATTACTGGATTTGGCTGCTTCAGTCACACCTATTGCAGAGAGTTGTGTAAAATGAAACGTATAGCCATGCAGAGCTTCAATGACTTTTCATGTGATAGTTCACCAAATCTTTGCCCTGCTAGAGACTCTCTGGTCCATTGTAAGCTCAGTCATTCTTCAGCAAGGCGGTGGGCCTCGCAGGCTCACAGGACAGTAGCACATGGCGATGAAGTCTATGGTGTGGAAAAACTCCCCGTCCTTGATTGTTAGGAGTTCAGCGAAGTGGGTTGCCGCAGTTGCAGGTATTGGCCGAGTCGGTGGTGTAAGCTTTGCCAGCGTTGGATGCTGGATCAGTGGAAATGTGTTCTCCAGAGTCATCGCTATTTTGGAAGTCTGATAGACGACACTGGGAGCGGGAAAGATATCTGGCTTGCTGCGTAATGCCTCCAAAGTTTGGTGGGGGAGGAATTAATATTTGTGCTCTTACTCAAGGAGGAAAGCTTCAGATTGGTGGGGGTTTGAGAGAGACTTAAACTTTACCTTTTCAGCGGAGATAGGCTAGTGCCCTGCTCGCTTACACTTCAGGGTGACTAATAAAAATTTTAGCACTCATCACTCCCTGGCTCCTGGGATCTATCAAACCAGCTTCGTATCTTTTGAGATTTTTTATAATGGAGGCTTGTAAGACACAGAAGGAAACCTAATTTTAGAGTCTTATCTTTATGTTCTGGACCAACTATTCAGTGGATATCTTAAAAAAAAAAATACTTCCTCTGCATGAGGCTTTGTCCGTTATCAAATGTCATGGAAGTAACCCTGAGAGGAAACCCAATCTGTCCCAAGCAGAAAGCTCCTTCCTTTCATTCCAGAAGCTTGTATGTGATTTTAACCACCAGAAACAATGTTTCTAATCCCCATACAATGCCTTATTTCAGAGATATCCTTGATGGATGGTGGACAGCATACCGTGATTTACATCCCTTTGTTAAGGACTTTACTGTTTTTATACTGTGTCTTGAAGTAGGGTATGTAACGTCGTCTTATAGATTGCTATGTGACATTCTCACCACTTCCCCTTGGGTGCTGCAAATCAGGACAGCTGTTTAGTGGGAAAAGGGTGGACCAGAGGCAGCTTGCGGCCACATGGAAGCCACGTTTGAGGTCTGTGCTTCAACAGCACCGACTTCCATAGATTTTACAGCTCCCTGGGCTAGTCAGGAGAGATTAGAGTATCACCTCAAGTGGCCCATGATCCCCACTGCCCACAAAAGTTGGCTGACAGGACAGTGCCCAAAAATGTAGGATACTTGGGAGGTATAGGGCCAGTTAGTTTTTTTTTTCCTGATGGCATCCTTATAAACAGTGAAATAGGGAAACTATATACTTTTTTGTTTTAGGAGATGTCAAGCTATTCATAGATGCCAAACTATATATCCGATCACATAATATAATAGTAAAAGTCACTTTTTATTTTAACCGTGACAAACTAGATATTGCTTCTCTTATTCAATAGAGTTAAGTTATTTTTAGCATGAATTGAATGAATTAACTTTATTTTCAGAACCTTTTGGGTTTTCTCCTATCCGCTTTCCCTTTGTTAATGTTGGATATTTAATTTTTTTTTATTTTTACTAATATTCACTTTTTTCTTTTCTTCCAGGAACTCATTACACAATGACAAACGGAGGAGCCATCAATAGCACCACTCACTTGCTGGATCTTTTAGATGAGCCAATCCCCGGGGTTGGAACATACGATGATTTCCATACGATCGACTGGGTGCGGGAAAAATGTAAAGACAGAGAGCGTCACAGACGGGTAAGGAATCAATTCAAAGAACACGTGGATGTATGTTATGACAGTGTAAAGGTTCCCTAATAAAATGGACCTTTAAAATGACTTTAATGTAGGCTCTAGCTGACCATTGAACAAATGGTCAGTGGACCTGTTCCCTATTATTAGTTGTCTTTTATATAGCGCCATCATTCCACAGCACTGTACAATGGCATGTTTTTGGCATTTGTGCAGCTCTAGTGCTTTAGTGTGTGTGGATACTCCGCACCACACATCGCAAAGAGTGTAGTGTGCTTCCACATACACTGTATGGACAAAAGTATTGGGACACTTGACCATTACACCACCAGGGACTTTTATGACATCGCATTCTGGTTGGTCTGCCCCTTTTGGCTGTAACAGCTTCTACTCTGCTGAGAAGGCTTTTGAGAGATTTTGGAGTGTTTCTGCGATAATTTTGCCCATTCATCCAGTAGAGCATTTGTGAGGTTAGATACTGATGTTGGATGAGAAGGCTCGCAATCTCTGTTCCAGTTCCTCCCAAAGGTGTTCAATGAGGTTGAGGTCAGGGCCAGTCAAGTTCTTCCACCCCAAACTCATCCAACCATGTCTTTATGGACCTTGCTTTGTGCACTGGGGCACAGTCATACTAGAATAGAAAATGGCCTTCCTCAAACTGTTCCTACAAAGTTGGAAGCATAGCATTGTCCAAAATGTCTTGGTATGCTGATGGGGATGTCAAGAGAATACATTGTATAAGTCTGTAAACGGGTGGCTTTTTACTGTTTACAGATGGAAACCTTTCTAAGAAGGGAATATCCATTTGAGTCTTTAGTTGGGGGGAAAAAAACAAGCAGGGTGCTGGGTGGCGAGAGGCATTAGTAGCAGGAAGGTGGAGGTGGTTCATCCACCTTACGTGCTTCTGGTCAGCCCTCACTGAGAGGTGGGCTACGAAATTTGTAAATTATCAGGAGAGACTAAGCAAACTTGATGGGAAATAATATTTGCATGGTTCAGTCATAAAGCTATGCTGAATTGAGGCCAAGACGAGACAAGACCACGGATCTATTAATATCTGGGTCTCAGCATCAGGTAAATGGGAACAATTTTATGTTTTTTTTTTTTTTTTTTTTTTTTTTTTTTTATTAGCAAATAAAGTCCTTACATAACCTCTAAGCCTCGGACCCTATAGTTTCGGATTATGACCTCTTGCTCCTCCTTTCAAATCAGTCTGCCTCCTAAATCACTTTATGTATTTAAAGTTTTCTATTGCACCCCCTGTATTCTTCTTTCCTCCTAGCTATACATATTGAGATCCCTTAGTCTTTCCTGTTCATTTCTATCTTGCAAACCACTTACCGTTTTCTGTAACTCTCTTCTGAACTCTCTCCAAAGTGTAAATATCCTTTTGGAGATGGGATCTGCTTCCTGCTATTAATGCCTCTCGCTGTACAACCCAGCACCCTGCTGCTTTCTCCGACACTTTGTTGCGTTTACCTTTTAAGTCATCAAGAAGAATAATTCCCAAGTCCATCTCTTCCATTGTAACTGACAGAACAGTGTCCCCGGTGCTATATTGGGATTTGTACGTCCCAAGTGCATTATTTGTCACTTATCAACATCAAACTGCAGCTGCCACTCTCGACCATTCTTCTAATTTACTTAAGTCATTCGCCATTTGAGTTGTTCCACCAGGAATGTCTACCCTGTTGCAGAACTTTGTGTCATCTGCAAAAATACATCCCATACCATTATACCTTCTGGAATATCACTAATAAAAATATTAAACAGCACGGGTAGTAATACTGATCCCTGAGGTACCCCGATAGTGACGGGTGCTTCCTCCGAATATTTACACCGGTAAATTTCTGCCTCCTTTTACGTAACCGTTGCCTTATTCATTCAACTATTCTGATATCCAAACCCAAACAATGCTGTTTATTCCCAAGCCTTGTATGATGGACCGTGTCAAATGCTTGAAATCCAAACGGGCTAGATCTGATGTTCCTCCCGGGTCTGTTAGTTTCATTATCCAGTAAAATAAAACAGAAGAAGTGGTGACGATCGAGGAGGGATGCTTGTTATGGGCACAGAGAAGAAGTCTGCAGTCTTGAGTTGCGATGCAAATCTTCAGTCTTCCCTTTGCAAAATCTGTCATTTGAAAGCTGTGCAGCGGAGGTGCTGAATTATGGTATAAACCATTCATGATTGTTTTTTTTTCCCCCTCCCAGATAAATAGCAAGAAAAAGGAATCTGCATGGGAGTTAACCAAAAGTCTGTATGATGCCTGGTCCGGGTGGCTGGTCGTTACGCTCACAGGTTTGGCATCAGGTAAATGAATGCTTGGAGGGAGAGGCGTTGGAATGTGGGCACCGCCGCCATGTCTATCATTTCATCGTTTCCACATCTCTAGATTGTCTCTTAACATGGATCATAGGATCGCTCCTATAAATGCTAACGTTTCATGTAGAGCTCGAGGCGTAATTAATATTGCCGCCTGGCTGATGTGTTGTGGCTGTAAAAGGTGACAATGACTGTCCTGTGCAGTTTATTTGCACCTTCCAAGATCATAGTAATGATCGGCCATACTGTCTGAGGATTCTTGAATTGAAAGCTTATCTAGGCCCCCGCACCACGTCCTAATAGCGGGTTTTAGTTAGCCGTTGTTTTAACTAAGCCCGGTGCTGAATGACAGCCGTCCCTACCACCTTCGCTATGGAAGGAGATTGTTGCTGGTTCTTTAGGGCATCTCCCTAATATATACAATCTCTAGTGTCTCCCTACACCTCTGTTACGGCCAAAGCAATTGGGGGCACTGAAACTCCCCCAAATATTCTAAAATGGCAGCGTGCAGGTATGCTTAACTAAAAGTATACATTTATAAAACCACATTAAATGAATAATGCATTTTTTTTATGCTGCTGTCCCTTTAATGCTGCCTCTACGGTTTGCACTCCACGCATACCCCGGAATAGTTTTTATATTGTAACTTGAGCACTTTTAATCCCGTGCTGATTAATCCGGCCGGGGAATTTGTCCTTGGCATTAATCTGGCCGCCGGTAAAAGCATTGACAGTCTTTGTGTTTTGTGTCCGCAGGTGCCCTGGCCGGCCTGATAGATATCGCCGCAGACTGGATGGCCGATCTGAAGGAAGGGATTTGCATGAGTGCGTTCTGGTTTAATCACGAGCAGTGCTGCTGGGGATCAAACGACGCGACGTTCGAGGAGAGAGACAAGTGTCCGCAGTGGAAAACGTGGGCCGATCTCATAATAGGCCAAGCAGAAGTAAGTGACCTCCCCTCCCCCGCCACAGAAACTTGGTTGTCAAACACTTGGCAGTTGACTGGCCCTGTGGGTCCGGGCTCAGCGAATACATTGAACTGGAAACCCTTTCAATGACCTTCTTTAACTTTGGTCCCAGCTTAAAGGGTGGTGGTATTATTTATTATTAATTTTATTTTTTTTATTTTCTTTTAGTAAGTATAGTTGTAATAGGAACATGAAGCTGTCCTAATCCATAATCCTTTGACTGTGTAAACCTTCACCAGCCACGTCATTAACACTCTTAGAATTGAAGCAAGCTGCTTTTTGTTCTTCTGAAGTCTACTTGAATCAGCCTCGTGTTGCGTGTTTACCTTCACGAGGTTTAATTGCTTTACCTTGTGAGATTTATTCACTAAGGGTGTACTTTCAGCTCCTTCACTACTCGTTCTGAAGAGGTCCAGTGTGAAGGGATGAGCTTGGCCCTTGGTAGTGGGAAGTGACATCCGAGTTGAAAGCATATCTTTTCTACAAACTCCACAGTCGCCTGTTCGTTTTGTGACTAGATCTCTCTGTTAGATGTGCAAATCACAGAAATATCTAAAGCGCGTCTCTTCTCTGCCTCCTTGTCTTCCAGGGTCCCGGCTCGTATATAATGAATTATATCATGTACATATTCTGGGCGTTGAGTTTTGCTTTTCTGGCTGTCTCTCTGGTAAAAGTGTTTGCTCCGTACGCATGTGGCTCAGGAATCCCAGAGGTGAGTTTTCTTGCAACCATTGTTCTTAGTAAATGCAGAATAAAATATTTTGCACATTTATACACGCCGCAGAAAAGAAGAAACCGCATCAGATGCAGGAAAGTACTTGGCGTTCCTTCCAACGCACAGATTGTGCTTACAGAATTTATTGATGCGTGTTATAAAATTAACTCATGGAGTGCCGGCATGTAATTTTGTTTCAGTTACTGCCTGCATTGTGAAATGGTTCATTCAACACCTATAAGTAAACATTCTCTTATTTACTACCGGGAGTATGGTGAGGAGTCGGGGGGGGGGGGTGTTTGTCTTGTAGGTTGGGGCAAGAACAACTAGAACACATGATATAAAACTAGACCTGTTTTAATAAAAGAAAATACTTCTCTTTAATCTGATAGTAGTATAGCTGCTAGAACACACACGGACGGCTAATATGCAGCTGCCGTATTTTTGTGGTTGATTTTGCTATGATAAGTAGCGGAGTTGATCCAAATTCCCCAAAATCTATTAATGTAAGTGTGTGTTGAGTATGGAAATATTTCATATAGAAGAATTACTATATCTTTTACTTGTTCATGATTCCTGGTACAAACCAAACAATAAATAAGCCACAAAGTACATATTTCTGGAGTGTAAATAACCTGTGGTATTTCATGAGAGCTTTTACATGTCATGGAGCCATTTAGCCATCAATCTTTGCTTTAGGCTTTGTGTCCAAAACATGGTCCCGTTATGTGATGGTGCTAAAAAAAAAATCCCCCAGATATATTGAGCTGCCCCTCCAGATTATAGAAATATCCCACTTCTGTAGGCTATTTTACAATTTTTTTAATCTACGCGGCACGCTACATGACAGTGATTTAATCACACAACAGTACACAGAGAATGAAAGGTAAATGACAGAATATACTATACAAACTGGGTTTAGATTTGAAAAAATAAAGCTACATCTTTGCCAGCGTGCCGGCCTCTTGCTCTTCTCGTGCACCTGCTTTTGTGAGCTAAAACGCCCATCACTCTTATTAATCTGGCTGGGTGTGATGGGAGTTTTAATCCACAGATGATGATCTAAAAAATACAAATGTTTATAAAATGTGGGTGTTTGGTTTCTTTATTACTCGTGATTTGATGGAATGAGGTATTGTGGCATAATCCCTGCTGTCGTTCCCATACTGTGTAGCTGATATTTACTATAGCAATGCCCAATATAACTTATATCGCTATCGTTCCCATGTGAGCAGTTCTTTAGAGACATGAGTCCGTTATCCTTCTCTACCACACGGCTCCTTACCGTACAATATTTTATGCCAAATCCCTTCATTTCATCTCTTATATAATCCACACATCGGTTCAGTAAGGAAAACCTCTCTGTTTTGGTTTGCATCTACGTACAAGAACCAGAAAACTTTGTAGCTACGTCCTGTGAAATGGCATAATAATATAATATATAATATCATAACCAAAAGTATTGTCCATCTGTCATTGGAACCTCGCTCTGATCTCCTTTTTTTTTTTTTTTTTTTTTTTTTAACTTTGCCTGTTTGTTCTATAAATGTCAGTTTTCATCTCATTTTCTGCCTTTGCTGAGGTTTTCTAAAGAACTCGGTGGGTAAACCAGGGCCACGTAAGCGCAGTTCCCGGCTATAAACTGCTAGCTTAATTGGGGTGGAAGTACATTCAGAAACAATGATTTATATGTCATACTCCTGACGCACCTTCCCGAATTGATGAGCTCAACATTGCGAGTGGACCATCTGGGGAGCTTTTATGAAAGACAGATGCAAGCTTTTGGTCTATCCGCTTTGATTGTTCTTTTTTGCTGTCCACAAATTGTTTAGTAAGAACTACCTCCGTATAAAAGAAAAGCAAAGGAATGTTATTAGAGGAGTACATTTTGTTCCCCTGTTTATAGATCAAAACCATTCTGAGTGGATTCATCATCAGAGGGTATCTGGGCAAATGGACCTTAATGATCAAAACCGTCACGCTGGTTCTAGCTGTGGCCTCGGGTCTAAGTCTGGGGAAGGAAGGTCCCTTGGTACACGTCGCCTGCTGCTGTGGAAATATCTTCTCCTACCTCTTTCCCAAGTACAGCACAAATGAGGCAAAGAAAAGGGAGGTGAGTTTTCTGGAGGACACAATCAGTCTGATCAAGCCGCCAATACCCAACGGCTTTGTCATGCCAATAATATTTTAGACCTTTATGTCTTTTTATGAAGCAAAAAATCCCATCACAAAGCAAAGTATGTTGGTAACTGGCTTTAAAGCCAAATGCAACGATCAGACATCTCAAATATTTAAAGAAATCATGCTTACGGCCTTTGTAAAAAGATACATTTGGGGTGGGAAATTAATGGGTTTGTTAGTTTTCCACTTTTTGTCACAAATCTCATCTGTCTTCATGTAGAAACATCCCCTACAGATGGAAGTTATAGGTAGTTTTATTTATTTCAAGTTGTCATTACAAGTTGTGACAATGAAATGGGACAGTGTAGGACACTTATTATGACGGATGGTGATTATCAATGCAGTGTGTATCTTACAGTAAGGACATTGGGTGCAGTCATGTTGGTCCAAGAGAAGATCACTGAAACAATCAGCACTTCTAAGGGCAAGAAGAGACTTGGGGTCCCAAAGGCCTCCTTTACAATATAATGCCTCGAGTACTTTACACATAATGCTTCAATCTGGATGCATCTACTGTATTACTCGTTAAACATGACTGTGCTCTCGGATATTTTGTTAAAAAGCTGTGTTTTGTCACGCAGGTCTTGTCGGCTGCCTCGGCAGCGGGGGTGTCTGTAGCGTTTGGCGCTCCAATAGGTGGGGTTCTTTTTAGTTTGGAGGAGGTAAGAACATCTTTTATTTCACGTTTTTCGTAGTGTCTTTTCCTTGCAATTTACTTACTTACTAAAAGTCTTGCGGTTCCTCTCTCTAGGTGAGTTACTACTTTCCTCTGAAGACCTTATGGAGATCTTTCTTTGCAGCCCTGGTAGCCGCTTTCATTTTAAGGTCAATCAATCCCTTCGGGAACAGCCGTCTTGTCCTCTTCTACGTGGAGTATCACACTCCTTGGTACCTTTTTGAACTCATCCCGTTCATTCTCCTGGGTGTGTTTGGAGGATTGTGGGGAGCCATTTTCATCCGCGCAAACATCGCCTGGTGCCGGCGTCGGAAGACGACAAAATTCGGGAAATATCCTGTCCTGGAGGTCATTGTTGTGACGGTCATCACTGCGATCATTGCTTTTCCCAACCCGTACACGCGCTTTAACACCAGCCAGCTGATCAAGGAGCTGTTCACGGACTGTGGGCCTCTGGAGTCGTCCACGCTGTGCGACTACAAAAATGACATGAATTCCAGCAAAATCGTGGATGGCATTGCAGACCGCCCTGCGGGCAACGGGGTGTATTCGGCCATATGGCAGCTGTGCTTGGCTCTTGTGTTTAAAATCATCATGACTGTCTTCACTTTTGGCATTAAGGTAAAACATATTTTTTCTCTACACCACATCTGTGTAGGCATAATGGTAACGTTAGGAAGACCTTAAGTATTGATTTAATAATTATAGTTCATTTAGAATTTTTTTTTCAAATACATCACAAGATAATGTTTATTCTTTTATTGATGAATAATATAAATATTTGATCACTAGCGATTGAAATAAAAAAGATACAAGCTAGCAGTTACATTTCAGATTATGTAGCTAGCGCAGCTTTCAAAGTTCTACTAATTCGACATCTAAAATGTTTTTTTTTTTCCCTGTAAATTCCTGATGTCTAAGAATTCTTGTTATGCTCATGTATTTCATCAATTTTTTTTTCCTTTAATAACGGAATATTTAGGTTCCTTCTGGCTTGTTTATCCCCAGCATGGCCGTCGGGGCCATAGCAGGAAGGATAGTAGGCATTGCCGTGGAGCAGATGGCCGCGTATCACCACGACTGGTTTATCTTTAAGCAGTGGTGTGAAGTTGGAGCAGACTGTATAACGCCCGGTCTGTATGCCATGGTTGGTGCCGCCGCTTGTCTGGGTAAGTTGAGTGCATTATTTAATCCGTTCTCCATTCCAGAACATGGCATATGTCTCTTATTTGGGCTATATCTGGCCATGCGATTCCATATAATTCAAAGCATGTGAACAGAACAACATTGTGTATCTCCAGTGCAAATGGGATACATTTTTGCAAATTGTGTTATATTTGCACAAAGCTATACAATTTGATTAAAAACAAATTCACACAATCTAGGCAATTGTTTTGAAGGTAGGAATTACCAAGTGAAAGGAGATACTTATTCATTTAAAGGCACTGTAGCTAAAAACCTAATCCTGCTTTGAAATGGAATACCTTGGCCTTTTAGCGCATTGTCGTTAAGCACATTGTCGCTTTTCACAAACGATTTTTCTGTTTTGCGTAAAAAGTAATTGCCGTAAAAGACTATCACTTAAAATAGAACTTTCCGGGTTTTCCCGCTTGAGCATTTAGTCATGCTGGTAAAATGAAACTGCAGCTCCCCTGCTTTAGTAAACAAACACTTTGTGTCAGGAGGCTGCAGGAAATCCAGTGCATGTCTCTTCATACATAATGTCACTAAAATACCGTATTTGCTCGATTATAAGACTACCCTGATTATAAGACGACCCCCCAAATCTGAATATTAATTTAGGAAAAAAAGAAAAAGCCTGAATATAAGATGACCCTATAGGAAAAAAGTTTTACCAGTAAAGGTTAATTCATCTAAACTATTTTTTTTAATAAAAGCTATGATTGAGAAAAATATTTTGGTTTTATTTCCTTCTATTTTCCAACCTGCCCCCCAGTTATGCACATCTGCCCCAGAAATGCCTAATACCCCCTATATGCCACTGTGCCCCATGATATGCCTTTTAACCCTCTAAATGCCACTGTGCCCCATGATATGCCTTTTAACCCTATATGCCACTGTGCCCCATGATATGCCTTTTGACCCCCTATGTGTCACTCTGCCTCCAGAAATGCCTTATACCCCTATATAAGAGTGGCATATAGGGAGGCTTAAGGCATTCAGGAGGCAGAGTGGCGTATAGAGGGTTAAAAAGGCATTCAGGAGGCAGAGTGGCGTATAGAGGGTTAAAAAGGCATTTCTGGAGGCAGAATGGCGTATAGAGGGTTAAAAAGGCATTTCTGGAGGCAGAGTGGCATTAAGGGGGTTAAAAGGCATTTCACAGAGCACTCTGCCTCCAGAAATGCCTTATGCCCCCCATTTAACACTCCCCTGCCCCCCCAAACTTACTGGTGCTTCTGACTTCCCTGTCATGTAGCCAGGGCAGCGTGTAGATCCCATGCACTTACGCTGCAGCCGGAAGGAGGCGTGGCTAGCAGCGGGGGTTGTCTGCGTCCATCGCGCAGACCTTCCCCGACTGTCAGAGTTCCCCGCACCTGCACCGGCATTTGCTCTGAAAAATCGAGCAAATACGGTACATTTTATATATAATAAATTTATATATAATTATACATACACACACAAACACTAAGAAACGTAGCTGTCTGAATATTTTTCTGCTTTTTATCCCTGAGAAATGAATTAAGTAGATAATTTGACAAGGAGAAGAACATAAGTGAAACCTTAGCCTCCTTCTTCCATGTTTAATTTGTTGCGAGCTGCACTTTTAAGCACGCAGATCGGTGGAATAGTAAGTTAAAATGACTTCTAGTGCCATGTATGGAAGTTATTGAGCTAAAAAATCCAAAAAAGCAAAATGTCTGCATAAGAACGTGAGCGTTACCAGCGTTATCAGCCGTCTCTCTCTGTTTCCTTTCTTTTGTCCCTTTAAATTTTACTTTTATGCTCATATTCCGTAATCCTTTTATCCGCACATTCCTCCTACCCCTGAAGGAACAGAGGGGACTTTATTCAGCCAAAATCTCATTTGCTAAACTTGAAAAGCACCAAAGTCTACACAATTTATTTTGCTTCAGATGCACTCTATTCAGTTAGACGTATATATTTTATTCCGCCGGTCTGTTTGGACTGTACTGTTTACAGAAGTAAAAAATTAAAGTTATTTTTAAAATGACAGGACAAAAATGTCCTCCACAGGCAAGGAAAACAAGTGGCTTTTAAGTTCCAGAAATGTTCCTCCCGCATTCAACGTTCATAGCACCGATATACTCTCTCCTTTTGTTTTTTGTGCATACATAGGTGGCGTAACTAGGATGACCGTCTCGCTGGTCGTCATAGTATTCGAACTGACCGGGGGTCTGGAATACATTGTTCCTCTCATGGCTGCTGTGATGACAAGTAAGTGGGTGGGAGACGCCTTTGGAAGGGAAGGCATCTACGAATCGCACATACGGCTCAATGGATACCCCTTCCTGGACGCCAAGGAGGAATTCACGCACACCACTTTGGCACGAGATGTGATGAGGCCCAAGAGGAGTGACCCCCCGTTGGCAGTTCTTACTCAAGATAACATGACTGTAGATGACATTGAGTGTTTGATCAATGACACCAGCTATAACGGCTTCCCGGTCATCATGTCTAAAGAATCGCAAAGGCTCGTGGGATTTGCATTGAGAAGGGATTTAACACTAGCAATAGGTAAGCTACCGGTCACTGAGTGATAAATAGCATCCAAATAATGTGGAAATGCCTTATTCCATGCACGCAAAGTGTAGCTGCGGCAAATAGATGCCTCGTGTCGCACTATTAAATGATACAGCTTCCAGGGTTAGAATACTTGGTCCCTAACCTCTGTTCTGTGTTGTGTTAAATGTGTTTTTTCCCTCAGAAAATGCAAGAAAAAAGCAGGAAGGTATTGTTGGCAGCTCCCGGGTATGTTTTGCCCAGCACACGCCATCTCTCCCTGCAGAAAGCCCTCGACCCCTGAAGCTTCGCAGCATCCTGGACATGAGCCCGTTCACCGTGACTGACCACACGCCCATGGAAATAGTGGTTGACATCTTCAGGAAGCTGGGCCTCAGACAGTGCCTTGTGACACACAACGGGTGAGCGGACATCAGCTTCTTCTGCATTTTAAATGATCAATCGTGCTTTAGTATTAATGGATAATTCGCCCCTCATACTAAAAGGTTTCAACATGGCAAAAATGATACGATGTTTATTAAACGGCCTGGGATTTCCCAGCCTCGCTTCGCTTGCCATTTTGTCCTGTATTAAGCGGGTACTCCTTTTTAGCAGCTTTATGTGATGTGATTAACGTGATTGTCTGCGCCGAGCCGGTATCATCCCAGTACCAGCAGAACTACCTTCCACCCTCTGCTAAATCCTTCAACACCATTCATTATTCTCATCTTTTATTTGAAGTTCCCAGCTGTGTAGCATTGTCTGAAGTTGAGTCCCCGCATGGCTTTGTCCCCTTTCACTACCAATAATTCTGCTTTGTTGCTGACCTTTGCTATGGGTCGTCTACTAATAAATCCCCCACCCTCTGTATGCCTGTTTGTAGGTAATATTAGATGCTTTTATTGGCATATAAAATGATTTTAGGGCGCATATTTAGTTGACCTTTCAATCCAGCCTCTGATTACTAATTATCAGATATGAGGTTTGCAGACACTCACACTATTGCCAGAACAAAGCGTTAATAAACACATTCATGGGACTGACCGAGCTGTGTAGGACCAGCCTTCTTCAAGCTATATCGTAAAGTCTTGGGTATAATAAACCAGTGTAATTTTACACCCCACTAATGTATGGAAATGTTACTTCTGGTGTAAAAAAAAAAACAAAAACAAAAAAAAAAACTAAAAAACCTATGTATTATACCTGAGACTTTACATTCATACCCCCACCACTATTTAGGTATCTAAGGGCTCATTTATAAAGCAGTCCATTTCTGAAGGTATCAACCTATAGCTTATAATGAAATACCACGACACTAATGCTGATTGGAAATGGGTTCAATCATCACTCACAAGGCTAGGCAGGATGAAGGTGAAATGAATCATAGGCATAGAATCCGTACAATAAAACCAAACTCAGCGCTAGGTGTGATCATTTATCAGCAGATGATTGTGTAGTTAGTGTGAAGTTGCCGTTTCATTTCATGAACCATTTCTAGAAGATAAGCATGAAGTAGCACTTGATGACATGAAACTTAGTGCTCATCTTTGTGTTGCTTCTGTTTTATAACCTATAGCTTGTGTCTTATAACCTACAGTACCTCTTTAATCTCCACTAACCTCCACTCCTGCTAGGATGGATTTATATTATATATATATATATATATATATATATATATATATATATATATATATATATATATATAAATCCCATGTTTGTGTCAGCCATTACGCTCATCCCCTCATAACATTCGTTATTTTATGTTGGCTCATGCTTTTTGTTTTCTCCATTTGTAGTTCAAACTCAGTTATTAGCATAACATGATCTGTTTCAGGACTGTCTTGGGGATCATCACAAAGAAGAACATATTAGAACACCTCGAGCATCTAAAGCAGCACGTGGAACCCTTGGTGATTAGACAAACCACCTTTAATCTCTAGTCTCCTTTTAGAGGGCAGGAAGCATGAAACTTGTGAACTGTTCAGAATCATCAAGTGTCCTGAACATCTTCTGCCATAAAAAGCTGCACTTGATACTTAGGGGAGACCTCAGGCTTTCCCAGCACCGATGGCCTTAAAAATATCTTAGCATAAGAAGGAGTTAGTGTCTTCTATAATGGAAAGGTTGCCACTTTTTACAGAGTAGTAGTCGGCCACTGTAAGCGTTTGATGATCTAGCTAGCAAGCGTTGGGTCTCCTGGCCCTCTGGGAAGCTGGTACATACATACCCACTAGAATGGGTTTCTTCTATACCAGCAACTCTATAAATTATTGTACTTTATTCCATGATTTATATCTAATGGGCCAATATCCTGGCTCATTCTTAAGTTTAAAATGAAAAGTGATGGGACCTTGGTCTTTCACTCGGCCAAACTCGGCATTGCTGGCCTATACAGCCACTTCAGTGTCCCACTAGTAATTGGCGTTAGATATTTACCAATATGTACTCTATCTTTTCAATGATAAAATGCAGCAACGACTCTTGGTTAGGAAATGGCACATGACTGAACCATAACATTTTGTGTTGTGTTTTTGCACCATTACGTTTCCTCTGACCACGACCTCCGCCTCTGGCTGTGCCATTCAGAGGTGAGCCAGTCATCTACCCGTGTAGTCCAGTGCCATGTATGTTAATGAGCATACATGTTGTGTAATATCTGTAGCATGAAAGTGCCAAACCCCTTTAAAGAGCAAAAAGAGATATCACAAAAGTGTTTGTTTCAAGACAAGGGATATAATCGTAAATGTGCACATTTTAGAAATTGGGAGGAAGAGAGAAAATGGAGAAGAAATCTGTATTATGCAGATGATTCTGTCGTACGGGGTTTGACAGCATCAGTTCTCACATACCCCATCATTGCATCAGACAGAGTCCAATTGCCCCATAGGAGTCTTTTAAGTTAAAGACCCGCTGTGCGCGTGCCACCAAAAGCAAGAAACCTGCTTTTCTGGTAGTGCTTGAGGTCTACCTGTTTGTACGGAGGTCTTATCTGCCAGCGCAGGTCATGTTCAGACTTAATGATGCCCCAAAATACAAAGACAGCAGTTTCTACTGCAAAACATGGCTGAGTTTGCCCTGCATGTGTCGTCCTTATTGTTTGTCACTGCAAGCCGTATTCTGAGGGCAGACGTGAACCCCCATCCACATCTCCTGAGGGTAATGGGTGCTGTTTTTATTAACTCCATAATTGCCAGTGTCGTACAAACACTTGGAACGTGCTGATCCACTTTGCACCATGTTGGTACCCTTTATTTAGATTTACCCCAAAATTTCAGTGCATGATCGCATTTAAATAATTCTAGGGAAGCAAGTATTGGCTCAGAAATGGCAGTAGTGGACCACTGAATTTTTTGTTTGCCAAATTCCAGTGTATAGAAGGCTTTAGCTTTTATTTTATAAAATGCTGTAAAAAATTTCCATCCCGCATATACCTGCTTCGGCAAACCCTGCTTATTGCATTTCTGCTAATCATTCACAAGATATTCATGCCTCCTCTCAAACAAAACTGACACCGCTAACCGGAATAAGATAACATCTGCTTGATTAACTCCATCTAGAATATCTTATCCTGTTTTTTATTTCACAATTCCTGAAAAAGAATACTCCCGATTTCCTATGTTTTAGTAGGAGTGATTTACCGGCAGTCTAGTCCGCTCATCGTTGGACTTCCAATTGTAAACTTTCAATGCGCAACTCGCATGGCAAGAATTCAATGAAATTGAGTAAAAAACAGGATACATATCACTTTCATTCAGTCTTTCACTCCCCCCCCCCCAAGCCACGCAGCTTCTACTGGGAATGTATCACCATGGATAACATATACGGTGGTGGAATTTTGTGTTTCGGTGCTGAACTATAAGCCGTGGTTTCTTTGGGTTCATGGCAACATAACAGACTGGCGCTTGGGTCTGAGAAATCACACGGCCCACCTTAAAGCAAGACGTATACTAAACGCTCTGTTACATCGTCAATGTAATCCAGTAGGCTTTTCGAAGAGTTTGCATCTTTTTAACTGTATGTAAATTGCATCGCAAAACCAACTGAGGCTGAAGCAATGGAGGTTTCAGGGACCTAATCTGCTAATCCACCTCTTGATCGCTCTAATCTTTGCGGCTGATTGGGCCTGTCGCATTTCTCCAGCAAATTTAACTTCCTATATTAATCATAATCAGGGGACTGGTGGTGGTTCTCTCCTCGCTCGGCACAAATAATCCACTTATTTATGGTGTTTAGTACAGCTGTTGCGCAGCCCGCCGCCAGCTTGCTAAAGCTGGTCGGAACTGAAGTGCAACAGCTGGACAGCCTCACTGTCTAGCTAGTCAGAAAAGCAACCTAAAAGCTGTTTTTTGGTGTTAACAAATTCTTCTACCTGTTCTCTTCTCAGGCGCCTCCTTGGCATTATCACAAAAAAAGATATCCTCCGTCATATGGCCCAGATGGCAAACCACGACCCAGAGTCAATAATGTTCAATTGAATACAGTCTATGAAGAAGATCCGGAGGAGACTGGAGAAGAGGCCTTTTTGTTGACTAACTCTGTGTCCTGATCTGGATATTTTGGTTTTGCAAACTGGAAGCATTATCATAAAGTTTTTATTTTAAATGGCATTCTTGCCTCCTTTGTTGTAAGACGTCACTGGAAGGTTCAGAGCTTTGTGGCACCAACGTGGAATAGTGTCACCGCTGACGCTGTATGAGTTGGGCAGTGTAGAAGCCTGGGAAGGTGCCTTCATGACCAGCAAGTGTGTGACAGGAGTGCTTTGAAACTAATTCCCTTAAATATATTGGGGATACCCTGAACTGAGCCATCGGTTATTCAAGACTTGCTATAAGTTTTACCACTGGAAGAATAATAATATGATGATTATGCTGTCACCTGTCTGATTATTACACCCTTTTTGTACATTCCAGGACAAAATCAATTTCTCTTTATTCCCCACCTCTCTTTCACTAATCCCAAGAAGACTCATCGAGGAGACGCTTAAAGCACTAAAGTCTCATATTGAGATGTATCGTGCTTTTTGTAAGTATCGTCAAACACAAGAATGCCTTTTCTTGTGCTGTACCGTTAGCTTGGCGAAAGTGCAGCTCGTTTTTGCTGATGTTCAGATGACGCTTTTCTCAGCTCAACAAATTGCAAAAGGGGGTCTGCTTCAGAGTTCAGTGGCACAAAGCGGCTTAGGCAGTTTTGTTTTTATTGTACCTGTTTCACTCATTAGAAATTTGCAGTGTTAAGACTACTATCAGTCCTACACATTAGCCTTGTGAAGACACAGTCCCATTTCCCATACTCTTTTACAATCGTGTACCGGTGGGGATTACCCCTCGCCTCTTGGTGGTTGCGGTCTGGAACTTGAGCTCCCCAATCTTAACCTATAGGTTTTCTTTTGTCAAGCTCGTGAATGGACTCTGTAGAATATATTATAAATCTCACAACCAAAACTGTATAGCGGGATAACGCTGATGATCTTATTCTACTTGAACTTAAAATCGGCAATGATGTTTTCAGGGAACAGGATAATCCTATTGAAGGTATTTGAGGAGATGATTAGATCTTTAACTTGCACTAAAATGTACATCCACCCAGAGTGATTATGTCTATAGCATTGGGGCACATTCTGAGCGAATGAGTTTAATGTGAATCGTAATGATACATTGAAACATTGTTTTAGTTGCCCCCCCCCATTTTAAAATATCTGCAGAACATCTTCCATGTGTAGGTTCTGTATTTACTGTTCGACCCGTTACAAAGAGATCTTTATTCTCCGTTTGCTTTACTGGGATGTATTAAGCGTGGGTTTGAGGCATATATATTTGTTCTTGCCCTGTCCCTTGTTTCATATCAATACGGAATACGTTTGAATGAGCTCTTTGCCTTGTGAAGGCAATAAGACACGAGAGGCAGTGAATGGGATCAGGAAAGAAAGAGGCTCCTGAAACGTATCCAATACACCAGTGACACTACAAAACACTACATTGATTAGATGGGCACCGTGTTTTCTCCGGCAGTTGTTGGACCAAGGTTCCCGTGATGCCCGCAGGAGCATAGCAGGCCTATGATGCATTACCAGTCTGTGGCCCGTGATAAAGCAGCCACTGGAGGTAGCCTGATGGTCGGCCCTGCTCTATACCGTACTGCTTGCCTCTTGTAGATGCCAGCATGGTAAAGGTTAAATAGGCTGGCTTGCTCCTGATGATGACTTTTTTGTCGTCTGAGGAAATTGTTTTGAAGTATTCTAATGTATGAGGAAAGGTGTAAAAATAGTTTATTTCTAATACAATTCAATACACGGTCGTGGCGCACAAAGTTCTGAAGTGGCAATACACACTGATCAGCACATGTTAAAGTCTCATTTAAATCCAGCATTTATATGAGAAACTGAATGCTTAGCGGCTCCACTCCAGCCTCCCTGCTGATGCCTCCTTTAGTGGATTTACCTGCTGGTTATACGGACCAGGCACCTTTTGAGTTAAAAAACGTAGAAAACCTTTTTATCAACCTCCTGATCCAGCCGCTCAAACGCCATATTGCACAAATCTCGCTTTCAAATATCTGGTGTTGCTTTCAGATGAGCCAAGATTGGCCTGTAGTCTCTAAATCCAACATTTTAGCCGCTAGTGTTGGGTACCACGTTAACAGATGGTGGCCATAGTGCTTTTTATCAGATTTCATAGCAACGTACTATGCATTATGCAGGGTCAACTCGGCCCTTCACCTGGAGACACCTGAAGATTAGATTTATGTTACCACCGCCCGCTTCTCCAAAGAACGCCATGAATGTCCACCCTCCTTATCCGGGTGGCTCTCTGGGACCGATTTAATCTTACAGCAGGTTCATCATAATCACAAATATGAAACACTTTTTATGGTTTCTAAGTCTAAACTGTTGCTTTCGGTATGTTGCGTGAGAAACATCCTAGAAAACGTTTGGACTACAATGCTATGAAAATGAGCCGATTACCCGAAATAATGCTGTGCTTTGCCTGTTCACAGATGACACGTCTAATCTTCAAACTAGCAACGCATGAGTGTAAAAATCAATGGATTTTCTGTAAACTCCTAACGTGTGAACGAATTCCCTGTCTTTTAAACAGAATATACTGTTTTGTTATGTACTACTGGGCAGCCTTACAGTACTTACAAAAGAATCTCTGGGGTGTTGGCTTCTCATTGCTGTTCGTAAGTCCTATGGGCTCATGAATGCATAGTTCTTTGGTTGATGTTGCCTAGAACTGTATTTAATATTGATCTAAATGTTTTATTTATACTAGTATGTTAGAGCTCCTTATTACAGTATGAAATTCTGATGACTGTAATGTTTGAACATACAGATATTAAAGTCCTGTATAATGAAGCTGGCAGTTTGATTTGTGTTATGCCTCCATAATAACCAAAAACACCACCGCAAACCAAAGGTATCTCATGGCAGCTTATGAAAGATGGGCAAGAACAAAGGTGAGCTGGGTGTGTTAATAATTGATTTATAGGATTACAAAGAGAAATCACAAGAGTCCCTGGTTAGTCTTAAGGTGTAATTGTGTCTGATGGCTTCCAGGAGGCAGGTTTATACAGTTGACGTTAGGTGTGCTGGTCTTAAGTGGTGTCTCTTGTCGCATCCTGATCTTGTTTTTCCAGCATGAAGCAGCATATTTAAGGTGGATGATCGGATGTTCCAAACACTGATGATTAAGAAGGAATTCTCTAATAAACATCAACGCTAACTTACTTTATGTTCCAAGATGTCTGAATGTACGCCGATCAGCCATAACATTAGGATCACCTGCCTAATATTGTGTAAGTCCCCTGTTTGCTGCCAAAACGGCCCTGACCCATCAAGGCTTGGACTCCACTAGACCTCGGCAGATGTGCTGTGGTATCTGGCACCAAGTTGTTAGCTTCAGATCCTTTAAGTACTATGTTGTGTGGTGGGGCCTTCACAAATGCATCCTGGTGCCATGTGTTCTCCAGGTAAGCGGCGCACCCGGCCGCTTTCTGCCCATTTTAGGCCCTTTCAGCAGTGGACGGGGATCGGTGGCTACGCAGCCCCATACGCAACAAACTGAGATGCACTGTGTTCTGAGGACTTTCTATCAGAACCAGTGTTAACTTTTCAGTGACTTGAGCCATAGCAGCTTGTCCATGGGATTTGACCACATAGGCAAGCCTTTACCCCCACCAGCATCGATGAGCCTTGGCCGCCCCCGGTTCAGCGCTTTTCCTTCCTTGGATCACTTTTGATAGGCATTGACCACTACAGACTAGGAACGCTCAGATGTTAGGGCCGGTGTATACTGCTAACAGAAAAGTTCAGAGTAATGGATTAAACCTGCCACCGGCTCTCCATACCATCAGGACAACAGGGGTTGTGGCAAGGGCCTTTGCAGAGCATTGGGAGACTGTAGTTGCAATGACAAAAGCCAAACTGTTGCCATGGAAATTGCAATCATAACCAAAAGTAATGAACGGCAGTAGTGCTCCATTTGTAGAACTTTTCATCATTTGGTTTCATTACTGACCCTGAAATCCGCTCTAAACTGTCCTTTAATGTACACTTTCCCTCAGGTAGAAGTTGTAACAGCCTTCCTCTTCCATGGTCTGACAATTCTTGCTGCTGACTGGCTGCTTGAAGTGCCAGGAAAGTGTTTCCATTGAAACTAATGGGAGCATGTTCTGCGCCCACTGATGATGATCTCACAGCCAGTGCTAAAACTGACTGACAGTAACTCCATCACATGAAGGGAGATGGGTTTGGCCAAAAACATGTCCTATATGGAAACTAGCTGCGTGTGTGTGTGTGTGGGGGGAGCATTTGCAAAAGGTACACAATGGAAATGTAAATGGACTTCTTAGTTCTAAGCATGCAAAAGTCCATATGGTGCTTGGAGGGTCCTTTCACAGTTGTGGAAGCCACAAATATAACATGGTCTGCTGCATAGAACCATCACAACTACACTGACCATCACACCTGCATCAGCTTGTTGGACAAAAACCATGCTCATTAATAGGAAATTGCCCCCCTCGGCATGCATCTCTGTAAAGGGATACGCGAATGCCCCTGGCCAAAAAATGCATGGTTAAAACGAAAAATCTGACACTGGTCAACGCTGCATGACAGCTTTAGAATCCCCTTCCTTACGATAATGCGCTTTGTGCTCATGATGCTGATAACGGTGAAGGTGTGGGGGGAGGGGGCTGGTTTCTTGTCCAAAAATACTGTTTCAACCATTAAAAATATATTTAACCCCTTAAGGACTAGGGTAACTGTACAATGTTTCCAAAAAATAACTTTATGTTTTTATCAACTGATTTCCCACAAATGCCACTTTTTTGTTTTTCTTTTCAGAAGTAGGGCTTTCTTTTGAATTTTATATATAATCGTAGCAAGAAAATAAAAACCTAAAAAAGTGGGAAAATGTCAAAAAGCCAAATTTTTCGATTTCACCTACAGCAAAACCCTACACAACTTGTGCAAATGGGGTGGGGGGGACAACGTTTTAGGTATTTGTCCCACTTTTGGTAACACCTCACACATCTGATACGTGCATCAACATTATTGCCCCAATTATAGGCTGCAGGCTTAGTTTAGTGCTGTTTTAAAGAACATTTACTTTGCTCAGCTGCACTTACTTCTCTTGCCACTTCTGTCTTTGTCTTTCCCCCAGTACTGGCCCCGTTGACCAGGGTTCCTGGAGCTCTTCTGCAAAAGGGGCAGAGCCACCACGCACATCCTCTCCCCTGATTGGAGGAACAGGGTGTGTTCTGTGGCTCCACCGTCTTACAGGAGAGCCATGAACCTTAGTGTGTCGGGTAGGGGTAGCGGTTAGGCAAGTGCATGTACTACGTTAGCGTAATGATCAATTAAGTCAGAGGCTATCGATCGGGTCATTAGTGATCAAAAGCAATATTCACTTAAGTGACATTGATCAGCGAGACTGATGTACTCTGTTTTGTCATGGCGTACTTGGTACGGTATGTGAGGGGGTTAAAGACTAATTATTAGAGGAACTGTGAGAACTCTGATCCAAGGCATGCATGTTTTATATTTGTACAATTGTTGGACATTAACACACAATTTTGCAATTTGTTTTGTTTTTTCCATGAGGCAAAAGAACAGAAAACCGCATTTTATTACAAAACTATTTTTATGAAACACAGGATACAATAAAGAGAAAAACAAACTGAACAACACTCAAGGGCACAGCTGGATTAGGTAGAGAGCTGGTTCACGTTGTCTCGGCTCCGGCTTAATAGATGACATTCAATTATTTCTGCAAATAGATTCCTTTTCAAGAGTTTGTACGCAAGAGGCAGCAGCTGGCCAGCAACTTTGTGAAAGTACTGGAAAACAAATGAGAAAAGTTGGGAAGCCTTTATCATGGTAAAGTCTGCACAATATTTAAGGGCACATCCTTCGCACTGCTGCTAGCAGAGAAATTACACTGGGCGCCATTCCGCAAAATGTACTTTTCATCTGCAAACCCAGTTACGCTCCTACACAGCGTGCAGCACCCATCAGCTTTATGTCAACCGGTTAGTATAAGAGATATGGAGGGTTCCTGCCAGCATTACGTGGTAGAAGTACAAGGCGAAAGCTTCCTCACACCATTAAAGAGATGTATATAATATACAGCTACATACACATCACACAAGTTTTCCAATATGCACTAAGAAAACGTAAGGCCACCTGAACTACACCTAGTTATTAATGCTCGATGCCAGACGTGTCATCCAAGTAATCAATTGATTTTTTTTGCTCCCAGTTTAAGGCAGAATATAGTAAAGGTTCTTTTAAGTCTTGAAAGTAGTGGCATATCTCCATAGTACCATCTACTCAATGCGAGCACCTACCATATGGTTATCGGTATATACAAGGTAGAAACCTTCTTATAACCTCAAAGGATATACTACATTTTCACACATTTCAGTACCATTCAGATCTAGAACACTCCCACTGAAATTGTGCACTAACAGGGGAAGTTTCCAATGCCCTTAATATAACTGCAATCGCATTGTATGAACACGTTAGATGGTGCCTTCAGCTTTTTCAGATGTGTTGTAGATGTAAAATAGAGCTGCAGGAGTTTAGAGCAAAGCTGCTGGTTTCATTGTACAGAGCACATGGCACAATAATCACTAAAAGGAAGCTCATTTAATCAATGGCTTGTCTCATCTCATTCAGGCCGACTCTCCCTTACACGGCAATGGCAACTTACGTGTGATCCATAACAGAAGAGGTCAATTCCCAGCTCATATCCCATGCCGTAATCGCATTCATCATTCGCAAACTGAACAAAAGTGATCATCTCTTGAATGGGTGCAAAGGCTTTCATTCTCTTCTCATCATTTGCTGCTTCCACAATATTTTTACAAATCCGCTTAAGGTTACCTACAGAGGAAAAGAGAAATCCGAACAGGTGTCAAGGTAGCATTTTTCCTGGTAAAAACATACTCTTATGACAACGGGGTTTTTTTGCGTAAAGATATTTGACCGGAGAGTCGTAGTTTAATTATCATAAAGGATTTCTCAGCATAAAGCATTGGGCTGGAATCTGTGTCCTTCCATGTGTAAGGAGACTAAGGGAATATCGCTGATTTAACCATAGCTTTTCCTGCAGAAGAAGCTCATTGAGATCGGCCCTTCATAATGTATAATGAAATCAAGGAGTCGAAATCAGAAACTTACTATCCGTTTCAGGAAGCTCTCGGTAGCCAACATCATTCTTGTCCACTGGGACCACGAGGCCTGCCCCATGGAATGACTTTGTTACAACCTGAAAGTAACAGAAGCATTAAAGCAGAGGAGTACATTTTTACACAAAACTATTTGGATTAATAACAAAATCGTATCTCTACAGGATTTTTTTTTCTACTACCGCAAGCAAGCCTAAGCCTCAGTATTTACAGAACATACATTGAGAACTATATTAATTTGATATTTCCATGGTTTCTCTTATTAAAGGAATAGAAATGGCTCTGAATGTAAGTCATGGATTTCCTTTGGCATTTCAAACGAATATGTTAGAACGTTTGGGAGTAGAGTTCATTTTCGTTACTTCACCTTTACCAGGCGAAACCGTAATGGATCACTGAACTTATTTGCATGAGGTTGGGGCAGCAATGTATAAACTTCTTAAAAGCAACAAGTTTTTTACCGACGGTAAATAAGTTATTAACAGGCATACTTTCTTATCTCTCTTTTTCATCGCAGCAGATTTTTGTTCTAATGAATACCCGAGAGCTTCTGCTGCCGCCGTCAACTTCTCTACCAAGTCTTTTACAGGGGATGACGTTCTCTTATCTGTGACTTCTTTCAGCTTCTTAGATGCAAACTGTCTGAGAAAAAGGAATAATGTTGAATGTATATATGGAATTCAATGCATGTATTAATCACTCCCAATACTGTGTCTTGCCAACAGCCATTCACTGTTGAGTTAAAATAATGTGTCAAGGATTATGACCGGATGCACAATGCCAAGTGATAAAGGGACAGTTGAAATAAATACACACTAAGAAAAAAACAACTTACTTGACAGCAGAAAATATGTTATCGCCGAGTTGAGTAATGAGACACCCTTTACTTGCTTCATTAGCACCAACAAACACCGGGAGCTCTTCAGGAGAGTCCCTGGGAAAACAATATGTTTAAATTTCAGACACGTAATGCCGCCTTATTCACATTTTCCTTTATTTTAACAAAAAGCTGCAACTAGGGAATAAAGCGTCCTAATGAAAAGGCTGGGTATCATAGTAAATACCTTTACTCTACCATACAGTATAGCAGAAAAGCAGAAAGAATCCGATATTTTAAATTAGTAAAAAAAAAAAAAAAATACATATATATACATACACACACATACACAGAGCCATCATATGGGGAATGGGTGTATTCATCCTAAGGCCTCTAAGTTTTGTTCCACTTGTCTGTGGTTGCAGGGCCAGCACCACAGACTGGGAGTAGCCAAGTTTGCTGCAATAAACTTTACATCTTACCTAAAATAGCCCATGTGAAACTGTGTTCTCCCCTCCTCTACCAGAACAGTCTGGAACTCGGGTGGATCATAGAAAAACCTCCAGTGCAGGTTGTAGTTAACGTCTGTCTTTTTCTTATGTTCACCAGAAAGAATGTCATACGGACCAACCAGCTGCAGGCCAAGGCTAGACACCAGTGCATCTGAAACAAATAATTTATTCTAACTAATAGAATATATAATATTCTGACTAATAAAATTATTTGCTGGGTCCAGAACGTTACTGGAAGATACTCATTGACGTGCATGTTTGCTTCCATCAGCACCAAAAGAGTGACTGTTTTGTTGTATTAGAGGCAAAAACCATAAGACATCAGCATACGTTTCACTTCAGGATGGTCAGTTTGAGTTTGCTTCAAGCTTTAAAAATCAATAGTGAAAATAAGCATTTTACCACAGGGAGCTTCGGGGTTAACCTCTGCACAAAATGTCCAAAAATGGTAGAAGTCTTCTGGCATGGCGAGTCGGTACAGACTTTCTACGTCTTGCCGTGCAGCAACAGGTACATCCGCTTGGTCCGAGCGTCGCTTCTTAACTTCATGTTTCACAGAGTCTTCGGTCTGAAGGAAAGAAAAACATTTCTAAGATATTCACATACCAACAATAGTTACATAATGATTATATTTAAAAAATGTCTGGGTCACTAAAAAAAAAATATGCAAGCCTATATACTAAAACAGTCATAAAATTAAGTTTTTTTTTTATATTAAGATTATTCTTGCCGTCGGCTAGAAGCAGCAGCAGGAACGCACGGCCATTGAAATCAAAGGGGCTTCTGCCCATGGGTAAGGGGGTCTCGACAGAGACATCCACCAAGACAGCGGTCTAGGCGACTGGCTCCAAGTACATCATCGCCAAGAAGATGAGTGAGACACCACTAAAAACAGGACCATGCAGCAACTATATCCATTATATATGCCATACATTACACCCTGGGAGGGCATCAACATTTATTATTATTATCTTTTATTTATATAGCACCAACAGTTTACGCAGCGATTAATACAATACATATACTCAAGGGGTATGACAAGATGAGAACTGACAGACTAAGACTAACCGATACATTAGGTGGAGCAAGATCTTGGGTATATAAACAGCGTAAAGCGTAGTGGGGGTCGATCTAATAAAGGGGGAGTTGGAAGCTCTCTATTATGAAGGGCCAACACTGGAATGCTACTCCAGCAAGGGCTGACCTGGCCCTTTATAACGTTTATCTAACTGATTTTACTATACATTATACAGGGCCAGCCGAGTTTATCTGCAGCTGAAGCACACTGTGGTAGGAGATTCGTAATGTGTAGTGAAGTCAAAGAGCTGAAACACAAATCGCCAGCAAAATGTCCATTTAGCGAATAAACCCCTTTGGTTAGTAGAAGAGCACTCGGCATGGGTTATCTGAAAAATTATCGGGGTTTTTTGAGACCGCACCCTCCCAGGTCCTCACCTGCTGCCCGGTTCGCGGTTTCCTTTTCCCGCCTCCCGCCATGACAGGCTCCCTGCTTGGCGCGCGTTTTGCTCTAGACGTCATCCTCTTCTGCCAACTACTTCAACCTGAACCCCGCGCACCACGTCGCACAGAAATGACGTAAACGTGCAGGGTCGCGTTATGTTATGATACGTTTCCCTATCGCAGCCATCTTTGTTGGGCCATTAGTAATGAAACAGTTGACCTTCGTGATTATAATTTACGTTTGTTCTCAGCGCCGAAGACGCTTTAGAGATTGTAGCATCCCTAAATTATGTTGTTATTGACATTTTTTTCGTGCTTTCGTGTAAAGCGTAATATAATTTCCGACACCAAATACACCCGAAATTCCATTTATGTTTATTGTCCTCTAGATTCAACAATGTATTTAATACCTAAAATGTACAAGTCCTGTGATTTCTTGCCATGATTACATATGGTGCACCGGGCTTCAGAGATAAGGGTGACGTCATCTAGTCTCGTCGCCGCAGTGTGTTTTACTCCACTCGGCCAGGAGATGGCGCACTGGTTTAGGATGTAAATTGGTTCCAGCAACATTCTAAACTTAGACACGTGGCTATAGTGACATCGTGTCCTGCTGATGACTATGTATGTCACTGCGTAATGTAATTACGTAATACATCGTTATGTACACTGTGTGATTTTAAAGCCATATTATACTATTTCTATAGAATATATTGGGACGGAAGAGCACTGGGATCAATTCCAACATTCAAGGCATTTGTAAAAAGGAACGTCAGGAGAGGATAAGAGTAACAAAGAGGGTGGTATTAGCAAAATGGACAATTACCATAAAAGGGCGGAGCCTCAGCACACACCCTCTCTGCCAATTGGAGGAACAGTGGAGAGGCTGTCCCTGTGGTGCACACTGTGCTCCGCCCTTTTGCGGAGGTACTCCGAGAGGCCAGAATATTGCAGACGGATTCATGGAGAAAGAGAAGCGTTAGTGCATCACTCTTTCCCCATATATCTGTCTGTAATATCCTGGCCTCTTACATCCACAAAAGGGCGGAGCCAGGGCATGCACCACAGGGACAGCCTCTCCTCTGTTCCTCCAATCAGGGGAGAGAGGGTGCACGGAGGCTCCTTTTGCAGAAGTACCTGGATAACAGAGCTGATACCAGGAAGAATGATAGGCTTAGGTTCCAAGATGCAGCCATTTACATCGGGGTTCTTACATTGGAGGAGGGATGCCCCTGCAGTTTGTGTTACGCTATTCCAGACTAGTCTGGTTACTATACCACTAGGTCATGTAACATCGCTCCATTCCTGCCTCCTCATGCTGGTCCAATATCGTTCACAAAGGGCCAGTCTCACCTGGAACCAACCTATTACAGGTGAGACCCCCTCCCCGTTGTGAACAATTTTGGACTGGCCAAGGCCAGCCAGACCCTGGTTAGTGGTAATTACCATTAAACGGTAACTGTAAACTATACATTACATTTATTTATACAGCGCCAGCGGATTGTGTAGTGCTATTACAACAGGGGGGACAGTGGGAAGTAATGATAACAATAAAACTGCCATTATACATTTGTCAATTCGATTAACACACATTAAGACATAATGGCAAAAAGTAGGGGAAAGCCCTACAAGCTCTTATAGTAATAGTCCATTTCATACAGTTTTACCATGCAAATATTTTATTTATTCGTCTAGGAAGTGATTAGTAACGAGTGTTTTCAGAAGATAATAATCCATGCAAAATCCAAAATTAACAATTGCACTCCAAATGCCAAATTTCTGCCCGGTGCCAAATAACTGCAGCAGTAAATAATATAAAGTCCAAAAATAATTACCGGCACTCCAGGGACTTTGCAAATGACCACACAAACAACTTCGGTTTTTAATAATCCATGCAGATATAAGGTAAAGGTTGCAGTGCCAGGAGAGCAGACTGATGCTGTATTTATAGAATGGAACATTGAGCAGCCTGCTGTGCTGCACCCCAGGGAGCTCCCATAATTAATTTTACATCAAGGAGAAATACTGCCCAACCACTTTCTCCAAGAGAAGGTTTTCATAACATTGCAACCCATTTAACCGCACCGCAATGAATATTAATTCTGAGCTCTAATTCACTGCTCCGAAACTCTATGCCAGAAGGTTTGATGAGTAAATGCTTTTTCTTGCAAGTAGTTACAAATCGGATAATTAATTTCTCATTGCCTTTAAATATATGTATTTAAAACTTTCTTGGAGATCAGTGAAAGGGAGTTCAATAACAGTTCAATTACAGCATTAGAGGGGGGGCGATACACAAAATGGAACAATCACGTTGTATTTGTGAAGTTATCCAAATGATTGTGTCCATAAGTTGATAAGTTTCAGTTCTCTGATGGCATGCAGTACAAGGTACTTGTCTGCCCCTGAAGTGCCAACAGTGGAGGTCATAACCCCTTATTTGCCAGTTTGCTACAAATAGAATGATGGTTAGCAGTGTCATGGAGCTGAAATGTGTAATGTTGATTATGGTTGTTGCCACGTCTACGTCGTTTTTGCTTTTATAAAAAGTCACTGTTGGAACAGCTGCAGGTTTCTATGGACTCAGATAAGACTATTGATACTGCAATGCATGGCTGCAGCATTATGCCAAACACATGTTCTCCCACTCATATCATTGTATCCGATGCTTTCTGGGCAGCTGCAATTTATTTGTGAATAGCAAGTATTATAATAGCTACTATAATAAAAATATATTGTAAAGTGCAAAATTATAGTGGCACTGCAGGTATTTTGAGGCAAGTTCTTTCTTTTTTTATTTCACGTTCTTGGTTCCAACACAGTAGGGACTTGACTTTATATTCATACTCTATAGTCAACTGGATAAGCTGACACCTGTTGTGGGAAGTTAACAAAGGCACCAAAATGAAGACTCATCCCACTTGATGATTAGTCACAAAGACTGTGTACTTCAGAGATCATGTATGTTATAATGCAAGTCATTTGAATAGCAACTTGTATTTTTCTGCTAATAATACAAATGTCTGTAGTGGACATTTTGGGAGATTTAATCACACAAGTGTTTGAACCACAATATCAAGAAAACAAAATCATGAAAATGGATGTAGTGACATAGCAAAAATGATTGGGGGTCTCCCCTGCAAGACTTACAATGGGGGTTCCCAAGCTCCTCCTGCTAACACACTGTAACATTCTAACACACTGTAACATACTTACACACTGTAACATACTAACACACTGTAACATACTTACACCGATTGATTGTGTGGATAGCATAACATAAATTCTTTATCACGATTTAGGCCCGAATTAAGGGTGTCAAATTTTGCAACGATTTTCTACCTGTGTCCTGAAATTATTTCTGGACTTGGTAGTTATTTGTTTTAATATAATTTTGTATTTATGGCGGTAGGGGCTTTTTTGTTTTTGCACTGTTATCAGTGCAGCCTGGCTTGAGAGCCCAATGATGTCATGGTGACATCACTGCACTCCCAATTAATGTTTCTTATTTTTTTATTTGTTTTATTCATTTATTTGTCCCACTATTTTTTCCATTTTTTTGAATCTGCGATCAGCAAACAGGGCTCTATAGACCGGCATTGCTGAGTGCAATACATGCGATCAGCCAGCGGGGCTCTCCTGTCCTGTAGTGAACTGAGTGAGCGTCAGCACTGAGGTAAGTAAATCCTCTCTCTGTTATTTCCTCCAAGCTATGTATATTAAGATACTTTAGTTCTCCATGATCATTTTTATCTTGCAAAGCATTTACCATTGTCTATATGCGATTATGATTATAATCGTAAATATCATTTTGACAGATGTCTGAGGTGTCACAACATGTATTATTTAGTTTGATCCAAAATCCTTACAAATTAAATTTCACATCAGGTACAAACATAAATTAAACATACATGAATTATTGGCAATGTTTAACTTTTCAGTGTTTATTTATCGCAAGGAAAATAAATAAAACACAAGAGAATTGACATGCCAGTAGTTTAACTGGTGTAATGAATTACTAACTGGTTTTGGAGTCTTGTTATGGATTAAACTCTGAACTGTCAACAGCAATGTTCCCTCTAAGCTGTGAACCTGTATGCGCGCATACACATTTTGCAACCAGCACACAAAGGGTTCCTAACATATTTCTCCTAACACCTCCGTGTTCTCGTCCTCTGAGTCTGGCAGTCTGTGGTGCAGGTCATCCTCATACCCGGCACTTCACCGACAGGCAGACAAGAAACATGCTTGTATGAATATGAAGAGGGAGGACTATGGGAAGAGCATGAAAATGATGGGGAAAAGATGCTGGGCATCATTGTTGTTTTAGGGGGGCAAGAAGATGAAGGGGGATGGTTTTGATGCAATATGGGGATGGAACGTTTAGTGCTTTAGGATAATGATTGTGGTGGGGGCTGTGAATGAATTATGATGTGGGGGGTATGATGATCAGGGGCGGCTCTATGCTTACACAAACATACATACACATATGCTCACTCTAACACCTTACATGTACATAAAACACACACAGCTACTATAACACTATGCACTTACCCATACATATGTACATACACACACCCACTCTAACACCTTACACATACATGCGCGCACACACTCTTACAACATAGACACACACATGCACTCTCGTCCCTTACACATCGATACACAAGTTGATGGACATAGGGGGAACCTTCCATGATGTTTTATTTAATAGGACAACAAACAGAACAAAGTAGTTCAAAGTATAGAATAAATCTTAACTAAATACGTGACTTCATAAATTGCATTTATTTTTTATTATTTTAAAACATGGCCATAAAGTTATAGAGAGAGAGAGGCTGTGCCGGAGTACATTGGTCAGAAGGCCATGGCCAAGCAATTCCTTTTTTCCAGGAATTTACTGCGATTGTTTTATTCTTAAATAAACTACAATTGAATGTCAAGCATTCGTGTAAAAATCATTGTATACCCATCCGACTGGTGCTCAAAGGGTTTAGTATTCTGGAATGGTAGCTGTTAAGTGCTATCAGCTATGCCTAAAGTGCTCATTTTAAAGCATTTTGGGACAAATCACATTTGGAGTCTTCCCTTGTGTGTGTGTGGAGACACGTAGTTACTTCAAAGATATAGATGCCCTCAGACTTCAAAGTTTGCCATGTCAGTATTATGTGAATCATTGAGCACACTGGTGTGCTGCTGCAGCAGACAGTGAATCAGCGCAGACACTCAGCACGCTCTTGGAATACCTATTAAGCTTCTCCTAGCCGGCCTTCAGAGCTTGGATGAATGGCATCTTCCAAAATAGCACAGCGGCTACAGAAGATGCGTGCAAAGGAAGCATCTAATTGTATGACACCGCACATTATCAGAAATATACACAGTACTGCTCCAAACAAAAAGTGTCACTGGTGGCAGTGATCTTATATTTAAGAACAACAGATTAGGTAATCAAAGTATGTAACATACTTACATAAACATAAGTATGTAATCACTTACATGTCTATATTAGCTAGACTCACAGACCCTTGTGAGCGCCCTTATAGAGGAAAGTGAATAGAAAAATAGAAGCATGAATAGAACCCAGTTAGTTTGTTTTAAGAAATGTGTGTATGTCAGAGAAAATAATTTATGGCAATATTAAAACCAAGTTAATCTCACGAATATGATATTTTCTATCTCAAGTCTGCTGCTACATGCAGGTTTCTTTTTAACAAACATAACAGTAATATCTGATATTACAGTGTCTAAAATACAAATATCTCTTGAAATTCGTCAGGACGTTATATTTTCTCACGTATCTTCTTTTGCGTTGTATTCTTCATGGTCAAATTTTTTTAATTATTGCACCAGATAATTGCTTTAAATCCATTTTCATCTTTATTAATCTAAGAGTGTTAAGAGCCTGGAAGCTTTCATCAGCCCTGTCAAAGGTTAATGAATGATCTAAGGGGCGCTCAGGAATAAATCTTTCAAGATTAAAGTGAATTGTGTTCCACACATGCAGGGCTTTTAGCTGTGTGTTGAAATTATAGCCGTCTTCCTGCAAGATTGTCAATACGCCTGTATTCTGCAATAAGGAATGCGTGTGAATTACTTTCAGTAAGTATTAGTGTGAATTATTACCTGTAATGCACTCTGTGCTCGACTAAATGGCACCACTTTAACTAGTTACCTCCACTGCCCGTTACATGCTATTTACAACGTTTTATGTTTATAACTGTAATAAAGCTTTAACAAATACGTCCAAACGCACATATAAACATTACCCATTAGAACCTAACTGTCTGTGCAGATTTGATAGAACATGCCAAGTAGACCTCTGAAGCTGTGCTGAGGTATCTGGCACCAAGATGTTAGCAGCAGATCCTTTTCTTTTTTTTTATTTTTATCTTTTAATTATTTTATACAAAAATACAAAAGACTTAGACATAGTTACATAATTACATACATATCATCAAACAATTATAGACAATACATAATTTGGATTCCATGTATCAGTTTATCACCAAAAGAGTATAAAATATATCAGTGTGTTGTTGACTTTTGTAGGGTATCTTTTTGCTATTAATCCGTTGGTATAAATTAACCAATGAAAATGTATTCTTTTTTAGAATGCTACATTTTTTTTACCAATCCATTTTACCATCTAGAAGAATTTTTATCCATTTTCCCCAGGCTTCGTAACTTTTTTGATTCCATCTCTCGTGAGTCGTAATTAGTTTCTCCATATAACATTGGTGTAATATTTGGGATTTAATTTTTACCCACATTATTGGCTCTGAAATTCTCTAATTTTTAGCTATATTTATCTTAACTGCCGTTAAGATATGTAATAAAAATTGTATGTTATAAGTTGAGGATTTAGGTAAATTTATGTGCAATAATGCTCTTTCTGGTATTAATCTCCATTGTGGTCCAAATAATTCTATAAGTTTATTGGAGATATTCAGCCATATTCTATTTATGAGAGCACAGCTCCACCAGATATGGTAGATATCCCCTTTATAATGGCCACATCTCCAACAGTTCGATATATTATTAGGAGATATTTTGCCAGTAATGTGGGTACTAAGTACCATCTATTCATCAGTTTGTATTGTAATTCATTTAAATTTAAACAATGAATGTTTTTATATGATAAATTTAATGCTTTATTCCATTCCTCTATTTTAATTGAAATTCCTAGGTCATTCTCCCATTTGAGCTTGCCCACCAGAGCTCTTACAGAGCAGCAGATCCTTTTAGTC
The DNA here is from genome assembly GCF_027358695.1 of Spea bombifrons. Classification (NCBI taxonomy): domain Eukaryota; kingdom Metazoa; phylum Chordata; class Amphibia; order Anura; family Pelobatidae; genus Spea; species Spea bombifrons. The sequence continues at coordinate 30,686,869 of NC_071087.1, read as the reverse complement.
CTGTAAGTTGCGAGGTGGGGTCTCCATGGATGCATCCTGGTGCCATGTGTTCTCTAGGTAAGTGGCACACACGCACCCGGCCATCCACATGATGTAAAAGAAAACGTGATTTTTCAGACCAGGCCACCTTCTTCCATTGCTCCGTGGTCCAGTTCTTATGCCCATTTTAGGCACTTTCAGCAGTGGTGAGGGGTCTGCATGGGTTCCCTGACTAGTCTGCATAACAAACTGCGGTGCACTGTGTGTTCTGACACCTTTCTATCAGAACCAGCATTAAATCAGAACCAGCATTTTCAGCAATTTGAGCTACAGTAGCTAATTTGTTTGATTTGACCACAGGGGCCAGCATTTGCCCTCCATGTGCATCAATGAGCCTTGGCCACCCATGTCCCTGTTGCCGGTTCACTGCTTTTCCTTCCTTGGACCACTTTTGATCGGTACTGACCACTGCAGACTGGGAATAACCCCCAAGAGCTGCAGTTTTGGAGATGCCCTGACACAGTCTTCTAGCCATCACAAATTGTCTCTTGTCAAAGTCGCTCAGATCCTTAAGCTTGCCCATTTTCCTGCTTCTAGCACATCAACTTTGAGGACAAAATCTTCACTTGCTGCCTTATATATCCCATGATGACAAGATTATCAACGTTATTCACTTCACCTGTCACTGGTCATAATGTTATGGCTGATGCGTATGTATATATATATATCTATCTATATATATATATATATATATATATATCTTGTATTTTCCAGAAAGGAATAAGTGCTACTAAAATTTAACGATAACTTTTGTTTATTTTCTACAGCAAGTGTTTCAATTTCACTCAAAAATCATGGAAAAGATCGTAATTTGTGTATCTCAGTCGATTTGGTATGAACTGGACAATTCACTGGAGGTGCTTTGTGTCCCAGCTCTGACCGAAGTGACCTTCTGAGAGGAGTCAACATGTGCATGTCGAATGATCCACACTTTTGTCTCAAAAGGTTGACAGCATTTAAAGAATAACTTTGATTTCTGTTAAAGATGCCAAAGTATAAGTACAATGACTTGTTTAGCTGCTTTGTTTTGTTTTCAAATAATTACTTACCAACCATCAGTAGCGTATCATTCAGATTTCCTAAGCTGAATGACTTTGATAGGCAGTAAAAAATGAATGTAACAAGGTTGGAAATGAGAAAATCTCTTTAGAGAAGGTGAAGATTTCATTTTGTGCCCCAATAAAGTGGAGACATGGTGTGTAATCATGATGTAGGTTTGGCTGTAAGGCAAATATTATCTCCTGCGTTAACACATAATAAATTACAGTATTTTCCCTTTTTAAGTTGCATTCCGAAGTCATGTAATATGATCTTTCGGCTTGCTCGTTGTAAACACCATCATTTAAATCCACAGTATTTGAGCTTGTAGCTTGTCAAACATTTATTTAATCAACCCCATAAAATATCATTCTGGTTGGAGATGTGCGATAAGACAAATACAGGTCCCCTAACTCAATTTCCTCTTCATTACTTCTGTGTGATTCTCTGCAGGCTGATTTGAATTCAGATATTACAGCGGCTTGTTATTAGGAGAACAATGAACGTTTCAGTATGTCGATGTGCTACCGTTTTGGGGGAGTAAGTAGTAGTTTTCAGGTCCGTCAATGCATTTGGGACATTAGAGATATTAAATTATTATATGTAATATAGTGACTCAGGAGTTAAACGGTGAACGTTCCAAAGTGTAAATACTAAATAAAAAGGTACATAAGATGTGGAACATCTGCAACAGAAAGAAGTCTGGTAAGTTTGTATATATATATATATATATATATATATATATTTCACCATGCATCTGTCATGCAGCTGCAATACCATACTTGCGGGGTAAATCACCTCCATTGTTTTCTCCTATATAATCAGTTCCTTGCTGTTTATATGTACATTATGGCACTGATGCATGGGCAAAGCTAATCAAACACCAAAGGTCTGTACAATTTGCTTAAAGTTGCAATTTCCTATGTAATCAGGATTTGCAATTTAATGTAGCAATTGTTACCAATATTACCCTACAGTATGAAACCATAATGTATTATATGCCGTTAGCTTGGAAATCAGATATACTCAGGAAAATCAGATATTTCTACCCGATATAGAGGAAATATATGAAATCCAACAGTGTACCTGATTGTCTCTTTAAAAAGAGACACTGAAGAAAAGGTTTTTTAGGTTTGCCTAATTAAAGTTATCAATTTCAACTAAAGACTCCATTTTCTCCTGGGCTGATATGGCTCTAACTCTTCTCTTCAACAAATCCACTTGGGAATTCTTAATATAAGGAAGTAGACAAATTTCTACACATTTTATGAGACTACTACTACTAAGTCTCCCCCTGTATTCCATTAGATGTGAATGTAAATCATCTTCTCTGTTGGCAAAAGCCAAGATGCTGGTTACCTGCCTACCGATCATATGTAACAGCTCGCTGAGAGCAGGTACACCATCATACAAGGAATGTGTGATCAGAAGGAGAAGAGGAAGAAACAAAGTTTCCCCCTTTCAAAAAAAAATAGTAGAAAATGAAATAAATAAAAAGGTTTTAAAAAAAAAAACAAACAAAAAAAAAAAACACATTTACTGGGACCATGACATCATGAGATCAAAAATGTATCTCGAGCTATACTGCACTGGGAACTGTGTAAAAAAATACTTAAGAAAGGGAAAAATATAAATCAAATAAAAAAGTGCCCTACCTTAAATATTATGTTTTATGTATTTCTATAATTTTAAAATATAACCCTACTTCTTCTAAACAAAATAATGTATAAGTTGTGTGGGTTCATCAAATAAGGAAAGGGGGAGTCGTGTTTTAAGAAACATATGATAAAAAAAATGATAACAAATAAAAATCTGGTCCTTAGGTTCTGAAAAGGTTAACAAACCAGCATGGATTCTGCACATGAACACATATTGTTGACTTTAAAGTGACAGAACAAGGCGACACACAAAATTCCATCTAGAATGTTTAGAATGTAGGTATATTCCGGATGAATTCTATATATTTGATTCGCCAAACATATTAATAACTGTGCGCTATGTTTCTGTTACACAGAATACAGCACATGCCGTTTGTTATGATTAAATGGATCAGATGAGTGTGTCTGCGAGGACTCATATTCCAGATAGCGTGACCTAAGCCTTCTCTGACAAAAGCTGGCACGCAGCCACAATCTAATAGGGTTTATTTTGAGTGAGGGAGAGGAATGCGCGTATTTTTCCATACACACACTTTCCATTTTGCATACTGTTTTCAATGTTGGGAAAATGCTCTGTGCGTAGCTATTTTTTGTGATTGTTGTGAATGTCAGCACAGATCAGTGACCTATATTCAGGAAGAATAATATCAGTCATTGTCTTTTGTCTGTAAATACCTGCAAAAATGAAATGCACAAATTCAGCAGTCTATAACTTTTACTAAATTGGAGGCTGTCGCCATGGCTAGTAGGTATCCCATGCCAATATTCAATAATATCAGATATTAATGCTTTTTTCTATTCTTTTTTTCTAAATCCCTCTAGACTGTAAGCTTGTTTGAGCAGGGCCCTCCTCATCTGCTGTCTCTGTTAGTCAATTTGTTATGTTACATACTACTTGTTATGTCCTGCCTACCCATTGTACAGCGCTATGGAAGTTGATGGCGCTATATACAACAATAAATAATAATAATAATAACTATTCTTGATTGTCTTAGTTAATTGACATATACTAGCAACATAATGAGTTATGGATAGCATAATGATCCACGCATTGACATGAATTGTATATATATATAATGTGTATACCTAAAATTACGCATTTTTCCTGTGTTTTTATTGGCACAAATAGGTATCAAGCTGATGTACTTGTTTTGGCACCTTTGCCAGAGATGCCACCTTCCCTTCCGTGAAATGACCAAATGTCTTAAAAATAAGGAAACTGACTTTAGGACAAAAGTCTCAGGCTATTGTTAATTGCAGTTATGCTAAAAGATGTGAAGATAGATGTAAGGTCCTCATCATCCTGCAGGGAAGGAAGGGTTCCAGCCATCGCTTTAATGCATATGGTAGCTGAATGATTCCTTTAAGTAATAGTTTTCCCTTTTGGAAACGCATGGAGGCATTCGGCACAATGTTCTTCTGCCTAAAGTTATCCCAATAAACAGCCAAGGGAGACACAAGAGTGGGGTCAAGGGTTGCAGTGCATAGTTTATTATTATTGAAGAATTACAAAGTACTTTAATACGCATTATTTGTTGGAAAATGAGTCCCTTTAAGTTGGGATGAGAGGGTGTAGAACAGCTTAAACTCACTGATATAATGCTGGCCATATCTCCTTATTGAATTATTAATAGAGGCAATTAGGCATCTGTAAAGGGAAATTAAAAATAGTATGTACTTACTCTAGGGAGCTCTCTTTTACTGTATCGTCAGACATAGAGCATTCTCAACACAAAGACCCAATGGATGTAATTACTGAAACAGGTCGTTAATAGTTTAATAAAATAATCATCACAGACATTTTGAAGTAACTTAAAAAGGTCAAGAAAGGATATGCATTGCATTTTATTGGGTGTTCTACATAACTGAAAGCAATCTAGGTCATGAAATAATGTAATTTTGACTTTTTCTATAATAGACAAACCTTATGACCACAAACACTACAGCCCTGAAAGTCACAACAATGGAGTTTATTCACTAAAGAGGGAGTTGGAAGAAGAGTTGTGGTTTCAGCTCACTGCGTTCTTATGCATGTTTGTCCTGTGCCTCGGGAGCCTCTAGGATTTTGGGGCCCAAAGCAAAAAGATTTATCAGGAATTCATCTTTACCTAAATGAATAAAAAATATAATTATGCTCTAAGGATTAGATTGTCAAGTAATCAATGTCACAGATAGATCTCTCCTTTAACCTGGACGGTAAGCTTGCATGAGAAGAGCTCCCATCATAGTAGAATTTTTTCTTGTACAGCACTACGGAGAATGATGGCGCTATATAATGGATAAATAATAATAGTAATAATGTAATAAAGGGGTCTGTAGTTGAATTAAGTCCTAAGCAGCTAACACTTAGTTCAACTGGTAAGTAGACTTTCAAGAAATCTCACTTATTTCACTATGTATTAATCAATCTATTTTTGCAGCTGGGTTTGGACAACCCTAATATATATATATATATATATATATATATATATATATATATATATATATATATATATATAGTGATTTGAATATAGCACTCCTGCCAGTGCTCCCCTTTAGTGAAATGCACAAAACAGCAAGAAATATAGTTTTAATTACTGAAAATAAAATACCGTAATCAGTATATAAAACATGGATCTGTCAGGTTGGGCACCTGTTTATAAAGCCAAGTCTCTTTAATCAGATTGTCATTTTATACCAAATCTGCCATTAATTGCCAACGTGTGTAGATATAACAGTAATAAATGTGTCATAGTCCACTTTTAGAGGGTCGCATTGGATAAAAACGGTTACAGGTAGACGTACAATGAGACTGATGAGGTCTCAATGTGTTTAACAGGAAAATCAAGTTAAGCAATTCTATTGCCACTGCAATAATAAAGAGAACATGAGCATGAAAAACAGGAGCGTTTAAATAATTCATCTGATATTCCCAAAATACTTTTAGACTCCTTAAAGTTTAAGTTTTTTTAACTGTCTCTAGAAAACAGCGGGAATATGGAAAGCCGAGGACAAATTGTACATACCACACACAGAAAACACAGAAGGAACTGTACACGGCTCTTGTGTGGGCTGGGATTAAATGGTCTTTTCCTCTGTTCCTTAATCATTTTCTTAATATTTGTGCCGCAAATATATGATTCTAGGGTAGTGTTTTGTTTTATGAATATATTCCGTACCTAACGACATACCTACCTGTCCCGCAACATAACAACTATTCTGTAACATATATATATATATATAAAACATATAAAATAAAATTCTCACTGTATGTGCCCACATAAAAAAATTTTAGTGAGACAATGAAGAAATCATCCAAAAAATGCTAAATGTATAACATTTTTGTAAATGAATATTATAGGGGACATTGATCGGCGTGCCCCCACGTGCCTTTTCCATCAGACTGCAGGGTTTTAAGATGCTCTCCAGGTCCGTACCGTTATATCGAGGAAACTAAATGCCCCATTTTCCCTCGTAGGTTCGAAAAATCTGTTCAGTAAAGTCAGTGGGAAAAAGGTGGGTGGTTAAGAACGCAGCAGTGTATATATCCAAGATTAACAACGCAGCATATACTTTTCCATTTACACAAAGTATTAGGAAGTTAAACAAATAAATCCTAGCAGATCTGTCAGTTTCTTCTTTTCTTCCAAAGGTTTAATCAAAAACAACACAGAAACCTCTAAGAAGCTTTTTTTTCATTTTGTATGGTAATAACGTGTCACGTGATAATTAGGCATCCCAGGCAAATGGTATTTGTGAAGCAAAACTTGATATGAATAAAGGATTATTTATGCAACTAAGCATTTATTTTACATCCAGTCAAGGAAGTGGAACAGCACCTTTGATCCATCCAAAGATTTATTCCATTAACACCTTTTTAGGATTACCCAGACCAATTTCCACTGCAGGATGGTGATGCTAAACCTTTTTCGTGCAGTCACTATTAGTTTAGCCTCCGTCGAGATAAGTCACAGTGTATTTGATAATCTGGGCAGTGGCCAGCAAAAGAAACATAATATATACCTAGCAGTATGGCCTCTTCCATAATGCCCCCCCCAATTGCCCTATGCTTTTGACTGATGGGGTATAGCTCTCGATAAAGCATATGTATGATTGCATCATCTTTACTGAATATCGTCCACTGCCTTCCAGTTTCACTGGACTAATTCTGCCGGAGGCCTCTTTTCTTGTTATCTGATTATCCGATGTGAAATAAATTGGATCTTTGATCTGCCATCTGTCACTTACAGTCTGTCTTCCTGGTGGGATCACAATAAGAGAATGTGTGGAATATAATTTTTAGACTCGGACCAAAAATACACTGAAGAGGCACTGAAAAGCGCCAACAGATTCCATAGAATTATTGCAATGGGGGGAACGGGTGAATAATAACAATAACATCATCAACAATGCTAGTCTCCTTATGACTATTTGAAATGTGAGTCAGTAAAAGGTAAACACTTTGTTTTGCTTCTTCTTGTAAAAGTGCTTTTGCAGCATTTTTGTCATTTCACTGTGGGTCCCTACTATTAGTTACTTTATTTGGAGCAGTTATGTCAAAATGTCGATTGATCTATTTGGTTATATATTAACCAAAATTTAACGTCCCTTTCACTGTCTAGTGTTTCTCTAGTGTTTCTCTAGTGTCTCGAGAGAGAAGAGGGAGAAGAGAGAGAAGAGATAGAGAGGGATAGAGGAGAGAGAGACAGAGACACTTTGCCACCAAGTAGGCACATCTTTCCATAATACTGGGTATTGAAGCTTAACACTTTAACAAATATTATCAAACTGATACATTTTATAAACACTACCTAACAGAGCAGAATTAATATGCAAATTGGAATTTACCATTTCAGTGCCTGCAAGTAAAGCGGTGCATTAATTTACCTCTACAGAAAAGCAAGGATTATGTAATAAATTAAGGCAGCTTCTATTGCAGGCACTGTATACATTACACATGGTCCCTCCCCTCTCTCCTGTCAGTTTCTTCTCTGTAGTTTCACACTTTCTCACACACAGACCCTAACCCATCTCTCACCCCCCTCCCATCTCTCCAGTAAGTATTTACTCTGCAGCTGTACACTCTCTCATACAAACACTAACCTGCTCCCCTCCTGTTTCTCCTGTCAGTGTTTCTGAAGCTACAAAAAAGATCAGAGGAGACCAGACAGAATCTGGAGAAGGTGAGTGTGTGTGTATGTTGTCAAAGATATTCCGTGTTTTTTTTAAAAAACAGTTTATGCATAATATAATGTGGTCAGGCAGCTGCATATTAGCCATTTACATGTTGTTCTTTATGTTTCCATACGACTTCCCCTTTAAAATCTCAGCATTCTTATAGAACCCTTCTTAAGACTAGAAGATGTCCATGCAAAAGTCTTTTCAACCTTTCATCATAATACTGTCCAAAAGAGGGTTAGTAAAGTTTACTTAGCACTTCCATAATTCAAAGTCACTCCCCTAGCATTTATTCTGCACAATGTATTTGGAAGTCTGGCAGAAAAGATGCTTGTTTAGAGTAAGAAGCTTCACAACTAAAAATGTCTCCACAAGCACTATATCATGATCTTTGCACCTTGATCTTTCTTAAATGCCACAGCAGTACGCACTTTCTACATTGTTGTCTATTTTTATTTTATATATTGGTTTTCCAGTAAATGCACAGCAATAATATCCCTGTGAGCATTCTAATATTGATTTCCTGATAATTAATTGTAGCAGGTAGAATGCTACCGGAGACAGTGAGACTGTTCAAGATGAGCAATGCAGTTGCTTTGGTTTCTAAAACAGGTTGCTGGTGATGGAATCGTTTTGTGTGAACGAGGCGATGTAAAATAATGACAGCGACATGGCCTGAGAAGATCTTAGTAGGATACAGCAGTGGACTATGTAACGGATCTCGGTTTCCCGACCGGGTATTTCTGCCTAAGTCGGCTTCTTCCACTACTCCACCTGCTGAACCTCTCACTTGGAATCGAAATGCCTTACCCTCAAGAAACTTTAGCTGAGACTAGATGCTTGAGGGTAAAACATGAACTGAGTTTAAGGGGAAATACACAGGTTCTCAATCAGGCCCTTCTTTGTGTACTGTTCATTATTGGCACTTGGCCTACCTCAGCCCAGTAGGGGGTAGCTATTGTAGTCTGTAGGGGAAGATGGTAATCACGTGCAGTTCCCTGACTTCTGGCTGAATATCAGATCTTGGTGCAAATACTGGCCATAGAGGTCTCTGTCCTGTAAGTCCTGAATGGATGGAGAGTAAAACACCAAACATAAACACTTTCCCAAAATGTAGGTACCCCAAATCTGTGTCTGAGCTCCACAGTCTTCAGAGTCTCTGGTAATTGAGGAAACGTGGCACTTTGTACTAGGGGGAAGAAGTAGCTCCGACAAACCCCTTGTTCCCACCTCCCCAAAAACAGATCCCCTCCCAGGACTAGGGCCCATTGTCTATTGGGAGCTGGCTGGCCCCCAGGCCCCTCCAGAAGCCCAGGGCACTGAGGTTTCCATGACAGACTACATCTGTGTATCTGATATATATGAATCAAAACCAAAATATTTTGACAACAGGAACCTGATTTACAAAAATAAAAAATTGAAGTTTGACTGAAAACATAAAACACTGTAGTTGTGTATAAGATTAGTAAAATAGAAAGAATAACTAATGCGTTTTTAAATTGTATCCTTACAGGGGCAGCAGGTTCCTCAAGAGGCCGTTTGAACAATTTTTAAAATGCCAAGCTGGCTGAAGACCTGACCAGCTCTGTAGATAATAAGCTGTGTTGAGGCCTTGTTTTCCCCTTTTGAATTTGGCAACCCTGAGAGGCAGCCATCTTGATTTGAATATTATGTAAGACCAAGGAGGAAACACTTGCACTAGTTCTTCTCTGCCATCAAATTCTATGTTTCTGTGTTTTTATATTTTCTTCAAAGTTTATCCCATTGCAGTTGGACCATTACATCGTGTTTGAGGTTCCTTGGCATCCTCAGAAAGAGACATATCAGAAGGGAGATAAGCATCGGGACAAGTAGTCTCTGACTAATACTGTCCTTAAGGTAATTTATGGTGTTAACACTTCAGATCTACTTCAGGTATATAAACAGTACATATGGAGGGGAAAAAGGTAATTCTGGAGCAAAGTTTAAAAGGTGGTTTTCATGATATGACTCAATGATATGACTCAATAAGCAAGAACATTCATCGTTATTTATACATAACCCTAGGGTAAAAAAATAAATAAATATTATTTCAAATGCCAGTAATATTCTGCCTACACCAGCTTGCTGCTTAGCTGTCAACCATTTAAATAATATACTTTCCAGCAGAGCACGTTGTACAGTTTTTCGTTTCTACTTTTCACAATAAAATTTTAAATTAGTTCTCATTACCTCTGTTTCCAACAAAGGCATAATAGTGTTTTTAGATTCTCGAATAAGGATTGCTTTATCACGAGGGCAAATCTGTTGAGAACAGCGGGATTTTTATCTGAAAACTGATATCAGGGAAGGAAGACTGATATAACCATGGTAAGCATTATATACAGGCCTGGACTGGCCATCGGGCACCCGGTGGGCCAGGCGGCGGCAGGGCCGAATTGACGTAGGGGCTGATGGAGCTGCAGCTCCAGGCCCCTACCTTAAAATAGGCCCAGTCAGGACTGGACTGACTGGGCCTATGCGGCCGTCCTTAACGCAGGGCAAAAGGGGCAGCTGCCCCTTAAGCCCGCAGCAACTGCGACCGGGCCCGCTACTTACCTGGCAGACGCGCGCGAGCAGCGTCTCTTCTACCGCCAGGGGGATGCAGGAATCCAACGTTTTGGGGGCAAAGATGCCACAGGCAGGCTGTTTTGGGGGCAGCGACCATCACATAAATTAATACCAAAGTGAAACCGTCCTTGGAAACCCTCCAGATGCGGGTGTCAGTGTGGCAGAGCCTGCCCTGTTGTGTGTGTGTCGGTGTGGCAGGGCCCGTCCTGGTGTGTGTTTGGGTGTCGGTGTGGCAGAGCCTGTCCTGGTGTGTGTTTGTTTATGGGTGTTGGTGTGGCAGAGCCTGTCCTGGTGTGTGTGTGTGGGTGTCAGTGTAGCAGAGCCTGTCCTGGTGTGTGTTTGTTTATGGGTGTTGGTGTGACAGAGCCTGTCCTGGTGTGTGTGTATGGGTGTTGGTGTGACAGAGCCCGTCCTGGTGTGTGTGTTTGGGTGTCGGTGTGACAAAGCCTGCCCTGGTGTGTGTGTGTTTGGGTGTTGGTGTGGAAAAGCCTGTGCTGGTGTGTTTGTTTGGTTATCTGTTTCCTTAAATTACAGTAGGAACTATTTAATTTTCACTTATCCAGAGATAAAACACCCTCCTGAATTTGTAGTGACTTCAGGGGACATTCAAGGACCTCAAATCATTTAGTGGAAAAGATAAGGTATTATGTTATTTACTCTATAATGTTTATTTCAAGGATTAGTCGCACTAAATTGTGGCTTCAGGCTTCCCATGTTGAATGAACGAGTATTATATATGTATATGTACATATATGTTTTTTCATAAAAATGGGCTGCTCGGGCCTATTTTTTGTCCCAGTCCGGGCCTGATTATATATATATATATATATTAAGGCAACTGCCAATCTATGCATTAGATGGAAATGCACCTACATTGTGCACTTCACGGTTTTATTTTCAAGACATGGTGGGCGGTTAGTATAGAGAACCTTCTGTGTTCTATTTTTACTTGCTTTATGACTTTAGTCTGTGGATACTGTTCTGTTACACTTTGAGCGCCGGTGGCATCTTCTCCTGTTTATTGTGCAACAGGATGATGTGTTTGATGGAGGTACATTGAATAGGCCCTTATTTAGAAAACAGAAAGGGTGTTTAGGTGTATTTCCTCTGAAAAATGTATTTTTGTATTAATAATGCACTGAAGTTCTTTACATAGGAAAATGAAGCAAGAAAACCTCTGTTGGAAATAGCGTGACAATTTCGACTCAGTACTTGGTACATTGTGGGAGCATAGATGACAGGAACAGGGTAACGAATAAAATGCTGTTGAATCCAGGTAATTACAGGGTTCCCATCTGGAAGGAGAGGTTTGAAGGACAACCCCTCAACCCCTATATAATTTGCAGTCTTACAGTGTGGGTACGATAAGTGTAAGTAGGAGAATGATTAGGTGCTTTAGACAGTATGATACAGTGAAGAAAGATCAGCGTGTTGAATCGTGACAAAAACCTAGGCACTGATGAACCTGGTTATGGCTGACGAAGCGGCAAGCCTTAGAGGGATAGAGATAAATGTGAGCGGAGAGACGTTTCTTGCAGAAAAAAACATCTTAGGAGGGCAGGATTAGTAGGGTTTAAAGCCCCTCTCACACAATCAGGCAATGCATTTTGCATTCCCATGGACCGTTTATCTGAATGTGGAGAGAACAGACCTCTGCCACTCCAATACAGATTTCAATGTTTTATCACTGTATTAAAAAAAAAAATATATATATATATACCGTATTGGCTCGGATATAGGCCGCACTCGCATATAGGCCGCACCCTAAAAGTTAGGTGCTTTTTTAATGAAAAAAGTTTCTGCCCCCCCGAGATATGCTGCCACTCTGTCCCGAAGATGTACCCCCCCGAGATATGCTGCCACTCTAACCCCCCCCGAGATATGCTGCCACTCTGTCCCCAAGATGTCCCCCCCCACCAGACTTACCGGTGCAGACTCCACGGGGTCTTGCGGGGCCGGCGGGGTACACCTACACATAACACGTATTCAACTGCCGGTGCCGGCACTTCCGCCGTGGGAAGTACCGGCAAGGAAGATTGTTCACGCAGACGTTCACTGGCAGCGGCGATGCGAGCAGAAACAACCTCCGCTGCCGGCACGTCTGCAAGATGTGCTTTAAAAATCTCCCTTGCCAGGACTCCCCCCGTGGGAATTCCCGGCAAGGGAGATTGTTAAAGCACATCGTGCAGACGTGTCGGCAGCGGAGGCTGTTTACGCGCATCGCCGCTGCCGGTGAACGTCTGCGCGATGCGCTTCGACAATCTTCCGTGCCGGCACTCCCCCCCGTGGGAAGTGCTGGCAGGGGAGGCTGTCTGGGCACATCCGAGAGTAGGATACATGTCCCCTGCACTGCTGCGGGGGATCTGTATCCTAACCCTAGTGCCTGCCCGGCGCTGCATGTCCCGGGCATCGGGCGCTAGACCCCGAATATAGGCCGCACCCCCACTTTAAAGACTTAAAGTGGGGCAAAAAAGTGCGGCCTATATTCGAGCCAATATGGTGTATATATATATATATATATATATATATATATATATATATATACATACATACACACACACCTTACTTTGTATATTATACCTATTGACCTATTGGTCTTAATGTTACATCTGCATAGTTCTATTTTTTATTGCCGCTCACTTGGCACATCCAGCCCTTTAATGTGTGGCTGCGTGTTCAGGTTTATTGCGAATGCTAGTAACATCTTTTATCGTTGTAATAACGTACAGTGTCAACTCCTCCTTTGTTGACATGTAATCCAATTAATGTTTTAGAGGATCTTACATTTAAATACAATAAAGAGTATGATTTTTGATTCTTTTCACTTTGTGTGGTTTCTAGATGAGCTTGAGGTCTGTGCATTCATTATTTCATCATATGATTTATGCAAAGCTTATCTTTCATGCGGAACAACACAAAATTGTGATGTATTTTAAAAACTGCTGGCATACCCTTTTTTTACCTAGATATTTAAATACATTGCATATTAACACGTCTTATGGATCAGAGTGTTTAACCTAATGTATACATGCACAACTTTTTGAGTTTAATTTATGAGCTGTAATAATGCACCATTGTTCAGTTATATGCTTAGACACAAAACATATTTGGTTAAACAAAATGTAGTGACTTCTACTTATTTTGGGAAGAAAAGCACAAGTTTCTGTCTTTTATTGCTAGATTCATGAGTTGTATCATAGTTTAGCACATTTTAATAGAATCTGGCACACTTACAATTAGTAAAGTATACCTTTCGAACTGGTTTTGGAGATATGTTTTCATTTTTGACGCAATTAGTTTACGGGGCATAGACCCAGCGTTCTTTTGTATTTGACGGGAGGGTATTAAAACATAAGCATTCACCCAGTATCCTCAGGCTCCTGAGCAATTCATTTAGTCAGTGACTGTGCCAAGCTGAGTCTTGGCGTGTTATGGAAAATACTTCATCAGACTGCCAGTTTTCAATTAATTTGTTTTCCAGACAGTGATTTCTTAATGCTAAAAGGGCATCCATTTAAAGAATGGGGTCTTTGGTCACTGAAGGTGACAGAATTCAAAGTAAGTCTTTATATGCGGATTGTTCACATTCTTCTGTCGGTGTTTAGAAAAGACCCTTGATTTGAATTCTTACCGTGAGAAATGAGAGACCTTTCCACAACTTTGTTAGAACATTTTGTAAGACCTTTTTTTATATATATATATAGTTGGCAAAACCAACATTAAATATCAGAATTGCTAAAGCTTTTATTTTTAGTCTGTATAGAAGCTGAACGTCTGGCTAAGCTGAGCTTGTCAGCAGGAGAGGAATGCAAGATGGTCTACCTAAACATCTCTTTCTCTTCTTGTCTGGGTCCTTATGTGCCTCCATGAGACAGGAAGAAAAGGCTCCACAGTTGAATTCAATTGAATACGGCTTGTTGACTCAGACACAGGGGCTGGCTCACTCACCTCTATCTTCGTAGCTATCAATTAAATGTTAACATAAATATAAATGGGTATTAACCTATTCACTGCCAAATGACTAATCTATAACAAAATGTTCCTCAGAACCATGAACTCAATCAGTGTCCTTGGAATCCGGTTGTATGTAGAATTACACAAGTCTCAGAGGTCCCCTCTATTTTTAGCCTTTATTTTTATACTTTATTTTCAAACTAGACTGGGTTGAGAAGAATAAAGTTTAATTTTGGATTTTCAGAGTCAAGAAGCTGTAATAAACTTGAGCCCCTTTCCACGTATACATTCTGTTTCGCAACTAAACGTCCCCAACCATGTCATTATTCATGATGAACATGTACGTGCAGATATATTACGAAGCTAATAAACCCAAAATATCAGTATATCACATAGTACGTGTTATACCGTGTACGTGTCTGGCAATTTTATAACAATAGAAGTCGTTAGCAGCAATCAGTACATGCGTCTTCAAGAAGCCTGGATACACCCTGGCTTCAATTAGCAACCGTGAAGACAGCAGGACGTAGGAAAGGCTTAAGGCTGAAAACTTCTATTATTAAAAAAGTACCTCCGAAATCCAGTTACCATTTCTTAAAAAAATATTTACTATGATCACGATTGACATGTTTTATTTCAAACTATTTCTTCGATGACGGCTGTTTATTTCCGTATAACAACAAGTTGGATTTTAATCCCGAAACAGCAGTGAACATTGTAACTATTCCGTAACCACATTCATGTATTTGTAACACCATGACCTAAATGGCATTGTCTGATATCGTTCAAAAGGGTCAGTAGCTTACAAATAAGATCTGTCCTTTGCCCCAGTGCTAATTTTAGCCAAGTTTGAACAGCCAGGACACGTGATGTTTAATATCCAGACAAAGAAGATAATTCTAAACATGTTTAATGCAAGAGCCACCAGCATTACTAAAACATGTGAAAAGCCACTATCATTCAGCCTTAATACATTTATTTTGGACACAATTTAGTATGTCCTTCAAATTAACAAGAGGAATTGTGAGAATGGTCTAAATGTGATAAAGATCTTGAAGGTACATACTGTCGCTGAGGAAAAGGGGTAACCTGTAGACCATTGGAAGTTATGGGGCATGGGTCAGCTCCCCCAACGGATGAGCCCTGGAAATGGTATTGATATACCTAACTTCACATAAACCCACGTAGAGATTTTACAGTATTAGGGCGGTATGAACTTCCATCACTGTATCCTAAGTATACCAATTTCTTAAATGGGCCATGTTGCCTTTTAAAGCTCATATATATAGAATCATTACTTGGTCCTTTTTTTCCTGAGACAATTGACATATATGTATAATGTATTTATTATATACACACACACTGAAATTAGTTTGCTTCTATTCTGACCCCCCATGTCTTGTGATGCATAGTCATGTGGTGGAAAAACAAATACTACAGAACAGACTTCTTTGCTCTTGTAGAGATTATCTGTTCCAACGTTAAGGTCATTTCCCGTATGAAAATACAAACTTGAAGCAGGAAACAGACTTCCTTCATGGGAGATTTAGTGAGAAAAGAAAAAAAAACAAAAAACAAAAGCCATTAAAATCTAAATTGTCTCTTTTGGTAATGTAGTTACAAACCTTTGTACATAGAGGTGGATTTTGTACACTGTACACTACAAATATGTTAAAAATCAGCACTATTACTACATATGGAACCTTTGAGATATATCCAGGGTTTGATGGTAAATGGCAGTGCTCACTATCACATAGGGCTATGGAGGTCTTCAGACCAGATAGTATCCCCTAATTCAGGACTATCAGAGGAAGAATATGGCCACACATTGCTTTAAATAGTTGAGTATGCTTACATTCTGCTATGGGGGTGTGTGCGTGAGAGAGATTATTTAAGGCTTACCAACCCCCAGGCTGGCTGAATTGTGTTTGACTAAAGTATTCTTCTGAATCATGGCCACCGATACACCATACCCTCTTTACAGATCAGTCATATGGGTATGCAGTGTGAATACACAATGTCGAAAGTGAAACACTAATGGATCTCTGGTGTTGTACGGGACCAACAGATCGTTCAGGCCTCATCTCCAAGCTCCCTGCCTAGACCACCATATAAAAGCAAACGGTTTGCAGCGTTGTCTGTTATAGTTCACTTACTGTAATTGTGACCGGTTTTAAACCTACTAATCCTCAAAGCAAGCTTCCCCTGAGCTTATGGAAAGAACATACAGTTGTGTGAAAAATAAAGCACACCCTCTTTAAACTCCATGGTTGAGTAAATCATGACACTGTGTAATACGCCGTGTGTTATTCATGTGAGGTTGTATTTACCCAATTTTTGGACCTGCTAAGAACAGCTGATTGTTATTATGCCCTGATATGTAAAACCATAGAATTCCAATAGGGTGTACTTTTTTCACACAACTCTATGCACTAAAAGTCTACTTGAGGAATACTTCTTAATGTGTTTACAGAGGGTGTCAAGAATCAACTTGCCCCAAATTACCGGTAGATATCAGACACAATTGTTAACGTGTACTTATGTTAGTGATTGTGACATTCCAGAGGAACCGGTTCGTGTAACTGAAGTTATGACATAACCAGACTATTTTAGATCCCCAGTGCTAATCTACAAGCTGTTATTTTCTACAGAGAGAAGAATGGATGAGTTTTTTTTCCTAATTTAAACTAATGAGGTGGCCTATAGCACCTACAGCCTATATAAATAATAATTAAAAAGTAATTACAAGACATGCAAGGAGGCTACGTGCAAAAGGAAGTTGGCACACGTTCACCACATTTCACCTTAAATTCGCATTTAGCAAGAAGAGGAAAGTCTAGATGTTAGACTACCAACTCTTACAGTTAAATAGCAAGAAAAGACAAAAGCAGATGTAGTTCTGCTTCATTTTTATTTTATTTTTTCAACACATGTTGCTTCAGGAACTGACCTTTGGACAATAATATAGCAGGGACAATAGAAATCCTGGGCATAATGAGCAACAAGGAAACCATGTACTGCAGGACACTTCCTGTACCAAGCTCTTCAACTTGCCTTCAAAAAGTTACTTGTTGTTAAAGACTTTTGACACAAACCACACTGTTGCATATATTCTGCACACACCAGGATCAGGAGGCGTGGTCTGGCAGCAGATGCAAAACCGATTATCGACATGGCAAAACTGTGTACGGACACGCAATCACGCAAACGTTAAATTATCATTGCGAAAGGCAATCACGCACAATATGGGGTCCAAAAAACTGCTCCCCTTTATGAAAACGGTAAGGGAATATCAATGGCAAAGAGGTATGTGCTGCCGCGTAGACAACCTCATCATATTCTGCCAGGAGTGACGCTAAGCTGAAGATTTTGTTTTTAGAAATTTTGACAAAAACAATGAACGTGCCAGTTCTCAGGAAACTACAGTCAAAGGAAGCACAAGGGTCCATGTGTTTCACTTATCTGCTGATGCAAAAACAAAAAACATTAAATATATAAAAACTTTTTGTAGTGTTATTTTGTAGGTAGCCATCATACAAGGGAAAACAGAACACTACGGCGTAGCTGCCATTTCTCTACTCTTGTTACTGAAAAACACTGCGCTCCTAGGATCCATAATTAAGAAAGCTGCATGGGGCGGCTACACCTTTCCCTCTTGTGTTTGTATATAAATGCCACTTTTTCAGTTTACAAGTCATAAACACAAACTGGTTTTTCAGCCCTGGGATGATGAACCCAATGCTGTATTCTAATACTTAAAAGTTCAGCCAGCAAGCTTACTTTCCTTGTTGCAATTAGTTAGGTTTTTTTCCAAGGAGATGATTTAAACGCAGATGCATTTAGCATAGAAAGCCTTTTACGCTACTGGGATCCTGGCAAGGCGTGCTTATGTAAAAGTATACCATTAATGTTATATGATATACACAACACACTAAGATTCTGGAAGGCACCACAATGCACAGCAACAATCAATAACATTCACTTTGGTGAACCGACACTTGCGTCTACAAGGCAAGAATTTATTTTACTATAAGGCAATGACATTCCAGAAAGTATTATGAGCTTATTATATATCCAATAAAACAGGCTGGAAAAATAAATGTACACAACTCAGAATCATCTGCTATAGATGCAAGAATGGATCTTATTCAAACTTGTGAAAACTGTCCAAATCTTAAGCTTATTTACATTGGCCATTATATATTATATTGGTCAGTTCCACTCTGCATACTAAATGTATAACATAGCTTATATGACTTATGTACCGGTGACCTTTCTTTTAAACCCAATAAGCAGAATTCACATACGATACCGGATGCTGGAAAATGATCTCTGGAAGCAATTGCTTCACAAACAGTCTCTTCTAATTTTGGGTCAGGAGTAGGATTAATATCACCAACACACGATACTCTTGTGGAGCAACTTTAAGTTAAAAATTACTTTTTTTCTTTTAGCATCCTTGTATTTGGATAATATTTTCCAAGCTCAATCACCCATCTTGTCCGGTTTTTTACCCTAGAGAGTTTGTTCCTCTAGAAACCGGTGACTATGGCAGCCCTGAGAACAACTCTAAAATAATTTGCGAAACCACAAGAGATGCTGATAATTGTAACAAATTAAATAAAAAACATTTTAATATCTATTACTCTTAACAGATAAAACATGCCAAATATTCCATGTAAGCCTGGATTCCTGTTTAATGGTAAATCGTATATATATATATATATATATACACATATATATTTATAAAGAAGCAGAACATTTGTTGCATTTGCTTTAATGTGCAATGATTCCCAATGTAAGGCATTTTACATTTTTTAGAAAGACAGATGAGAAGCGAGGAAAGAACATTGTGTAGCTCTTAACAAGGAACCTTGCATGTCATTGAAGACAGTAATAACGGATAATTAGTGTAATAGCGTGCCACCAAGTGCTTTTCTTACATTAAGTGCTATAAAAGAAGGGGAGCACAGGCATTGACATTACCTTTTCAAAAATACTGATGTTGCTTTGAAGTTAGTAACAGTTAAATTATGACAAGGGTGTTCTCAGCTTCATGCCACTGCTTTGCAGGTTTATGACAAAAGTATAAAATATGTGATCTTTAAAATGTCGTAGAAGATACACTGTATAGTAGTAAGCAGGTTAAAGAAAAACACAGGTGAACGCAGTTCATTCTTGGGAATACATGGGAGGTGTACGATCATGCTCTCCAAATGTATGTATATGGGAATGTGCCGTGGGGCGATCACACATGGCCAGCAGTACCGCGGCATGGCTTGCTTTGCTCATCCCTAAAAAGAAGCATTTGGCCACAGAGTCTGTACATCAGGAAAAAAAGGCATACTAAATGGGTCTTATGCCCCGTCAATTTCTATGAGATGGTCAGCCGCACTCTATACACATGCTGCTTCTTTTATATCGATGCTTGCGTAATACCTGCTGTATTTCAGATATCACGTCCATAGACGTTTATACACCTCCAAGGGGCTGTTCGTTATTATTATCAGCTTTTAAACTCAAGAGAATTAGATGGTTTTTTGAAATATGCTTTTTTAGATGAGTAAGTATGATGCGTTTTAAAAAGCAAGATTTATACAAACACAAAATAAATCAATGCTTTGAAACAGATCGACATAATAGAAGGCTGTGTTTAAAAGGTAAATGGAAAACTAAACAAATGAAAGCAACTTATTATACTATGTCTTCTTGCCATACTATGGGAAGGTAACACATTTTTAGTCTTCAGTTCACATGGTTTCTATGCAGTGATGTGCAGATTGTGGTCTGCACCCAGCTATCAATGTGATGACTGGGGCTCAAAATAGACTTTTCTGTACTG
Organism: Spea bombifrons; assembly: GCF_027358695.1. Classification (NCBI taxonomy): domain Eukaryota; kingdom Metazoa; phylum Chordata; class Amphibia; order Anura; family Pelobatidae; genus Spea; species Spea bombifrons. The sequence continues at coordinate 30,666,592 of NC_071087.1, read as the reverse complement.
CAACGTATATGAACACAAGAACCAAGAAACTCTGCAACATTACACGAGACTGCGGTATCGCAAATCTTTGTTGTGTCTGCCCTTGAAGGCATTTTTTTTTTTACATACCATACAGAGACATTTGACACAGGCATTAGGTGAATATAATATTGACAGGGCCTACTTGACCTATTTGACGGCAAACTGGTAGATATGTAGGCAGTACAGTTCCTCTAGGCGCGTCTTGGGGAAGAAATGTGCATTTGATGCCGACATCACAGGCAATCATTAATCTTTTCGTGTCTAAGAACCCAGATTAAAGCTCTGTGCCATTTATACCTAAATGACAATTGTTTTACTTGAGTATGTCCACTTACCAGTTAAGGACAAACTATATTGATTTCTCACCTAAAAAGACAGTCTGGGAATGGAAATTTTGATTGTCACATAAAGACTCTAGAGACTTCTAATGCATTTTGGAAAACATTTCAAGAATTGCTTGTCCTTGCTGAAGGTTAAATAATACCATAAAGAAAAGGAGGGGGGTTCCATCTAGCTCCTGTTTTTGTAGACAAAGGTGGCATCCATAGTTAGTGATAATGGCTTTTAAAACAAATACTTCAATATTACGATGTGTTTAATGACCAGAATGAAACATGTAAAAGAGACCCAAATACAAAATGATAAATACATAACTAAAGGACAGAAGTGCGATAACAATGTTTCCCTATAAAATGCCTAAGTAGGACAAGTTGGTATCCAGCAATATATACCATAATTTCCTGTAAGACTCAATATAGCTGCACTAATAGCAGCAAACAACGCAGCCATTCGGCCACACAGTGATATGGGGTCTGGGGATGATGGTACATTCTTCTAATAAGGCTATGTGGCAATAGTTAAAGAACTTCTCTATAAGGTGCTCCGAGTGTCTTTAGTGATAGTCACAGGACTCCAAGTATATTTAAACATGGCTTTCATAAATGACGCAAGCAGCTGGACCATCGGACAAAGACTCGCTGCTCTCAGCAATTTGTTGGTGGGCTGTTGGTGGCGCTTCTTCCGTTAGGTTCGAATGTATGCTGTCCTGGGATTCCGTGTCCAAACATGGTTTTGATACCAGTGGGTGGACAGAAACTGTTATTGCTATCTGCCGAGGAGGCTCATGAAGAGAAGACGCATCTGAATCCGCTGTTGGGGAATCGCTCCTCTGTATACCGTTACGGATAGTAAAAACATCTTCTCCATCACAAACATCCTGTCCGGCAACTGCTCCTTGTCCTACAAATATATGACTTTGTTCTTCCATGCCAACCACCTCCATTATCTCCTCCATTATAGTTCTGCAGTTCATTATAAGCGGAGGTAAGGGAACACTCCTGGCCAGCTCCTCAATATATCTGGCAAACTCCATTGTTTTAAACTGAGTTACTTTAGCAAGCTCAAGTGTCTTAGCAGAAGTAATGATAGGGATTCGCTTTGCAATTTCAAAGGCTTTCTGCAATTTCTCTGCACCTTCTGTCCGGAAGAACTCATTTATTGCCTTCTCCGTCTTCTTTAGGTGGCTGCTCATCATGCACAGCCTAGTAATGTTCAGCACCATCACAATGGTAAATGCCACAAGGCAGACAATCATATAGTAGATGCCCATATCCCCGGAAGTAAAAACTACCCTCAGTGTGACCGTGTTATTCACGCTACCATGGGCATTTGTAGCAACACAAGTGTATTTACCTCGGTCGTCGAATGTTACACTGGTGATATTTAAAAGCCCACTGTCCAGAATCCACCATCTTCCTGCTGAAACAAAATACACAATCTTAGATTAACAACCAAAATTGCTTGAACTGGAATGCTGTATTTGAGATATTAATTAAATGAGATGGTCGTTTCATGCACTAGGGGCAGGTACACCACTCCATGTACGTAATACTTCATAACTGGCTACTTTGATTGTATCTGAGGCTCATACACATGTGTTAATTCAATATCATCTTTCAGGTAACCAGTAAATTCTGAAGACACCATCTACTAAAAATTAACATTGAAGTCCTTTTCTCTTGGAAAGGTAGCTAAACCTTGTCAGGAGATGGGTGCAACTGGGTCAATTTGCTATTCACAGAACAGCTCAGAAGAACTGAGCTTTCAATGCAACTTTCTATTAAACATATTTAAGAACCATGGCGTGCCTGATCTGCTCCCTAATAATGCAAGGAATATTTTATTGAATCCAGTCTGTCCCTTGCTGGGCCGCATTTTGCTATTGCGGGGTCTCTTAACTCCACAAATCCCCCCCTCGTGGCAGCAGGCAGAACGAAAAGGTTGACTCTCCTGGAAACCCCAACTGGTTCTGTACAGAGTTGGCTAGTGGACATAAAAATTGGCTTTAAATAGAGCCGGATCATGTGTCCAGCAGTTGAAGCCCTAGTCAATTAGGCGCATGGGGTATACATATGAATTATGAATAACAGCCTTGATCCAGCTTGCCTAGCAGTCTACACTGGAATCCTGATATGCAAGCTATTTTAATGAAATTTGTATTCCTGTTGTAAACCGTCTGATCCGTGAGCTGCATGAAGCTAACTGGAGGGAAGTAAGTAACGCTTTGCTTATCTCAGTCTTTGACCAACATTATGAAGAAATAGCTTGCAGGTATAAGCAGGCAGACAGATAAGCCGCCTCTCTGCAGCAGGAACACAATTTTACATTTTAGAAAGTAAATGATTTAAAAAAATAAAAAATCATCAAAATAAAGTTTTTGCAGCTTCTCTGTACTGTTATTTCATACAGTCAAATGGTTTCCCAAGATTTATAACATCTCCATTAATTTAATTGTTCTAGCTCCTCTTGCCCAATTTAGCCAGATTATATATATATATATATATAACATATATAAACGGCCTGTATCCTGTCTGACCAGTCCTCAGATTAAAAACTGTAGCGTGCAATTTGTGGGTGTTTATAAAAACAGCTATAACCCTGGGGAGTTAAACCATTCCAGCTTTCCAGCTACTATTTTAATCTGCTTAATTACAATCTTCATCAATTAGTTCTTTGAAGCATTTTTACCAATATAATTCTCCATGTTATTCTCTTTGTACATACCTCATAACGTTACGGATTGAAGAGAGAATATTAGAAAAATGGCAACATCACATCTAAATAATGCTGATTCTAGCTCAGAGTGTATTAAAAAGAAAACATACATAAAGAAAAAAGCAACATATGGAACTATGTTCAACTCTTAAGTTTTAAAACACGTGTCCATTGGAATGTGCTCCATAATGGTTTTTACAATTTCAAGAATTCTCACAATTGCCTTCCTTATGGTTTATCTGCTATAAAAACAGTGAAAATTCACCTTTGCTTATTTTAACAAAAATGCAGCTAAATAGCAATCTTAACAAATAGTAAAACCTACACAGGATGATACAAGAAACAAAACTTTTAGTAAAAAAGAACTCAACTCAGAAGACAAAGCCGTTTGGTTCTTTACCATCCCCATGTTGTAACAGATAAAAACTACAGTAATAAAGCTTGAGCAAAATGAAGAGTTGATGTTCTAGGTTAGAATGTTTTAATCGAGTGAGAAATTGCGCTTGGGTCTCAGTGATCATATTTTTACCACTTACTGGAGTAAGGACACCATGTTCTTGTGCCGCAGCTCTTTGTTTTGGTTATGTAATTAATCATCAAAGTAATAAACATCCATATTCAATGACAGGATTACGATCTTTAATTTACCAGCTACCGAAACTCGATAGAAAATTAAACCAGGGCTTGACAAATTTGTTGTGAATCTAGGCGCCAGGTAAAAAAGTTAGGAGCCAGTATTTTTTTAAACTAACAGTTGGTCAGGAGGGATCTGATCATCATCAGCCCACTTACTAAACTCACAGCATTTGACATGGAAGCACACTGGACTTTCAGGTCAGTGCTGTTTTTTTTTTAAATTATTATTATTATTATTTTTTTAACTCTTTCAATGCTGATGTTCCATTGGAGCACAGCATTGACTGATATTTAGTCCCCACGAGCTTGTGGACAAATGTTAACCCCTGCAATGCCACGAATGTGTCATACACAATTGTGGCATTCAAGGGGTTAACGCTGCACTGTCGCTCTCGGGGAGCGATCAGGCAGCAGGGGGGTGTTGGGGCTGGTCTCCACACTCATGTGGAGACCGAAGAACCCTCTCCCCTGTCCCTGAAGCTGCCTCTGGCAGTTGGGACGCAATTGCTGGTCTATAGACCAGCCATTGCAGGGGGAGTCTCTGATGACTGCTGTAGGCTTCCATGCCTACAAGAATCATCAAAGGGCTTGTGGAGGCTCGTTTTTGCTGTTGCTGGTCTGCCTGGGCTTCTAGGCAGCCCACCAGCAGCAGAGCCCCGTACAAAACGGGAATTAACCCCTAAATGCCGCGATCGCGGCATTGAAGGGGTTAACGCTGCACTGTCGCTCTCATGGAGCGATCAGGCAGCTGGGGGGTGTTGTGTCAGGTCCCCACACTTGTGTGGGGACCCAATCAACACACAAACCCCTTCCCTGAAGCTGCCTGAGGCAGCTGAAAACACGATTGCTGGTTTTGCAGCAACCGCGTTTTCAGCCTACAGGATCACTCCGTGGGAGTGATCTCAGGCTCGGGGGCGGGCAGACAGCAGCAGCGCCCCCGTGTGGTGACTCAGCCTCTTACATCCACATTTTTTTTCTGGATGTAAGAGGACAAAACCTAGGCGCCAGGACAAAATTCTCTGTCGCCATGGCGACCTGGCGCCTGGGATTTGTCGAGCCCTGAATTAAACAGTGTACAGTAAGCAGAATCAGCAGTCACTTTCCAGGAGATTTTTATAGTCATAACAGTAATGCTTCCATGACAATACTAGAAACTATATGAAAAACAGAAAAACACACTTTCTGATGAGATAAGTGATATAAGACGTTTGACGAGTCACTTACCGTTTTCCTCTTTGAGTAAATGTTGATTAGAATGGTACCATTGAAAGCGAGGACCTGGGCTTCCTTCAACATTGCAATCGATTACCACGCTGCTCCCCTCCTTGACAATGATATGATCTACTCTTGAAGTGATCACAGGCAAAGACTCCAACCCCATTTCTGTGTGGTTTGAGGTGATGTTCACAAGGTCTTCTGAATGCGCCACGGTGACCAGGAAAACTACCAGTAGCGGTAGCAACCAGAAGTTATCAATGTCTGCCATGCTGAGCTTTACTTCCTTGCAGCGGTTACTGCCAACTGCGTAGATGCCACATCAAACCTACCATAAGAAAGGAAACAACTGTGAGGTTCTCTATAGATAATATGCATTTTTAATGACCGCATGTGACGAAGATTTAAGGTAATATTCCAGCAATTATGCCGATTATGATAGCTTAAAAACTAGACCTAGAATTTGAAGCACCTCTTCAAGTACCGCAGAGACCCTAAACAGAAATCACTTTGAAACAAGGGTAGTGTACATATGCATCTTATGAAACGTCATTAACCCTTTTATATTTGTATCAGACATCTGAATCAATACATCTAACCAGTGTTGTTTTCTGGCCTAGACCAGCTAGTGGTTTACTGGGGGCAGCAGTACACTGCTGCTCAGTGGGCTAGTTGGGGGATCTGTCTTGTCCATAGTGTAAATGGGCCAGTTACATCTGTAGCCCCAGCCTAAATTCACGACTTTATATAACATACTGTGAACAAATTGATTAATATCAAAAATTAAGGGAAAAAACCCAAGAGTTTTTGTACATGCTTCACTGGTGGATTCCTTGCTTGATGTAGTCATTGTGCTACATTAACATTGTAGATATTGCAAGACATTTAGGGTTATCCAGTACTCCGCACGTTAACTCATAACTACATAGGGAATTATTAACTTAACTATGTGTTGACGGAATGTAGACACGTTTCATCTCAGGGACTTGACTAATCATGGCATAAGGCCAGCCCAGAGAAGTTATTCCTGGCGGGAGGACCGGCCTTACATAAAAGTTAACTGTATTCTACCGGAACAGCTCGGGGCTTCTTGGAGGAGAAACAAGCCGCAGTTTGCTCACCACAAACAATAGCCAGTCACAAACTCAGCCTAATGAAGAAATAAAAGCCTCATAGAAACGTAGGCTGATTTAATACCATGCACTTGTTACATCATGTAGCAACCAAAATAATAATTCCTAAGGCAACACATTCAAAAAGCCAAAAGGAATTGATATAAAACATTGTAGAAATAGCTATTTTGAACCGTTCAGCGGTACAGAATTTAAAAATACCCAAATATAATAGGAGCAGACCGAAAAAGTGCACGCTAGCTACTCAGTTACCATAACAGATTGTATAATAAATTCTTACATCTAATCGCGAGTCAAACGCTCTGCCAAGAATATTTAAAAATAAACAACGTAACATTATGTTCCGAAAAATACCGCTAACCGTGGAAATAACCGTATGAAGGGATCTTTGTAAGGGAGCAAAGCACATATGCAGAAGATAATTAGCCTGGAAAAAAAAAAGAAAGGAAAAGCCTTTCATGTGAGGATCTGGGCTGCTACGGGAAATTATTTCCACTGGATGCACAATATCCATTTACAGTCATGTTACACAGCCAGAAAAAATACAGCGTTCTGCTCGTCTTTTAAGAAGGTTGGTTTGGGGAACGTCCTCAACGTGGAAATAAAAATATGCATCTTCCATGGTATAAAATGCAATAGGGTAGGACATTAAATTAGTAGCAATGTTAGAGACTGATTTGAATGGCCAGATTTAATATATAATGGAATGAAGCAGGGGGTATGTGATCAGATATACTATGCCTGATAGACATCACTGTTGCAAGTTTCATTCATGTTGAAACGTACAAATGGTTATGGGCGAGTCAGAACGCGTGCTTGCTTTGCTAACTGGTGTAAGGTGGTCAAAATCCCATCTGGTGAACCAATGCGAAAAAACATATGGGGATGTTTATGGGGGGTATAATAAGTCCCATGAATAACACATCAAAGAAAGATTTCGGATGTCTACCAAACACAAGAATAAAAACACATGAAAGCATAAAAAATCCATATCACACACACATATGCATAGTATTATACTATAGACAGCAGGAGGAGCATTGTATATTCGGTTTAAATTATTCACCTAATTTAAAAAGGGACACAACAACATTAGAGACAAACACATCTGTCTGTTGGAGTAAAGGGAATCAATCAATACACAGTGCACACCACGTCATACTAACACCGCGTCATAATAACCAAAGACTAGTAAACCTGATTCATATGCACTAGAACATGAAGCTAGGAACACATGTAACCCTTCCAGATGTCAGCAGTATGTGTTCTGCACTAAGATGAAACAGAGACTCCTCCAGCCACTAACTGGTAAATCAGACGTTTAAAGTCTCTGCCCTATCCTTATATCGATAGTAAATCAAATGGTTCTAGGCTTGTTGCAAATGAAACCCAAGAACTGAATTTTAATCCATTTAAAGTGTCTAAGAATACATTTGCTGGGAGATATAAATAGAAGCTAATTCTGTCAGTGTTCTACGAGCAGACAGTATACCATCAGTCAGCAGATGATGTTACATTCACTTAGGCCTGTAATATTTCCAACGGTTTCTTGCTGAAAAGTTAGTTGCCAGGACCAAATTTAATAGCGTTAGATTTCTCTGTACTGAACTGGCGGCACAAACGTGTTACGTACGGAACTACCAAAGACAAAACACGAACACTTTCCATTAGCAGATATAAAACCAACACCATATCCTGCTATGTCCTTTAACACTCCCCGGCAGACATGAATCAACAGTATAGTATTCGGGTTGATATGCCATTTAATTAATATATTTTTTTATCAGTAACCATTAATGGAAAGCTCTCAAGTCCCTATCATATAGCTGAATTCTTTCTAGTCATACAGAAAATCTAAGCCAAGAACATTTCTTTTTATTGCATTTTTTTTTTTAAATATTAAATCAACTACCTTGTTTATTTTCAACTCATCTCCCAACCTGCGTGGTGGATCTTGAAGTACAGAATGTCAACTCCCAGCCTCCCACTTACACAAAAGAAACAAGGCTTTGAAGAAGCCCGTAACTAGGCAGCTAAACGGAGTAAATTGCCTGCCGTGCTGTATGCCTTACGCAAGTAACAATTATGCCGAGATGTGCCGCATCACCTTCCTTCTTCACAAACAGCTGTGTGAATTCAGCAACACCATAGTTTTAGGAGGAGGAATCTCCGTGAAAGAGAAAGTGTTTTCTGGATCCTCACATTTTACTTATTTGTAAACAAACTAGTGAAAGTGTCAAAGAAAAAAAAGGTTGGTGTAGCCGCATAATTAGGGAGCTGTATTAAATTGCTCTTTGTTCCAAGGTCCAGCTAGGGAATGAATAGATATCATTGTCCAGCACTGGGCATACTCCAGTTCTAGTATGGTTCCAATCCAGCAAGCCAAACTACAAGCAACGGACATTCTTTACAAACATTTGTAGAGGAGATCCCCATCTAAGTATGTAACTAAGACACGACACAAAAGAATACATAAGGAGAGCACAAAAAAGGTTAAATGTGGTCTTATTACTATAGCAACCAAATGAATGGTCTAATCAGCATAACAGTTTAATTGGCGGATAAAGTGATAAGAGCCCTTTAAACTAAATTACATTTTATACAAATTCCTTGTTGTGTTCTGTACAGCTTCTACACGGAAAAATTGTGTCCAGAATGTATACTCTAGCGGTACCCTTGTTTCTTTTATTATCACCTTTTGTATTTTAGATCTGCTTTATCATCTTTTTATATTTTACATTTTCATAAATTAAGGATATCGGTATGGTAACGCATTATAATCTCTAATAACAAAAACTGGTAAATAATATAGGACATTTGGGTGACTCGGATCAAACCTCTACTCCAACCAGAAATTAATAGTAACAGGAAAAAAAATTGCTAAAGAATGCAAAAGGGATAGAATGACCCATAAAATGAAAAGGATATATAAAAATCATTCCTCAAGTTCCATTACAATTTATTTCACATCGGATCTTCTCCTGAACGTAATTAGACCCAATCCACAAAATGTCTTGAACATCACTTTTCAATTACTATTTAAGGGCCTTTAACAATGGGGGATGTATCGTGTTTGGGTGTAACTAGCATATGTACACCCATATATACTGGATAAGAGAATTGTTTAGGATTGGAATAGCCACGACTATTGGGAGAATTTCTATGAGCTGAGAAGAGTGACATGTGGCCATGGCTACTAACCAACCATGCTACACCAACTCCACACTCACTTGCCCCTGCTCCATGGGTCTGGGGGGTCTAGCCCCATCCCAGGTAAAGTCACTGGCCAGGAAGACAGAGAGCTCTGAATAGCCTGCCTTGGGAAGTTCCAAAGTATGATAATTTACCATCTTATTCACCAGATAATGTTCATGCAAGTCTAATAAGTATTTTCTGTGTACGGCATTGCTCTAGTTTTAATATAAATGGCTTTAAATATTTTATCAATACATTTCCAGTTGTCTCAAACCCAAGATTTATAGGACAGCAAGTCAATATATCCAGTCAAGGCAAAAAGAAGACAAACATCAGCAAAATAAATACAATTTTATCACTTATTAAAGTAGAGTGGTAAACCAAAGATGTGGGTAAAGATATCAAAGAATTAAATAATTCAGTGTTAAGATAGAAGACTAAAACTTCTAGAATAAAACTAGACAAAAACCATAAAAACCAATTAAAACCCCCACCAGTTTAAAGGCAGAGAATGGAAAATTTATTCACAATATATATCTTCAGAAGATATAATCCTGGAGAAACATGCTTGCTGGAAATGAGCCAAATCATATTCTCAATTAGACCAAGTATCTGATGATATCCCTAGCATACATGATTTAAAGACGAATGTCAACCATTACAGCTTTTAGAATACTTAAGCACTGGAGATAAATGCGCCACTGCCTAAAGCTTGGGCTTTCTTGTCAGTCTAATTGTTTTAAAGATAATCAAGTTTAAGAATTAACCTCATAGAGGTGTCAAGGAAAGCATCATCTGATCACATTTTCTGTTCTGCTTACTTACCCTTACAAAAGCTATGTGAACAATGATCAGCAAATAAATAGGAGAGAGTTATAACGGGAAGGAATAAATATTTAGATCCCATGAAAAGGAAGTCAGACTTAAAAAAAAAGTCTGTCTTATGATTTTTGTGAAACAAAAAAACATTTTTAAACAACTCAGGTCCTGTAGAAGCCAAAGAAGTTGAAATTGTGCACACATGCAGTGAAAATTAGATACATGTGTTAATATGTGTAAGTTGCTTATGTTGATAATTAAAATGACCAACCTTGATATTACTGTATGTATTTAACATATGACTTGTCCACCATTGCACCTTATTGTCAGTTTCACTGGGTTGAAATACATTCCCCATTTATTACTAAAATGTAACCTGCGAAGGTAAGGTCAGGAAAATATATTTGACATTTTCTGGTAGAAGCTGTTGGAACCTGTCAGATGCAGTAAGTAAAAACCCTACCGATAAGAGAAAAAAAAAAGATGGTTTCTCAGTGCTTCATGGCTTATGAAAACTACAAATGTTTAGAAGCTTGGAGTGGAGGGAATTGTTGGAACCTGTAATGGAGAATTGTTCGTGTTAACAAGGTTCTTGTTGTTAAAGCCTAGGTTTGTGTATTGCACTTTAATGTTTTTCAAAGTTCAGAGATGCTCTATTCAGCACTAAAACGAAAGTTTTTGAAAAATGCAATTAAAATAAAAAAAAAATATTTAAAGTAGAGAGGAATCTGTGTGGTATACCATAACAAGATAAAGCAGAAATAAAGCGGCTGAAAACAGGGCAAGCAGTCACTTTTCCTGATGAATCCAGAAAGCTACTATGTGATTTTCCTGTCTTCACTGAAGCGGAGATTCCTCATTTGCTTACTTTTCCCCAGCTGCCTCCCTTTTTAAGTCAATATGACGGCTCGGAGCTGGCACAGATGTAGCTGCTACACAGAGGGAGAAGAACACAAATACATCTGCTGCCAATGTCTAAACACCACAATATAATGGCTACTAGATTCTAACAGTTCAATATACCTTGGTTTTATTGGGTTACAGAACAATGCAGGGTTTTTGTGATTAATCACTTAAAAATGCAATAGTAGTTCTTAAAAAGAACTTTGGTGGTATAGTTATGTAATTACTAGGGGGACTAGTAACGTTTGCAATCAGACATTGTTCTTTGCTCGAAGGGTTCCATTTTTGGCACGTTTAGTGTAATAACTGGCCACGTAGGACATAAAAAGTCTTCTGCCCCAGTTCCACTTAGACAAAAGATCAACTGGACTCTCTCGTATTTTATGCAATAAAACTTTACCTGGTTTCAATGAACAAAAACCATTACTTTTCTAAATGCAATAGAAAAAACAAAAAACAGAACGTGTGAAGTGCAGTAAAATGATAAGGTGACACTTCATTGAAAAATTGCATCCAAGTGCTAAACAATTATAGCTTAAACATTATCCTATGGCCCAATTTAACCATTATGTTAATGCTTTCATCCATTTACAGCAAAAAGGGGAAAAAATCAAATCTGGCTGTTAAGTAGGCTGGGATTATCGGTTTCTGCTGCAGAGATAAAGTCGCAATGACAAATCGTGGCAAATGGGCAGATTTAAGCTCTGTATAGTGCATCTAAACTGAATTACAAGCCTTCATACACGTTGTGGATGTGATACCTCAGATATGGCAGTCTATTCCGCCTGCATAATGGGGCAAAAGATCCAACAAATACTTATACATGATAAATGGCACTTTTCACAGGGTGATTATACACCTTTTTGCTGAAAATGTACTTTTTGGCATTTACTGTCACATTCTAGAAATACAGTGAAAAACGCAAATTGGAACAACTGCAATTTTCCCCTTGTTCTAACATTTGTTACATTTCTATACAAAACAAACAAACAAAAAAAATGGTTATTTCCATGGCCACAAAAATATTTTCCTACATATAAAACCCTTATTTCTACAACTACACCGGTTTAACCAATAACTTGAACTTGTCTGGTTCAACCAATAACGCTTAAAAACAAAACCAGTAATATCCACAAACAAAAAAAAAACAAAACCAGAAAGTAAACAATAGTAACAAAATGAAACAAAAGAAGCCTAAAAGACTTCACATTACAATATTTACAGATCTGTAGGTTAATGCCGGCTCAGTGAGAACCCATAGCAAATATCTTCAGAATAACGTAACTGGCAGACTACACCTTTTTTTATTAAAATTAATGTATTGCGGCATATACATAATAGCAACCAAAAGGGAAGATACAGCCTTCATAAGGGCGAAGCCTAAGAATAATCACGTTTATTCTCTTTAAACGAGTTACTGCACTCAGGAACTTTTGCCAACAAAGGCCAACTGGGGACAAGCCCTCATTTTATATTACAAGCGGATACGAAAAGATTAGGAAAAAAGGCAGATTCTGCAAAGCACAACATAAGGAAAGTACAAATATATACACACACACACACACACACACACACACACACACACACGGCACAGTTTTAAGCAGGTGCATGTTGTCATGCGGTTACTTTGAGGAATCTTGGATCACCTGGTATTTGCCTGTCTGGATGAATATATTTTGTATATATTACGATAAAAAAAGAAAAGCTTTATCATAGAAACACAAAACACCTTTAGGAAGCATCGGCGGCTTAATGATATATTTTTTAACAGCCCATAGAAACATAATTAACCATTAGCGTGTCCAAATAGAAGTTGCAGAACATGAATTCTATAATGACCCTAACTCCGCTCCAGGCACATTCCAGATATGAGACGAAAAACATTATGCTTGTAAAAACACGACTCTCGCTGCTTTATTGAAAACCCTGCACACACTCTCTTCCTCGGGTACACGCAAACACAACTACGGCTCGATTCAGGACGCAACGCGGAAGAACTATCATAAGCAATGGCATTATATACAGAGAGGGAAAAAGAGCAGATGAGAGACTAACCTATACGCTGAAAAATAGTCTGTGTATGCATAGCGGCCAGACTAAAGAGCCCAAATCCTAACGGGAGCACAAGAGACAGATTATATATATATATATATTATATATATATATGATAGATAGATAGATATAGATAGAGAGAGATATATATATAATATATATATATTATATATATATATTATATATATATATATCTATCTAATATATATATATATCTATCTATCTAATATATATATATATATATATATATCTATCTAATATATATATATATATATCTATCTAATATATATATATCTATCTAATATATATATATCTATCTAATATATATATATCTATCTAATATATATATATATATATATATATATATATCTATCTAATATATATATATATATATATATATATATATATATATCTATCTAATATATATATATATCTATCTATCTATCTATCTAATATATATATATATATATATATATCTATCTAATATATATATATCTATCTAATATATATATATATATATATATATATATATATATATATATACATACACACACACACCGTATTTGCTTGATTATAAGACGACCCTGATTATAAGACAACCCCCCCCCCAAATCTGAATATTAATTTAGGAAAAAAAGAAAAAAACAGAATATAAGATGACCCTATAGAAAAAAAGTTTCACCAGTAAATGTTAATTCATGTGAATTTTTATTTCCTTCTATTTTCCAACCTGCCCCCCAGTTATGCACATCTGCCCCAGAAATGCCTTATACCCCCTATATGCCACTGTGCCCCATGATATGCCTTTTAACCCTCTAATGCCCCCCATTTAACACATCCCCCGCCCCCCCCAACTTACCAGTGCTTCTGACTTCCCTGTCATGTAGCCGGGGCAGCGTGCAGATCCCACGCACTTACGCTGCACCCGGAGGGAGGCGTGGCTAGCAGCGGGGGTTGTCTGCGTCCATCGCGCAGACCTTCCCCGACTGTCAGAGATCAGAGTAACCCGCACTGGTGGGGGAACTCTGATCTCTGACAGCCCGGGAAGGTCTGCGCGATGGACGCAGACAACCCCTGCTGCTAGACACGCCTCCTTCCTGCTGCAGCGAAAGTTGTCCACGCGAATTGCGTAGACATCTACACGCTGCCCCGGTCCAAAGCGTACAATTGCACACCAACCTTAATTTCTCTGCCCGGTGCCTGGTAACTGGAGCAGTCATGTATATAAATTCCAAAATTAGTTACCAGCACTCCTGGGACTTGGTTTCAATAAATCTCTCAAAACTCTGTGTTACAAGTCAACGTTTCAGTCTTTTATTTTCAGACTTTCATCAGGACATAACAGAGACATAGCGTGTCTAACATTTATAATATGTGTAATTACAATCATTAGGAACAGAACTTACTGCACCTGAAGTGTTCACAATCACCAAGCTCGGCGTGTATCTCAACAATGTGCACATGCACGTGACGTCATGGCAACGTTTACTAAAATACCAAATAGTTGGTCTAATATAAATCTGTGCCGATACGGAGATCTAAGTGAAATGCCCGTGTGAAATGCACGCTATGTCTCTGTTATGTCCTGATGAAAGTCTGAAAATAAAAGACTGAAACGTTGACTTGTAACAAAGAGTTTTGAGAGATTTATTGAAACCAAGTCCCAGGAGTGCTGGTAACTAATTTTGGAATTTTGGAATTTATATATATATATATAAACAACTAGTTATATTTATAAGTCAGGTTTAACATTTCATTAATGCTTAAAGACACGGTCTAATGTCCTGGATATCCCACTAAAGAAGAATGCAAATTAAAGTTCCCCATTATTACTTTAATAAATAGGAGCACTTTCCTGGCACTGAGTGACCGCATCAAGCAACCAATCAGCATAACCGGGAACTCTCCGGGTTTGAAGCAACACCTGAATCCTCTGGGTCGGAGGAGCGAATTTCCCCTTTAAATATGATGTTAGCGGGACCGCCCACCTATGTCAGCGAAATAGCCCACCAACATCAACGGGACCGCCAGCTGACGTCAGTGGGCAGTCCTGGCCGCGTCCTGCTAGGCAAGGCTCCGGGTAGCGGGAGCTCAGAGGTTCCCAGGCATGCCAATCAGTGGTAGGAAAATGCTCTCATTAAAGTCAATGGGGTAACTTTACACATAACCACCGGGCCAGCAGCGCATTAAGCTGGGGGAGGGGGTTCATGCACCCACCGATCATATACATTAATGTGCATATGATGGCTGTACAGTCCTTTAAGAATTTGTTTGAATGCACTTTAGATCAGAGCATACCTGTGAAAACATCACTCACTCCAGCTAAGAACACAGAGAACGTGGCTTTGGCATGTTTAAGAGAAAAACAATACCTTGCACACGACTTGGGGGGGGTCAGCGATTCAGGGTAATTTACTTTGTTCGCACCCTCATGTCATCCAAACACAGAGCCGACAGATCACCAGCATGCGCAGCAAGTACAGAGTGAAAGCAAACATAGATGTACGAGCATGTTAAGGCCTGCAGAACATACCAATCCCCCGCTGGATGGAACACGGGAAATATACTTTGAGTATAAAAAAGAGTCATTTAAGTGAAACGAACGCTGCATATGTTGGTTACTAACGGATTATAAAACAAACGGAGAGAGATAAAGGCATTAAAAGAGCGATAAGAAAAAAGATAAAGTGAGATAGCCAATTGTGAGATAAGATAGCCACCATAGCCAAGTGTATGGAGAGAAGCACGCGTGCACCGGATGAATACATGTAGCAAAGCAACACAAAGAGAACTAGTTAGGCAGGTTAGAATAACGAGGGGGTAACTAGCGTTATAATGGGGCATGTGGTGGAGGAGATCAGTAATACTGCCCTACTGACATATGACGGGGACAGATAACTTTCACTAGTATGATGAGGAAACGCAATACGGGGAGATAACCATCACTGCAGCGGTAAACCGGACGGGTTAGTTAACTAGCATTACACGGGTATTACAGGGCAATGCGATAGAGGAAACAGGGGAAGGTTAACTAAAATACAGTAGTAATGGTGATGGGAAGAGAGAGCTAAACAGCAGCGGTTATATCAGGCAGAGTGCGGGATTACTGGCACTGCAGCATGGTAACTAGCAGGGCAGACCTGCAGCACATGCATTAACTAGTACTTTAGTGACACGGCGCAGACAGAGGGGGTGACAGTAACTAGCAGTTTAGTGACAGCACACAGAGGGGGTGACAGTAACTAGCAGTTTAGTGACAGCACACAGAGGGAGTGACAGTAACTAGCAGTTTAGTGACAGCACACAGAGGGGGTGACAGTAACTAGCAGTTTAGTGACAGCACACAGAGGGAGTGACAGTAACTAGCAGTTTAGTGACAGCACACAGAGGGGGGTGACAGTAACTAGCAGTTTAGTGACAGCACACAGAGGGGGGTGACAGTAACTAGCAGTTTAGTGACAGCACACAGAGGGGGTGACAGTAACTAGCAGTTTAGTGACAGCACACAGAGGGGGTGACAGTAACTAGCAGTTTAGTGACAGCACACAGAGGGGGTGACAGTAACTAGCAGTTTAGTGACAGCACACAGAGGGGGGTGACAGTAACTAGCAGTTTAGTGACAGCACACAGAGGGGGGGGTGACAGTAACTAGCAGTTTAGTGACAGCACACAGAGGGGGTGACAGTAACTAGCAGTTTAGTGACAGCACACAGAGGGGGTGACAGTAACTAGCAGTTTAGTGACAGCACACAGAGGGGGTGACAGTCACTAGCAGTTTAGTGACAGCACACAGAGGGGGTGACAGTAACTAGCAGTTTAGTGACAGCACACAGAGGGAGTGACAGTAACTAGCAGTTTAGTGACAGCACACAGAGGGGGTGACAGTAACTAGCAGTTTAGTGACAGCACACAGAGGGGGTGACAGTCACTAGCAGTTTAGTGACAGCACACAGAGGGAGTGACAGTAACTAGTAGTTAAGTGACAGCACACAGAGGGAGTGACAGTAACTAGTAGTTAAGTGACAGCACACAGAGGGAGTGACAGTAACTAGCAGTTTAGTGACAGCACACAGAGGGGGTGACAGTAACTAGCAGTTTAGTGACCGCACACAGAGGGGGTGACAGTAACTAGCAGTTTAGTGACAGCACACAGAGGGGGTGACAGTAACTAGCAGTTTAGTGACAGCACACAGAGGGGGTGACAGTAACTAGCAGTTTAGTGACAGCACACAGAGGGGGTGACAGTAACTAGCAGTTTAGTGACAGCACACAGAGGGGGTGACAGTAACTAGCAGTTTAGTGACAGCACACAGAGGGGGTGACAGTAACTAGCAGTTTAGTGACAGCACACAGAGGGGGTGACAGTAACTAGCAGTTTAGTGACAGCACACAGAGGGGGTGACAGTAACTAGCAGTTTAGTGACAGCACACAGAGGGGGTGACAGTAACTAGCAGTTTAGTGACAGCACACAGAGGGGGGTGACAGTAACTAGTAGTTTAGTGACAGCACACAGAGGGGGTGACAGTAACTAGCAGTTTAGTGACAGCACACAGAGGGGGTGACAGTAACTAACAGTTTAGTGACCGCACACAGAGGGGGTGACAGTAACTAGCAGTTTAGTGACCGCACACAGAGGGGGTGACAGTAACTAGCAGTTTAGTGACCGCACACAGAGGGGGTGACA
Organism: Spea bombifrons; assembly: GCF_027358695.1. NCBI lineage: Eukaryota > Metazoa > Chordata > Amphibia > Anura > Pelobatidae > Spea > Spea bombifrons. Next base: position 30,648,879 of record NC_071087.1, on the reverse strand, counting down.
GTAACTAGCAGTTTAGTGACAGCACACAGAGGGGGTGACAGTAACTAGCAGTTTAGTGACAGCACACAGAGGGGGTGACAGTAACTAGCAGTTTAGTGACAGCACACAGAGGGAGTGACAGTAACTAGCAGTTTAGTGACAGCACACAGAGGGGGTGACAGTAACTAGCAGTTTAGTGACAGCACACAGAGGGGGTGACAGTAACTAGCAGTTTAGTGACAGCACACAGAGGGGGTGACAGTAACTAGCAGTTTAGTGACAGCACACAGAGGGGGTGACAGTAACTAGCAGTTTAGTGACAGCACACAGAGGGGGTGACAGTAACTAGCAGTTTAGTGACATCACACAGAGGGGGTGACAGTAACTAGCAGTTTAGTGACAGCACACAGAGGGGGTGACAGTAACTAGTAGTTTAGTGACATCACACAGAGGGGGTGACAGTAACTAGCAGTTTAGTGACAGCACACAGAGGGGGTGACAGTAACTAGCAGTTTAGTGACAGCACACAGAGGGGGTGACAGAACGCGGGGCATAACTAGCACAATATGGCACTAGCCTAACACGCATAGGAGGCGAAAACCGGCACACAAGCGGCGAGTATGTTTCCGCTACGAAACAGCAAGGCGGCTGGCACTACAGGGTATAACTGGACACCGGACACGGGATAAGGTCGCCAGCGCTACGCTGGGGTAACCAGCTCTGCAGTGCTATACAGTAAGTTGGGTAACGTTACTGGCATAACGCAGACAATGATTAAGGCAATTTGCATTATACTTATGTAAGCCACTGTAGGGAGCGATATAACTAGCAGTATAAGTCGCCCGTGCAGACAGGAGGTGGCATTAAGTGGAATTAAGCACTGCGGGAGGGTAATAGTGAGCAGCGAACTACGCTGGATCAGTGCAACAGCAGCAGCTTTCTCTCACCTGTATCCCGGCTCCCCTGCCAGACCCGGCTAATGCCAGCGTTCAGCTACGGATACCGAACCGCCCCCAATAGCGTCGGCTACCAGGACCACCCCCAGCAGTCTGCGATCATGACTAACAAGCCACGCCTCTTACTACCCTCCATCACCGCCCACCAGCGTCTGCGCACGCCTTCCTGCAGCCCCGCCTCTCACCATGTTCCGGCCCCGCCCTACGTCTTTGAAATCCAAAGCATAAAGTCCCGCCACTCTCACAAAACGCAGAATTCTATTGGTGTACTGAAAATTAAGTCCCGCCCTTATGGAATTTAGTGGAAAGACTTTCCTATGGCGCATCCCATTCGCAAAGCCACACCTACTCTCCAACAAAATAAAAGTTGTTATGTCCCGCAGGACTCACTGTCAAAACGATGTCCCGCCCACAAGCTACATAATCCGGCGCACAGACCTACGGAGCGTGTCTCCGGACTGAGTGCAGAGAGCTTTAGCGCATGCGCGCAGAGGCTGCTGACAAATGGCTGTGGTCTCTGCCTTTTCGTAGTTAAGTGTTTCTTAGAAATAACCTGCGGTAAAAAAAAAAAAAATCAGCAGATCGCTTTTAGATGTAACTCGCAGACTGAGGGGCAGATGGATGATCTCATCTCACATATGAATCTACGCTCAAAATACTTCTGATGGACTTGAAGGGTTAACATATTGGATTCAGTGTAAGAGTGAGCAAAATTTCCTCTGCCTTGTAAAGAATGTTCGCTTTTCAGAGTCTTTAATTCACTATGTATATTACACTCCAACCAAAAGGTGCTAGTGTAATATACATAGTGAATTAAAGACTCTGAAAAGCGAACATTCTTTACAAGGCAGAGGAAATTTTGCTATGTATATTACACTCCAACCAAAAGGTGCGTCTGTCAGAAACTTTCTAATTCATATAGAATAGCATTAAAGGCATGGCTCCTCGGGATGATGGAGAAAGTTAAATAAATGAGAAAGAAGAAGATTTACAGCTAAACACGAGCACTGCAGAAATGTTAAAACAGCCATTGTCACGAAGGGTACAAAAAGAAAATCAGCCATTGTCACAAAGGGGTTAAATTGCTTGAGAGTCTCTTTTGGGTTCAAAGCAGTCCATTGATTCAGCTCCTTGGTAAGTAATATAGCCGTGAAAAATGACATAGGATTCGCCAAACTTGGGTACATTGATGTAGTGTGGGGTGGTCTAAGAAATATATGGCCATATATTGCAAAAGAATCCCCAATATTTATGCCTTAGATAGATGTTTTTTGGATGATATTAAGTGGCTATGCTCTGAGTTCTTTCTTTTTTGTGTATTTATTGGTCATTATTATTCTAGCAGCCAGGGCCGGCCTTTGGGGTGTGCGACCTGTGCAACTGCACAGGGCGCCACACTCCAGGGGGCGCCGCTGCGGGGTCCGACGCCACCGTAGTGTACCGCTGCCGCCAGCAGCGTACCTAGCGGGGGGGGGGGCGGTCCGCACCGGGTGCCGCTCATCAGGGGGGCACCCGGCACCCCTCCAGAGACGGACAGTAATGTCCGCCGCTCGAGGAGCAGGCTCGCAAGGGAGCGGTATCGGAGGTCTTTAACAGACCTCCGGCTCCCTTGAGTGATTTTAAGCCGATTCAAGGATCTCCCTTGAACCCGGCTTAAAATCACTCAAGGGAGCCGGAGGTCTGTTAAAGACCTCCGATACCGCTCCCTTGTGATCCGCGTGGCAACAGCTGCTGTGCGCCGGGGTTTGTTGTCAGATCCCGGCGCACAACACTGGAGCCGCGCCCACCGCTGTCCGTGCCCTCTGACCCGGAAGAAGACAGAAGAACTGAAGAAGAGGAGCGAAGAGAAGGAAAAGGAGCTGTAAGGAGAAAAGAGGAAAGGTAGGAAAGCATTCAGTGAGAGTGGATTGGTATATGTGTGGATTGGTGTATGTGTGGATTAGTGTATGTGTGGATTGGTATATGTGTGGATTTGTATATGTGTGGATTGGTAAGTGTGGATTGGTAAATGTGGATTGGTATATATGTGTGGATTGGTAAATGTGGATTGGTATATATGTGTGGATTAGTGTATATGTGTGGATTAGTGTATATGTGTGGATTGGTATATATGTGTGGATTGGTATATATGTGTGGATTGGTATACGTGTGGATTGGTATATATGTGTGTGGATTGGTATACGTGTGGATGGAATGCGTGTGGATTGGTATGCGTGTGGATTGGTATATGTGTGGATTGGTAAATGTGTGAGAGTGATGGGTGTTATGCTGTACCATTTCCAATGTCTTTTTCATGATCTAATTATGCTCTAAAAGAACATCATAACTCCCATCACTCTATACTGTTCCATACAGTGGCAGAGCTGGGAGGCAGAGGCCTTGCACCCCCACCGTAGGACTCCTGAAAGGTAAGTGAACTTCAAAGAGGGAAAGGGTAGATAGTTAGGAGGGGGTAGATAGGGAGAAGGGAGTGAGACAGGGGAAAGGGGGTAGATAGGGAGAAGGGAGTGAGAAGGGGTAGATAGGGCAGAAGAGAGTGAGAAGGGGTAGATAGGGCAATCATACTCCTATCATGCTAAGTCTGTGAGTACATCCTGGAATCTGGGTATGCCTGGGCATGATAGGAATGTGATTGCTGTTAATCATATATATATATATATATATATATACCGTATTTGCTCGATTATAAGACGACCCTGATTATAAGACGACCCCCCAAAATCTGAATATTAACTTAAGAAAAAAAGAAAAAGCCTGAATATAAGACGACCCCAAAGGAAAAAAGTTTTACCAGTAAATGTTAATTCATGTAAACTATTTTTTTTAATAAAAGCTATGATTGAGAAAAAGATTTTTTTTGTTTTTATTTCTTGTATTTTCCAACCTGCCCCCCTGTTACGCAGATCTGCCCCCAGGCTTGCCACTCCAATATGGCACTGTGGCCCATGATATGCCTTTTAACCCTCTATATGCCACTGTGCCCCATGGTATGCCTTTTGACCCCCTATGTGCCACTCTGCCTCCAGAAATGCCTTATACCCCTATATCCCATTCTGGCATTTAGGGGGTTAAAATGCATATTATGGGGCAGAGTGGCATATAGGGAGGTATAAGGCATTCCAGGAGGCAGAGTGGCATTAAGGGAGTTAAAAGGCATTGTATAGAGCACTCTGCCTCCAGAAATGCCTTATACCCCTATATGCCACTCTGCCATTTAGGGGGTTAAAAGTCATATTATGGGGCAGAGTGGCATATAGGGAGGTATAAGGCATTTCAGGAGGCAGAGTGCTCTATTAAATGCCCCCTTAACGCCACTCCAGAAATGCCCTATGCCCCCATTTAACACACACACACACCCTATACCCCCATTTAACTAACTAACACACACACACACACACACACACACACTCTCTCATCCCCCTTCCCCCGCTCTCCCCCCTCTCTTACCGGTGCTTCCAGCCGGGGCAGCGGGTTGACGTCGCCTTCTGCTGCAGCCGGAAGGAGGTGTGGCTAGCAGCGGGGGTTTGTATGCGTCCGTCGCGTATACTTTCCCCGGCTGTCAGAGATCAGCTCTCTGATCTCTGACAGTCGGGGAAGGTCTATGCGACGGACGCAGACAACCCCCGCTGCTAGCCACACCTCCTTCCGGCTGCAGCGGACGTTGTCTACGCGGATCGTGTAGACGTCAACCCGCTGCCCCGGCAACACAGAGGAAGCAAGGAAGCACCGGTAAGTGTGTGTATGATGGGGGGGGGTCGGGTGAGACAGGAGGATCCAGGTCCCCTGCAGCGGTGCGGGGGATCTGGATCTCAGTCTCCTAATCAGACCTCTATTTGAGGTCTGATTAGAAGACGACCCCGATTAGAAGACGAGGGGTATTTTTCAGAGCATTTGCTCGGAAAAAAACCTCGTCTTATAATCGAGCAAATACGGTATATATAATATTGTTATTTAATTGTTTAGTCCTATTTTGGTGTGTTACTTACTTTAAATAAAAGTGTTAGATTTTTTTATGGTGTGGGGGGCGTCATATTCGGTTTTGGCCAGGTAAATGCACTTTCGGTTTCAGTCCAGAATTCGTTTCGGTGCATCCCTACTACTAAGCCAGACAATGAAGTGGTAGGCCTACACCACATCAATGTTTGGCGTAGTATATAGTGATTGGGGTTTTGTTACAAGTTTTTATTCCTTTCTTTTTTTGGGATGGGGGGGCGCCAGAGGAGTAGTCCGCACAGGGCGCCAGAACACCTAAGGCCGGCTCTGCTAGCAGCAACCCAGGAATCTGAATATGTGTGCCTATTATGCTTTTTAGGTTGTGTGCTCCTCTGTTACAGTGCTGATTATAAACAGTTCATGCACTTTGCATACATATATACATGTTACACACCACTACTTGATAGGCTGAGGCCCTTGGTATGTTCTGATTAATAGATGACATGAGTACCATCTAACCTTTTTATGGCTAAAAATGTTGACCATTGGAATAATCAAAGCTATTAAAAATTTGAGTATAATATTTTAATGCAAATTCTTCCATGCATAAAGACATTTTTTACTCCGTAAACCTGCTACTTTTACGCATACATATTATACCTAAAACTTTACAGTAACTTTACAGTTTACTGTATTATAACCAAGCGCTATGTTTGACCTAGGAGTATTAAAGGTAGAGACAGAATGATCCAGCTTTGGAGTATCTTTTATTTGATGATGTACAATGTATATCTCTTATAGATGTTCAATACTCTTCCATATGTGCATTCCATACATGGAGGAACATCCCAGAACAAAACAGGATGCTCCACACCCAGAACCTCCAACAATACTGCTTCGAAACCAACATCACCTGCATCCAACCATAGAAGGTCCTCTACATTTAGAGGTCGGTTAACGGGCTAAGTCCTAAAGATGCCCTGACCTTTTTCTTGGAAACTGGATGTGGCTGTGAATAGATCTACTATACATAAGACATTGTATCAAAACATATTGTAGAGCAGAGTTAATAGCATACAAGAAACCTAAACAGCTCCTGAGATGCCTGATTGATTTATGGGGGTCCCATTCAAAGACAGAGGGAAGATTTTATTCAAGCACAAGGCTGATTTCTCACTGACTTCATTGTGAACTGGAGAATAAATATATTTCTAAAAATACTTTGTGTATAGTTTATTGCTTCAGAGATGGGTCGTATAATATCCATGCATTTCTGTGCTATAGCAATATTTCCCCATTGATGTATGCTGTACCTTGAATCTGTTTATTTTCTACGCATATCCCACACTGCAGCATTTCTATACTGCTGCATAGTCCTTGGGTAGCCAAGGTCATTACTCTAAAACATCCACACAGTGCAGCACCTCTGGTAGCACTGATACGCCTCAATCACATATCCAGAAAGATTAGCTAATACAGACTGGAAAATTGGATTGAAAATATGATTGATGAAATTTGGCAAAATAATACTCATTATTTTCTCCAAAGTATATTGTTTTATAACAAATATTTAGTAGTAAGGGGCTGAAGTCAGAAATGGGAATTCAGTGTCCAGCTTAGCCTCTTGTAAGGTATGGTCAAATCTTTATCAAGCCTAGGGAGAAGAATATCCTTGCTAGGTCACCAGTACAACTACCACTATCACTCAGAAAGTTCAGAGAACTACAGGCTACCTAGGGACTGAGCACCAGCTGGTTCTGAACTAAGTGTGGTGCTGAAGGAGGGTAATATAAGCTAGTCTATATGGGTACAAAGTCTGGACATTGTGCATTTGGAAAAAGTCAGACATCCAGATATAAGGAGGAAGGAGATAACAGGAGGAGTACGTGTGCTTGAGGAAACAAGAATGGAATCCCAGATTGGACCACCATCCTCTCTGCTGAAGATTAGCATATAATGTCATATAACCTCAATCCATTATCTAAATTGTTACAAGGAGGACTCTGCCCACAGTTTTGTGGCAGAGGTTCTGTTGCTCTCCAGACCTGCTGGCCTAGGTTGGAATATGCCACTGGTTGCAAGTCCTGAGCACCATAACTTGGCACTGACTGGAAGGTGCTCTGGGAATTTAGAGGGTTTCTCAAGGCCAAAGACCATTGGTGTTCCCATGTTGCATTCAAGACGATGGTGATGCTAGCAACACTGCCTCCATTGTTACCCATGGACTAGTCATGGTGTTTGCCAGGACATGAACAACTGGAAGATCCAAGAAGAGGTTCCTTCCATAAGTTAGAGTTGTATACAGTTCAGATCCGGACAAAGGGTGGAGAATAAACGTGGTCAGACAAAACCTGATCATCCAGACACAACAAAAGTGGGTTGAAACATACAGTTACTTCCTAGTCTCGGGATTTGCCAGTTGAATTCACCAAGATATTGCTATCTAATCCAGTAACAAAAACACAGGGCATAGTGAGTAAAGTCCATGAAGTAACCTAAAGACCCAGTGAACTAATTTAGGAGTAATTATTATTTATTGTTTTATATAGCGCCATCATATTCCGCAGCGCTGCACAATGGGTAAGTAGGACATACCAATTTGTATATAAAATAACAATTTGACAAAAACAACAGGTAAGGAGGGTCCTGCTCAAACGAGCTTACTATCTTACAATTATGAGCTGCCATCTGGGCTACTCCTTCATCAATCTGTTAGTTTTGAATTCTGGCATCCCGTATGCGTGTGTAAAATGCTTTTTAACTCTATATTGTTTTATGTGTGTTAATCTTACAAACTATATTGCATATGGTAAAAACAAAGCGTGCTTTATTGTGGCATGCATTGTACTTGATCACCAAACCGAATATTTCCATGGAACCAAACTTTAGTTGAGGAAATGCACAAAAAAATTTCTCTGTAGGCCCCTGCGATACGAGGCAGTGCACATAGACACGCGTGTTAGCGTGTGTAAAAGATTATATTTGACATTTTTGGTATGCCGTTTATTAAATAGGTTTGTTACTTTACACAATACATACATGATCAATTTTGTTTCACGATCTATGCATGATTAGAGTGATGTATTTCATTAGCACATTCAGGCGCATATTATTCGAGTTTTTAGTGAATCATTGTTTTCTGAGAATCTCTGGCAAATTTTGGAACTGTCTTCATTAGGGTACATTTCAGGTAATACGCCTGCATTGTGACTCATTGTAATATGATGAGATCTGTCCTTACATTTTCAGCTATTCATTTGCGATATGTCATGCCATTTTCTCTTTTTATGCGATGTATCATTTGCTTTCATTAGAACACTTTGTAATGATATACAATAACCATACCTTGCTGATGCTATGAAGCGGAGTAGGTGTCGGGGGTTTCAATGATTGAATATAGAGCAATAATGTTATCTGACATATTATCACCTCATTATACCATAACACATCAGCATATATAGCTGCCAGTGTTCTGGAACACAATGTGTAGGAGTCACCTCCGACTTTTATTACATCCCACCTATACAAAGCTGCTAACATTATAATAACTTAATAGCGGATTACGTAACCAAACCATAAACAAGTGCAACGTTTCTCTAGGGCATCATCTAGGGTTAGTGCAGAATCCCATAACTGAGGCCAGCTAGTCCTGTAGAAGAGGCAAACGCTTCTTGATCTAAACATTCTGGCTATGTTAGGAATTGGAAATTGGAAATAAAACAATCAAAGCAGTCATTTTATTGGACGTTTAAGTATTTTATCAGGAAGAGTCAAAAGGCTTTGTATTGTCATAGTGTTTACTTATTTACATCAGATCAAATGATGACCCCAAATTTGTACTTAGTATTACCTTTGCAGGAGGTCATGTATGCGAGGATACCTGTTCTATCTAAATTGTGAATTGTATAATGTGAGAACACTGCCAGACTGCCCATGGTATTTAAATCACTCTTTTAATCAACCCAATTTGGTTCAGGAATTTTAGGCATGACAGAAGCTATGGCCTATGCCAAAAGCATGTCTTATGACCATAGCTACCATATATTGTCTCTATAGATAAGCCCAATAGTGCCTTTCAGTCAAACTTAAATCTCGAAATGCTTAATATTTGTCGTTGTTAATTTATAACTCCAGGATGTTGGTATATATCAGTGATGGTGAACCTATGGCACATGTACCACCACGGGTATGCCAGGGCCTCTGTTTTGGTATGCGGCCAGGTTGCAGCCTGACCAGTTAATTTTTTAAAACTTCCCAAAAATGGAGGTCTGTAGCAATGTACCTCACATTTACATCACAAGAATTAAGAAAGATAAGAGATGAGGAGAAATGGGAGAGAGAGAGATAGTGAGAAGGAGGAGAGATAGTAAGAAAAAGGGAGAGATAGTGGCAGCTGCACATGGGTTCCATCTGAGAAGCCATCCAGATTGTCCAACATCAATGTCTGACCTCACAGACGCTCTACTGGATGAATGGGCAAAAATCCCCACGAAATACCCTCCAAAATCTTGTGGAAAGCCTTCTCAGAAGAGTGGAAGCTGTTATAGCTGCAAAGAGGGGACCAACTACATATTGATGTCTATATATTTAGAATGCAATGCCATAAAAGCCCTTGCTGATGGTAAGGTGTCCCCATATGGTATATGTTGGGAGATTCTTATTTTTCACACTATGCTATGTGTTTAGTGTTAGTAGAAATGTAACCAGAAAAAATTAAATGAGGAAAGTTGTAAGTCTGCCATCTTCTGGAGATAGCAGATAGCATTCTATCTTCACCTTGAGTGAACCACTGGAGCTTAATAGAGGCTTTCTAGCAGATGAGTAAACATTGATCCAACGCTTAAACAATACATTGTATGTCCCCTGACAAAATGCTGATTATATTTCGTGGACATTCATGCCAGAGGTCAGAACAGATAATGAACTGAATACCCACAAAAAAAATCTTGCATGCTTTCCAAACATACACCATATTTTATTCTAATTTAAGTGCAATGGTAATTTCAGTAATTCGCTGTATTGTTGTGGCTAGCTTTAGTTCTTTATACAATCATGTTAATCAAACTAAATTTTTTTTCTTGTTTACAGCATTGGCCAGCACTGATAACAGTCTAATGAATAATTAACCCCTTAAGGACAATGGGCGGTCCTTAAACCCATTGAAAACAATGCATTTTGAACCCGTATATGTACGGGCATTATCATTAAGGGGTTAAATCTAGTGGACTGGGGCTATCTTACACTACAGAGCATTTTTGTGTTTTAGAAAAATTAACCCCTTAGGGTCTAGTAAAAAAAAAATAATTTTTTTTTTTTTTTTAAAACCTGGGACTTGAGAAACTTATTCTTACAGTTCTCTGACTCTCTCATGAATACAGTGAGAAGAAATTTAGATAACAATGTTAACTGTGGACATGATTTGCTATAGAAGTGTCAGGAACATAAGTTCCCCTCTAATCGCAGCGACTGTAGACCATTTTTTTGGGATATGTTCCCATTGAAATCTAAGGGGGTAACACATGCGCTTAGGGATCTTGTCAGAATCCTGGAAAACTAGACCTAGAAACAATCTGAAAAGGTTCTACCACATCTTCTGCAAGGTACAGTGCAAGGTATTTTGAGATTATTCGGGAGAGTCCCTCTATGCATTTGCATTCAAGAAGACCCCCACTTTTCTACAGGAACAGCTTTCACGTGCATGAAAACCAGATGGTACTTTTAAGCAAATGAATCTTAATAGATCTGTCCATTTATCATTTCCACTGAAAAAATATATAAAACAGCACAGCAACGTAAACACCCTTTGCAGTTTTGTATGGAAACAATCCATCAATGCTGCTTTTGTCGCATGGCAATTTAGAGTTCAAGGCAAACAACAGGAATGATGTATAAGGTATGATGCTTGTAATAATGCATTTAACTACAAAGTGTTAAATTGAGTACAGTAGGCGGAACAATGACTTTAATAAATATGTGTGATATTTTGGTTGCTATTACAGATTTGGAAGACACTTGAACACTGTTTACATGGGTTTATTTAGTGTAATGTAGGATCTGACAGCTCCTCGATTTACTTAACTGTTCATAAAGTGCTGATAAGATGTGTAATTTGTTTTCCTATTAAGACAACATTGTAAAGGATTGTTTGTTTGACCAGTTGTGTGTGACGTTTTACATTTCTAGGGGAATAACGTACTCTTTTTAGCTCTATAGGTTTCCAGATTATCATGAGTTAAATTATGGTGTTCGGTTGATTTATTTCCTTTCTTCGATGATGAGGGACGCCAGTCTCTGCAAACCCTAGAACGAGAAGACTACATTGTTAATATAGCCCAATATTGGGACAGAAAACACACCTCTTACTTTTAACTTGTAAGATGACATTTCATTTTACTTTCAGCCTCACCATAGCCAAGTGGAAGATATCATAGAAATGATCTATCCAGGGAGATGCGTACTTGGAAATATGCAGTTCTAACAATCACTTAAATATACACATAACATAAATCTATATGTCTATAAAACCAAAATTTAAACCTGGGCTGTCCCTTTGTCAAATTCAGATAACAACAAATAAGACATGGGTGCATGATACTTACTTGATCTATCTTTTCTGGAGAGGACAGCGAAAAAGATGCTCTCACGTAAGAACTGGGCTCTGAATTATCTATATTAAACGCTGAACCAGGAACTAGAAGAACCTACGGGTTAAATCAAAGGCAAAAATGAGTTTGCTAAGGGAGGTTATATATAAAAGGATATAATGCAGAAATAAGACTAGCCTGGATATATGACAGGACCAAGAACCAAATGGGTTTTGAAGTTATTAAAGCAGTGGAGGTAGGTCGATTGGTTCTTATCTACCATCAAATTCTCTGTTCCATTTATATTGCATTCTATGGCTCTGCTAACATACCTGATGGCAAAACTCTGCATTCTGAACGTTAATACCCGACAGCAGTGTTGTGATATGAGAGTTGAACACGGAAATAGAAACACTGATATCTACTATGTTTTACCTGTTACTAGGCTTCATGATCACAATTAATGATTGCAAGAGAATGTGTCTTTTTCACTCACAAGACTAATTCCACCAACTGGCTTGTGTACCATTTGTATTCAATGATACAAAATCCTCTCACATTACAATACTGAACGAAACCAAGATAATCGGTTTAGAAACTCCTTAGACATGTTCTTTTTACCTCGTTACTTATTGCTTTTAACATAATCATCTGATGTGTGTCAGACACCCCATTAACCTTCATCCACAGGAACATGCCAGCCGAAGGACTGTGCCACTCGGCCAAACCTAATGGAGAGAAAATTCAGGTTGGTCTGGGTATATCTGTTAATGTGTACAGTGCTTTGACTGATCAGTCCACTAACCTGTTAGCCACTTATCTGCGGAAGCAAGCATTGCGTCTCGTTGTGTCCTATAGAACTGTATTACACTGAAAATCACAACAGTAAACGTAAATATGGGATTTATGAAATGTCAGTCCATCCAATTTACTAATTTGTCAGACCATATTGATTGCTATAAGTTAAAATGGCACTAATAAGAAGAATTTGTGATTATAAACTAATACAAAAGAGGTATATCACAGACTTTACGCACTAATGAATTTTTTTTTATTAAAAACGGTGTCTTAGAAAAAGAGCCCCATGGATATTGTATGTCTCTCTTAAATTTCATTTCATTGTACTAAGTATGCATTAATCAGGGCAGTTCAAGCCTTCCTGTAGAAACACATTGAAGCTGTTGCTTTATAACACATAAGGAAACTGATGTGACCACTCACTTGAAATGTGTAGATAAATAAATGCCCTTGAAACGTAGTTTATAGGTTGAATAAGCATAGATTAAGCACACAAAGTATCCATTAAGCACTGAAGACCTCTCTATGGGACCTCCCAATATTTTATTTAGACGCATATGGTTATATAAACAATAAGGCTAAGGGTGATGGGCTAAATCACCATTACCATCTGAAAACAATGTCATGGGCAATAAATGCCACTTGAGATCACTAGGGTATTCTACACCTCTGGTGGAAGTTAATATGGCCTCTTCAGCCAAAAGAATGAAAAGAAAGAAGATAAGCTCTGAATAGGTTAGTGAGCTCTTGGGCAGGACAAGGAATGATCTTGTCTTCATTTTCGGATAGCCTTATGCATGTACCATGTATGTTTAAATTCCCTTACTGTATTAACGTCTACCACTTTTGTTGGGAGACATTTCCATTTATCTACCACCCTCTGCATGTAGAAACGGGGAAATACAAGTCTTCCTATTAAAAACCGAAATGACAATATACATTTTTGTACTATAGAAGCGCAGCAACATGTTTTATTTAACATACTAAAGTGCTGTTCAAAAATATTTGGGGAATACATACTTTTATGGGTATTCAATCTACAAAAGACTCAAACAAGCCAAGCATACCTTTCAACATGTTCCAAGAAACCCTTTTGCCCCCATTTCTGTAGTAACTGTAAAACCATAATCTGTAGGTAAAACATATATGTGGTATTAATAAACGGCTTAATATCTATGAAACATAAAATACCCAAACTATAGTAATTCTTAACGGAAACCAGTACTGAAAAAAAGACATTTATTAGCTAATATGGCTCATTAGAATTATTTAGGTTTATATTTATTTGCACTGGCATCACATCTGCCTCCAACTAACGGCCAGGTTATTTCCCACAAATATGTTATTTCCCATGATCGCTCTGTGAACACTATGTTGGAATCCTACCCTTCCTGGATTCTGTTTTACTACAGAAAGATTACGGAATGTTTCTGTGTAAGACTTTTTATGATAAATATCCCGGAGTAAGACAGCGATTTAAAATGAGATGAAATTACAGCTCTCACATACAGCTACACAAAACATAATACAGGTATATGTGCGAAAATACTTAATATATTGAATATAGGCGTAACAAATAGAATTGGGGATCCTCTGGAATGTGACAGTAGTCCTTTAACTGCACTTTAAGTTTTACGCTTAACAAATTCTAGGACGTTACTGGCAAATTTAACCTCTATAGCCCCAAAAAAAAGTTTATCCGAAGAAAACATGAAATAATAAAACTGCTAAGGTTTTGCAAAAAAAAATACCTTCCAAGAGTTTGCACGTTAAAGTAAATAAGTTGAAAAATTGCAGAACAGAGAAAAGGAAAAAAAGATAAAACTAAAAGAACCACTATTCTGTAGGGCCTACAAAAATCTGTTGTTTAATAGAGACGTGGAATTTGATAAAATGAGACTTTTTGTATCATTTTAAACCATCTTTCTGCTTTATATATTAGCAGAATAAGGTGCCCAGGAACTGGAAGCTTAATTCACAGAAACTCACAAACTTAATCCTAAAAGATCTTAAAGGGAAAGCAATTTATTAATTATGAAATGGATGAATAATATAATTAACTGTCACAATACCTGAGTGAAAGTGCTTGTATGCAAAGTGGAGGCCTGCATGTGCAAAATTATTCTCTCAAGAAGTGGTTTCGGACCTGTTAGAAATCCAATCCTTAATCTAGAAGGCAAAAAGTCAGTTACAGTTTACATATTTCCCTATAAAAATCAAACATGCAGTGACTAGCACTTGTATCTTTGTTTAGGCTACTTCATCAAAATACTAGTGAATAGTATCACCACAGTTGATGAGGTCAGAACAAAAAACAATATCCATACTAGTATATGTGGCTGCAGTTAAAATGAAAGGCATTTACCTCTCTTTCTTCTCTCTCCCTTTTCTTTGTCCGTTTCCTTGCCCTTTATATATTATATTTCTTTCTGTTCATCCTCTATCCATCTTTTTCTTCTCCCTCTCCATTTCTTTTTCTTTACTTACTCCCTCTTTTTTATCTGTCTTTTTCTTCTCTCTTTTTGATTTATCTTCCTCTTTTCCCTCTGTCCAGCAGCCCCCACCTTGCACACAACAGCAGCCCCTGTGCACACAACACTATCCAACAGTCCCTCGCTTCCCATGCTGGACAGAGCATACAGTGACGGTCCAATTATACTGCACTTCGCCCAATATAGATACAAATAAAAGGCAAAGAGCCAAAATGCTGCAATGCATCATATACATTTGGCCTATAAATTTAAGGCTTAGATACAAATTTCATAATGATATATATTTATATTTCCAGATTAAAATAATTACCTATTTTAGCAAGTTTTTAAATGTTAATAATTTTACCCAGAAGATAAAATCTTCGACATGGAGTCAGCTCTGATAACACGACCATCAACATCCATTGAAAGGAAAGAAGGAGCCCAAGGCTAAGGAGACAAACGTTCAGGCTTTAAATTAAGAGAGCTGGGATCATAAGTATCTCATACGAGGGACACCCCTGTATCCCACGCAGCACAGCCAACAAAATGAAATATACATTCTTTCACCTATTAAATAATAAAGCATCACATAATCATCACAAAGATTGCAACAGGAAAAGGAGATTTTATCTTAGTTACTGAATCTGGGCTAATACATTATTTCATATTTATTGCAATCTATGCAATCTATTCAATAGTCAAGAGATTTATCCACTATTTTTAATCAACATAAAGTATGTATGATACATATTCTGAATGTACATTAATATGTATGGTACAGCAATATATTGCACTGTCCTTCTCTATGACATATTGTGTGCATGTATGTATAAATAAAGTATTGCAATATAAATAATACCTTTTTTTTGGCCTAACATTCCATTTCAAGGTCAAGCTTTCGAGAGTATAAACCTCCCTTTGTCAAGTGAAAAGCAATACTCTACACTACTGGACTAACACGCACTGGCCACTTTATTAGGTACACCTGTTCAATTGCTTGTTAACAGAAATAGTTAATCAGCCAATCACATGGCAGCATGTTGACGTGGTCAAGACAACTTGCTGAAGATCAAACCGAGGGGAAGAATTTCAGTGACTTTGAACGTGGCATGGTTGTTGGTGTCAGGCGGGCTGGTCTGAGTATTTTAGAAACTGCTGATCTACGCACAACCATCCCTAGGGTTTACAGAGAGTGGTCCAAAAAAGAGAAAATATTCAGTGAGCGGCAGTTGTGTGGATGAAAATGCCTTGTTAATGGGCAGTCTGCTTCGAGATTACAGAAAGGTAACAGTAACTCAAATAATCACTCATTACAACCAAGGAATGCAGAATACCATCTCTGTACGCACAATACATCAAACCTTGATGGGTTACAGCAGCAGAAGACCACACCGGGTGGCACTCCTGTCAACTAAGAACAGGAAACTGAGGCTACAATTCGCACAGGCTCACCAAAATTGGAAGACTGGAAGAACGTTGCCTGGTCTGATGAGTCTCGATTCCAGCTGCAACATTTGGATGGCAGGGTCAGACTTTGGCGTAAACAACATGAAAGCATGGATCCACCCTGCCTTGTATCAATGGTTCAGGCTGGTGGTGGTGTAATGATGTGGGGGGACAGCCTACCTGAGTATTGTTGCTGACCATGTCCATCCCTTTATGACTACAGTGCACCTATCTTCTGATGGCTACTTCCAGCAGGGTAATGCATCATGTCACAAAGCTCACATCATCTCAAACTGGTTTCTTGAACGTGACAATGAGTTCACTATACTCCAATGGCCTCCACAGTCACCAGACCTCAATCCAATAGAGCACCTTTGGGATGTGGTGGAACGGGACATTTACATCATCAATGTGCAGCCGAAAAATCTGCAGCAACTGTGTGATGCCATCATGTCCATATAGACCAAAATCTCTGAGGAATGTTTCCAGCACGTTGTAGAAAGTATGCCACAAAGAATGAAGGCAGTTCTAAAGGCTATACGCGGTCAACCTGGTGCTAGCAAAGTGTGCCTAATAATGTGGCCAGTGAGTGTATGTTATACAAGTACTAAACACAACAGAAAAGGACATGCATTGGGAGTACAGGTATTCAACAATACTCCTGTATTTTCTTGTTTAATACTTACTTTAGAGAATAGCAGAAATAATGATTAAATATGGTTTCTCACAGAAACCCATAGAGTATATTGGTAATACAGAGAAAAAAAAGTATTAATGGATCATACAGAATATTAACCAATACATGTTTCAGTGTGTTATTTTAAAGCATTTCTCTGTTAACAAGATGGCTAGCTGTTTAAACCGACTTCCAGTAAAAGAACAAAAAACAAATCTCCACCATATTAAATATGTTGTTTTACCTTATTGAACTGAAGAAAGTAATACGGATCATCCTCAATTATAATTAAATCATACTCTTGTGCAAGCTGAAAGAAAAACAGGGAGATTTAAATGAAAAAGAAGACATATACTGAACACAAGTATACCAGCAAACGGGGAATCATTTACAAACCTCACCAACTTTGAAGACACAACGTCATTTTAATAGCATCACCAAGTGGTCCTTAACATTAACCCTACTAATACATATTTAACAATATATATTTAAAAAACAATGTATCATACTATAGTTTTTAATTTAAAATTAAAATAGCACAGGGAAAAGCAAAGCTTGCAAAGGTCTTGTAAATTTGTTTAGCTCTAAGCAGCAACTAGATAGCTGGTATCATTTATACCTGGTAGATTTCTACTTTGCGTTCTAAAGTTAGTGAAGCTCCTGTTGGGTTGCCACCATTTGGAATAGTGTACAGAACTTTGGGACATTTCATCTCTGCGTGGGCTGTATCTTCTGGGCGCCATCTCGAAAGGACCTCTTTAAGAGCCTGAGGAATAATGCCATGCTGATCGGTGGGGAGACCAATGAGGTTGCAACCTAATGGTTTCAACTGCAAGTAGACAAAGAACACTTACTTTAATAAACGATTTGTTGACTGGACCATATACTCAGCCACAGCAGAATCAGAAACCCAGTGGGTTTCACAGCTTTATGCCATAGGGTAGTCTACCACATATGACACAAGCGATAAACATCATGTCCTCCTTTTCTTCCAGCTGGCATCTGATATCATGGATTTACTCAATGAATAGACCCTTAAATGTGCAGCCCACTGTCTTCATCAAAGTTGGCAAGCCGCCTAGCTGACATGGGAAAGCTACAGAAAAATACATATTAATGGGTCATATAGAATTATATAGTACTAAAGCATGTGACGAAATACTTACAGCTGCCAGGGTTCCGGAATAAGTAGGTGTATCCAACAGGACATTATCTCCAGGGCTTACAAGCATTTCAAACACCTGAAAATAACCCATTGATGAGTTTATACATAAAAAATACAAATTATGAGCAAGTCCTAAAATTGGCACTGTATCTTCCCAAAATGCCTGGCATCGACCCTGGAGTGTCTGTTTTTCAAAAATATATGGTTTGATGGGGTACATTTATTTGGCTGGTTTCAAAGATGTCCCAAATAGGGGATAGGCACAAACTGGCCAGATTTCAAAATTTACAAAGGTGACCTTTTACCCCCTAAACAACCAAACACACCTGTGCATACTGTAGGTAGTATCACTGTAGTCAGGAGATTGGGGTGTTGTTTGACAGTGACATATACCAGGGTATATAAATTCATATTTCTGAAATAATAAAGTAATGTGTGTGTGGGAAAAAACAAATAATTACTAACTTTGACAGAGACTGGTTGTAAAATTAGTGCATGGAAAGTGTTAAAAATGCCCTGGGGTGTCAAGTTTTCAAAAATATATAGTTTCATTGCGTAAATTGAAATGGTCGGGTTCAAAGAAGCCCGAAATAGGACATGTGGCCAGAATGACCAGATGTTAAAATTCCAATGTAAAACTGGTTAATGTCCAAAATGTGGCCCTTTACCCCTAAACAGCCCAAGAAAACTATGCATGGGTAGTGTCACTGATGTTGCTGAACACATATTGGAGTGCCATGTGTAGAAACAAAACGCACACATAAAAATACTACCATAAACTTTGACAAAGGCTGGTAATAGAATTAGTTCATGGAAATCTGTAAAATACTGGCATTTGAATAGGGCATGGGGACAGAATAACTAGTTTTGGAAACAATGTTTTTGAAATTGCAAAATGCTACTTATTGCCCTATCAATTGGAAGAAAAGCTTAAAAAAAAAACAAACCCATTAGGTATTTCTAAACTCAGGACAAATATTAGAATCTATTTACCAGGTTTTTCATAAGCTTTTGTAGACGAGTAAAACATTTTTTTACTAAATGGAAATTGGGAAAATTGGAAAATGAGAAACTGATTCCTAAGGAGGGTAAGTCAGGGCAGAGAGAAAGCAGGGTTTTAAAAAACTTTTTTCTCTCCTGTTTATACCGAGGAAGAACTGATAGCTGATTTTATAGAACCGTTGTCACAAACATGGGATTGGCTGACACAGCAAAAAGTGCTTAAGCAATTAGACAAGGCCCCAGTGCTGGATGGTATACACCCAAGGGTACTTAATGAATTAAGCCTTATTCTGGCCAGACCACTGTACCCAGGTATAGTGCCAAGAGACTGGCATAAGGCAGATGTGGTGCCCATATTTAAATCTTAAATATCAAAATCTTAGATATCAAAATCTTAGCCGGGCAACTACAGTGTGCTTGACATCTGCAGTGGAGAAATTATTTAAATTGCAATACATACAATGCAAATACATCTTGGACCATAATATAATTACTAGAAGTCAGCATGGTTTTGTGAAAGACAGGTCTTGTCAAACCAACTTAGTAGCATTCCATGAAAAAGTCAGTAAAAATATAGGTCTAGGAGTGGCAGTAAATGTGACCTATTTAGACTTTGTTATGGCATTTGATACAGTTCCACATAAATGGACAGAAATAGGCTTGAGGCAAATGCATGTACTTGTATTGAAAGTTGGCTAAAAGCTAGAATAGCAAAGAGTGGTTCATAAAATTTGAAAAGTTCTCAAACTGGATCAAGGTATTAAGTGAAGTGCCTCAGGGGACTGTCCTCTCCCTTTTAATTTGCATAATGACCTCACATTGAGAGTCATGTCTCAGTGTTGGCTGATGACACAAAATTGGATAATACAGAGTTTCTTCTCTGCAGGAGGATTTAGACAGAGTTAGGTGCTGGGCAGACAAGTGACAAAGTTCTATACAGACACATGTAACGTTATGCAATATGGTGATTGGAAGATCTTAGTTATGAAGAGAGACTAAAAAAGCTGCATCAATATACGCTAGAAAAAGGCATCTTATAGGGGATAGTATAACACTGTATCAATATGTGCAGGGCTGATATAACGAGCTATACACTGACCTGTTCATTTACAGAAATGTACAAAGAACAAGAGGTCATCCTCTGAGACTGGAGGAGAGAAGAATTCATAGACAACAAAGAAAGGGATTCTTTACAGTAAGGGCAATAAGTGTATGGAATTTACTACCAATAGAGGTGGTGTTTTTGCATACAATGGATAGCTTCAAAAAGCATCTGGATTTTTTTTTTTAGAAAAAGCAAAACATACAGGACATTAAATAATAGAATAAACAGAGAAATTTGATTTTGGATCAAAAGCAGGAAGGGTAGGTAGAAGGGATGAACTTGATGGACTTAGGTCTTTCTTTTTTCAACCTAAATCACAATGTTCTTTAGTTCAGCAACCACAACTGTATCATGCCTCAATTGTACCATTGTAAATGTACAAACATAAAGCATCCACTTACTTTAGACAGTCCTTCCTGGCTACCAGTAGTGATACAAAGTTCCATTTTTCCTTTGTCGGGACTGTAAGTAAGTGTTGGTGGATTGTGCAGGCTTTTCTGCAAGTCCTTTAACCAAGAAACTAATTCAGGTACTCTACACAAAAAAAGAAAAAACACAAATATATATACAGACATATTTTCAGTTATGTTATTAATTACTGTCCCATTTAACTCATCCCAGCTGCCTGTGCGTAAATAGGAAGCATTTGTATGAACGCTTTTTGCACATGCCAAGTAGCGCTCTTATTTTACTCAAAGAGAGTAGTGGCATGTACGCTACCTGAAGTTTTATCATACGTTTGATCAGGGGAGGGCTGGCAGCCTAAGGCCTGTGGGGCAAATCAAGTGAGGTGGCTCCGCCCCCTCGCACTCACCTTTCACCCCTCACGCTGCTCCCATCACTATGCGGCCATCAGACTGCTGGAAAACTGATCTAAACGGCCGCTGGGTGCTGATGCCACCGGCCGGAGCTACTTTAATCCTTTTTTTTTTATTTATTTAATATGCCGGATCGGCTTGCCATATTAAAAATAAATAAATAAAGTATTAAAGTAGCGCCGGCCGGCAGCATCAGCAGCACCCAGCGGCCGTTTAGATTCGATTTCCAACAATCTGATGGCCGCATAGTGATGGGAGCAGCGTGAGGGATGAAAGGTGAGTGCAAGGGGGCAGAGCTTTCACCCCTCACGCTGCTCCCATCACTTGACGGTCATCGCATACGGCCGCTGGGTGCTGATGCCGCCGGCCGGCGCTGCTTTAATACTATTTTTTTTTCATTTAGTAGCCGATCCGGCTTGCCATATTAAATTTAAAAAAAAAGTATTAAGTAGCGCCGGCCGGCGGCATCAGCACCCAGCGGCCGTTTAGATTAGATTTCGGGCGGCCTGGGGGGCAAATGCCCCCCTGCCCAGCCCGCCCCTGCGTTTGATTAGCTGCTACGTCCATTCATTTCGATAGGAGCACAGCTACAGCGGTAGTGATACAGAGTATGTGCAGCGAGTATGCTCCCTGCTTATATTCCCTGAGTAGATGCAGCCGAGGAAGAGTGTAATGAGACTAAAATCCCATTTTCTAACACCATACCTGGGCAACATTCTATAAACAATAGCCTAAGCTTATATTTATTCGTTGCCACCTTTACCGAGGCACACAGGCACAGTCCGACGAACTAGTTTTTCCAAAGAGGGGCTGCCAGGTTATAAGGGAAATTATATAGCTGCTAATATTTCTCGTGTTGATGGCCACAAAGCATAAGCACCTGTCTTTGATGAAGAACCTGAATTTGTCACATGCGGGGGACCTTTCCAGTTAGAATGAAAAGCTCTTTGTGATCAATATAACTAATTTAATTGGCGGCTCATAACATTATTGGTTTACCCGGGAGTGGCAGAGTACTGGAGAGCTTTCTTCATCAGACTCTCGCCAATCTCTATGGTAGTTCCATCATTCACTGTCACACTGGCAGATATGAATGGGAATGTATCTGGATTCGGAGCCCCTCCAGCAAGTGATATGACAGACGGCGGTGATCTCATCATAAGATCAGCTAAAAGAAAGAGAGTTAAATAACAAAACGTAAGCATTTGAGTTCTTTTTCAACAACATTAATTAATTTAGGCAGATGTAATAAAGTTCTTTTGTAACTGCAATAGCCTAACTTGAATTGTTATGACAATACTGTAAGGTGACACGTTCACAAATTACTTTGTTAAAGAAAATATAAGTGCTAAAAAGAAAAAAAGAAAGCAAAAAACAAACAAAACAGAAATAGCAATGTGTGGACTGTTGAGCTCTTTCAGGGTTTAATGCTACACTATTAAAAAAAATATTAGTCATTTCCAGCTAACTGTGGGTCCCTTTTCCTGGTCAAACACTTTCATCAAGCAAAGATCACTCTTTAATAATTATTTGGTCACCAAATACTTAAATTTTGCTGATATTATTCTAGTATCACTTTAGTGTTGTGGACTGTTACATGGTAAATTGTTTAGTTGTCATTGTTAAACTCACAGGGTGAAGGCATCTCTCTGGTTACTCATCCACCCAATGACATGTATGTAGACAACTCAATGATTTTACTCAATGCGATTTCTTTTTTTTCTTTTCATGTCACTTGTGAGCAGATTGTGAGCAGGCATTGTCTAGCAATGCCTGTAACAGGACCCAATCCAGTTAATTTAACGTTCTTAATGATATATGCCTTTAATTGTATTAATACAATTATATGCTATTAAATATTGTAACCCTGGTGGCATTTGTGTCCCATGTCCAACTAACCCCCTCCCATACATCTCCATGGTGCCTACATGTCCACAAACATGCCTCCAATTCATACAGAAGGCACCTCTCTGGTTGGTCCCCGTGTCTCATCTGTCCAGGCTCAAATCCATTGGCCAGGTTAAAGAGATGCTCTCCGGCCATAGATAACAACAAACAGATCCATGTCCTATTTGTTTTACCCATGGTCAACTTTGTCATGTGTTCATAAAACTCTGTTTTCCCCCAAGTTCTTTTTTAATCTAATTCTTGTGTTGTTA
The DNA here is from genome assembly GCF_027358695.1 of Spea bombifrons. NCBI lineage: Eukaryota > Metazoa > Chordata > Amphibia > Anura > Pelobatidae > Spea > Spea bombifrons. The sequence goes on along the minus strand of NC_071087.1, from coordinate 30,625,784 downwards.
TTCTGGTGGCATGGTTCACGGGGGAATTATTTCACTGTAGCAGCATCTTTACTGGAGTGGCTACTCATCTGTATCCAGCTAAGGCTGCCAACAAACAGCCAGTGACCATGCAACAATGTCTAATCTGCTGAGTTTGTCACAGCACATATATACGCTGAGTAGTGTCCTATGTACATTAGTGGTGCTCCATAAATAGCGGTGAGAATGTAGACGTGGCAAAAAGACTTGCTTGCAGAGACAGAACATACATTTTATAAAAAAGGCATGCTGTGATCACAAACATTGACAGTTACACAAACTATATATAAGCGTGTATAACGTTAATAATATTAAAAACAGTACACCTCAGACAGAAAAACACGTTGCATCACAGTGCCAATAGTACAAAGAATCAACAGTATATGACAACCATAAAAAAGTAAACAATTCCAGAGATGCAAAAATGGTGGTATTATGGCATGAATGACACTTGGGGAGGACAATGGTGTCACAAAACTTCAAAGGGTTAAATTGAGCAGGTGAGAGGTTGTGTGGAGGTTAGTTGTCCTCCTCAAGACGGTCAATGATGGAGTAGTCTTGGAGGCTGATCCTTGGCTTGCTTTCACTCCATAGGCCAAGCACCCTTTACACTGGAGAAGCTATACTCTGCATATTACCCAGCTTAGGCTTACTATTGTCATCGAGTCCATCATCCGCTGGCACAATGCACAATACGGATATTTATCCTGACAGGTTCACTAATCAACATTTGAATAGTTTGACTCTCACCCTGAGAGTAATGGGAGTTATTATATTATGGGAAAACCTTGTTTAACTCCCAAAAATAAGGCAGTAATTGCAATAAACAGGTACAAAACCAGAATGCCAGCTAGCCATGGCTTGCCTTTTTCTGCTATTTTCTATTGAGCTTTATTAACATATCCCTTTTAGAAGGCTTCTACATTTCTTTCTTTGTATCTGCCATGATCTCTCTTCCAGTCAGCTAGAAGTTAGTAAGAAATTAATTGGTTCAGCGTGACATAATTTGTAGGCGACCTCTTGTTATTAACCCCAGCAAAGCCCTTGACATTACATTACATGCAATATTTTTGATGTTATGTCAGGGTCCATTCGCAAATGAAGCCGTAAGTTCTAATGAATTGGCCTAGCAAATCAATCAGAAGTTATTCATAGATTGCAGAAGAGCTAGGAATTAGAAGAGAAGGGCAAATGGATATCTGCTTTCTGGATTGAATTATCAATTTTTAGTACATATGTTTGATGGTGGGTGTCAGTGATCCCATTTTATAGCTCTTACAATGTATAGCAACATATATTTCTGCTGACTCTTAATCAATCGACTAGAATGCATCAAAGCTTTACTTGATGTAGCTGTATCAATCCAAGAAAAGACCGGAGACCCTTTTTAATAAACTATTCCTTAAGTGTCAATTTTATCTGTCTTAAGTGGAGATAATACTTTTCCCAAAAGGCTACATTTTGCAGTTCTGTACACTAAATAAACCCATATAACAGAGTTTACAAATTTCCTCACACCTAACATTATTAAATCTAATGCCAAAAACATACCGTATTGGCTCGAATATAGGCCGCAACCTTAAATCTTGGTGCTATTTTCAAGAAAAAATACACATGAGTATTTTATCTAATGAACAGGAATGTATGTATTTTAACATTTTTGGTATCTATCAGTTTGTCAGCATATGTTACATACAGACAGAAAACCAATAGCCATTTTGAGCCCCCCCCTTAATTCATAATGCACCTTACTTACAGATATGCCCCTCTGCCCCTGATATGCTTTATAACCCCTGATATGCTGTATGCCTCCAGATATGCCACTCTGACCCCCCCGATATGCTTTATGCCCCCTAGAAGTGCCCCTCTGAAATCCCACTCTGCTTCCTAGAAGTGCCACCCCCCTCGATTTACCAATGCACCCCCAGACTCCCTGGTGTCTAGCGGAGCCGGCGGACGTCTGTGCGATGCGCGCAGACAACCTCCACTGCCAGCAGTTCAGCCGGGGCCTCTATGAAGGAGAAGCACCAGCGGAAGTGCCGGCAGCAGAGGTTGTCTACACACATCGCCGCAGTCGTGAACATCTCTGCTTGCAATATAAATAGCATCATTTTTTGTCTCTCTTAAGGACTTTATATTTTTGTCGAGTTAACCCTGTGCCTGCTGTATGAACATCACAGGGAATATTCCTGTTTTATACGCAAGGATACTGGTTTATTAAATCCTATATCGCTTTTCATACATTGGTGGATATGTTTGTTTCATTTTGAGTCTGCTGATTGTCCTAGAAGTTTGGAACACGGACCCACAACATTTATATGACGTGTTTAGACCATTCCAATTAAAGTGTGAGTCCAACATAAAAGGGATATAAATATATTATTCACTAACAATATTACATTATATATGTTTTTCTTTTGGTATACATATTGGAACGATTATTTTTCAAGAATGTATCATGTTGTAACAATCACTGTATCACCACTGTTTAATTTTAATTATTGTTTGTGTGAGTGAGGGGAAACAAAGGTATTTGGTGCACTTGGTGTGTAGTGTAGGTGCTGAGTAATTGGCATTCCTGTTTGCCTTTTTGTCTGTTGAAATATATATAAATCAGAATACTAAGAGCATATAACATGCAGGGAAGTGCCTCCCATTGGCTGCTATTGGTCTGTCTGGGTCTTTGCAATCCTGTTGCTGAACATGACTGCAAGTAGCTGTGATCAGTGACAGTAGTGGATGACATAATACTATGTCCTTGGGCTTAATTGTCAGTTTTGTGGGGATGCAATACTACATCATCCAGGCTTTAGGGGTTAAATAGGCAACCACACACCAGAAAAATCACTATGACTGGGAGCCAATCAGCAAACAGTGAGTCATAGCTGCCCAACAGCCAATCTAAAGCATGGTGGTTATTGATCCAACGCTAGTCTGTATTTAAGATGCAAAATGGTTCTTCTTAGTTGTGATGCTCACACTGTCCACCGATTAATCAGCATCTAATTATATAAACTCCTCCATGTTGGTAATTAGTAACTCATTGAAGACCATAATGATCTTGAAGCAAATATATCTTGCTGCCCTATCCTGTTTACAATTCAATTCCTCAGATCTTAGTCCCTGATTTCATTTCACTGGAAGTTTGCACAATGAAGTACTTACTCATTGCTCTTATGGGTGAGACTTGCCTGGCAGCACTCACTGCAGAGATGAAGCGTGCGTAGTTCATTTCTGTAGAGAAAAACAAATCACACAAACATATATATTATATAGACAGTGGATCTTTATTTTACTTTTGTTCTCTAGACAGACTAGGGTCTAGAAAGGGCATACCCAGTATAATATTTATTCAAGAAACCTTATCCTTTTGATATAGGAAAGGCTAGGGAGGTGTTTAATACATTATTTAAAGATTGAAAAAAAAATGGTTAGAATGTTCCTTTAACATAACAGAAAAATGTTATCATTAGCCAACGTGTACTAGGGAATACTCAATAAACTGTTTGCAGCTATCCATGATCTACCCTGTCCCAAAGAATAGGATTATAACCTAGTAACTGCTAGCAGGAGTCAGCTGGCCCCCCTAGAGATTCCTGCGGCCAAAGTTCTGTGCATACGCCTCCCCAGATTTTTCAGAAGCCCAGAAATGTCTGGGGCTGAAGCCTTCATTCCCAGAGCAAAAGAGGCAATCTTCAAGAACATAGGGACAGCATAAAGTATAAAGGCTGAGAAACGGAATAGAATAAGCAAACTCCATTACATGCCAAAGACAAGGGAGAACAAAAAATACCCAATAAAAAAATAAATAAAACGGCAACTTCTGAAATACCTCTACGGAGGGTGGTGGAGCACTGTTGAGGTTAATATAATGTATGATTTATGAATGGGGTTGGAATTCTTAGGTGCATACTCTTCTTTATGTACTTCAAGAACTGGAATTTTTTTTTTACCGGTACATCATATATTATCATTATACATCATATGCTAGATGCCAAAAGTGAGAGAACAAAAGGGTAGATCAATATTTGATCACAGACAGAGCCTTAGAGTGCCATACATGGTTAGCCTCCTGGGTCTACCTAGCCAACCACATGTTCCCTACATGGTGGCCATCTCAAAGGGTTAACCCGAAACCGTCAATCTGCTACTCTGCTGTTGGGTAAGAGGTGGTCGTGTTTGCCTGTATCGTAGCCATAGGACCTACACAAGAGTATCATCTGTCAACAAAAAAAACCCAGACGTGAAATACGAACCCAACTGTGCCCGTGTCTTTCCGACCCATATGTTTAGAGGCTGTAGGGTAAAACGAGACTGGATACACATTTAAAGTGACACACTTGTCTAAGTTGGTTGACTCTCAATATCCTAGTAATTAATTTGTAACATAATATTTAATGTTTCACTTATGAAACACAAAGTTGGGCCACAGAGTTCGCCTTGTAGGGCTGATTTTCACTGCTTGTCGAATCTTGGTGAAAGGGGAGCGCCTTATATTATGAGTGTGTATACGCTCTTACCTAACTTATCTTCTTTTCACGCCACCCAGTATTTAGGGGTATGATGCGGCTTTTAATGTGTCTTTGTGGCCTTGTCTTATGTATTTATAATGGGAATAATGCATTTTATTTACACAATATACTATACTCTTGGTTGTTAATATACACATTATTGTGATTTTAGGACAGTATACATTGAGATTTACCGCAAATACCCTAAAAATAGAAAACACTGCAGAGATAAAGGAGGATAGAGGGAAAGAAGGATTTTGAGTCCCAAGAGGGACTGACTCTCCTACAGTGGGACTTTTGGGAGCTATAATTATGCACAACTATAGCAATGACAACGCATTTGATCCAGACTTTTAATATAATAATATAATTAATTAAAAAATACAACTGTAATCCATCCCAGAAGGCTATGACATTTCAAAAACAGAAACCAAGCATACAAAGGCATGCACTATTCTGCATGTGTGGTGTTACATACATTTTCCTCAAAAACCCCGAGTAATCTCCAAAACGTCACACACGTTACAATAATATAAAAGAATGAAATTGGACAGGCTATAGGTTATTTCACGAGTACCGGTACCGGATCATGCAGTCTAAACGCTTCCATTCAGCTCACCGCTGCCTTATGCAACGTGAATGTCACAGGAGCTAGGCATGATCAGTCCATTCCCGAGCTGCACATTGCGTTGTAGTAGAAGTAATAGCATGCCGATGATACAGTGTACGATTAGCAACTTCTATGCCTTGCACAGGATTACAGAAGCAGCCAACACACGAGAAAGAACCGAATGCATCTTAACTCTGTCTCTTTAACAATCGACAGTCATATATATAGAGAAATTCAATTCATTATAAGTAGCAATGCGATCAATGATTTAAAACAGCATTTAAGCATAGACATAATCATACAAATAATAATAATAATAATGAAGATAAGCTGCATCGATCAAAGTTATCTATAAAATATATATATATATATATATTATAACTTTGGAACAAATCAAAAAGCGAAAGATTATCACTTTTCCAGTGTAGAAAATTAATTATATTGTGAAATACTGTAAGCTCGTTTGAGCAGGGCCCTCCTCACCTGTTGTCTCTGTTAGTCAATTTGTTATGTTAGTCAATTTGTTATGTTACATACTACTTGTTGCTTGTTATGTCCTGTCTACCCATTGTACAGCGCTACGGAATTTGATGGCGCTATATAAAACAATAAATAATAAATACCTACTAAGGTATTTTCAGTGTTATAAAGTAGTGATCGTTTAAAAGCACTGTGTGCACTATGCATTTATAATGCCACTCCATGTGGCCCACAGACACTCCTTACCTTTGCATTTGGAGAGCTGGGCGAACTGGCCTGACATAACTGTGCACTAATCCAAAATGCCAAATCTGAATACTTATATGTGATTGTATTACTGCTGCTAACCAGCAAACGGGGAAACTAGATTTCTCCTTGGACTTCAGATTTCGGTTCTGTCCTCTCTCATTACTTGTACATATTTACTTTGCATAGTTGTTTGTTAACTTTCTCTATAATGTAGACTATGGACTTTGCAAAGATTAGTGGTTCAAAAGGTAATTTTGTGTGGTATTGTACTGCCATCTAATGGACTCTTCTGAGAATGACTGAAGATGAATTCTTATTTATTAAATCACCCAGCCCTACGGAATTAGATGGTGCTATATAAAACAATAAATAATAATAATATGTCTATTTCATTAAACATAGTATATATATATATATAAAGTCCTTAATTACTCTGCCCGGTGCCTGGTAACTGAAGCAGTAATGCATATAGATTCCAAAAATAGTTACCGGCACTCCTGGGACTTGGTTTCAATAAATCTCTCAAAGCTCTGTGTTACAAGCTCTGTGGACATAAACGCGGCCAGGTGTTGCCCGAACGTGCATGCTCTACTGTTAACACACACTTTAACCATACACTCATATGCGCACGCTAACACCATACAGTAACACACATTCACTCTACCACCATATACCTCCACATACACTCACTCAGTCTAACACTATACACATACTGTACATGAATACATACATGCACTACAGCTTGTGTGTGAGCCGCCACACAGCTGCTGCTACTGCAGAGACACGTAACATTTACTAGGCTTCACTATATGAGCATATGTGGGAGCCTGCAGAATCCCCCCAAATGCATCTGCCCCTTCCCCCACCCCCTAGCTAAATTCCCTGCAGTGACAGGAAAGAGCTGGATCATGGAGGAAATAAGAAGATTTTGCAGCATGGCTGGGAATCCTGTGTGAGGTAAGTGCTTTATTTTTTAAAAGCTTGCCTGTTCCATCATTGTCACCAAACAGCTTGTCAGTGTCTCCAAACAGCCTGTCTGTGCTATCTTTGCCCCCAAACAACCTGGCTGTGCCTCTGCCCACACCACTTACCTGCAGGAGTGGTGTGTCCTCTGCATGATGTGCAGACTGAACCAGCAGGCGGGAAGTGGATGTGATGTCACTTCATGCACGCTGAATCAGTCAGAAACAGTGTACAGGGATAGAGTGCGAGAGATCATGCAATTGGCTTTAAGGAGGCGGGGAAGTGAGACAAGTGATCGCGGGGGTCCCGTAGAGTGGCAAGCCCTGTCACAGTTGCGACCCCTGCGAGCATTTATTAGAAAGTTATCATTAGTCAACCTGTATCAAACATGGAGAAACCCTGGTGAAGAGATATGGTAGGACAAATGGTAAATGGCAACAAGGTACTAGGGCATGCTGGATCACCAGCAAGGTCAATGGACCAGCTGGGTCTGATGGTGTGAAGCAGGAATGTAAGAGGAAGCCAATTCTGAAGACAAAAACAAGGACACTGAATGGCGAGTCAGTACTGTAAAGATCGAATTTGAGCAGGCCAAATCAGGACATAAGTGGAAGGTCAAGTGACAAGCCGGGTCTGGCATTGTGGTTCTAATGAGAAGACAAAAGGTGCAGCACAAATGTCACACCAACAAGGGCAAGGAATAACGGATGGATGTTTCCAGCCAGAAAGAAGGTCAAATGGGTCACAAGGGCAGCAAAAGGGGCTGATGACACCATATGTGTGCACACACAGGATGGATGCATGCACACGTGACATTATGCTGCCATGTGGTCTGGCCAAGCAGGGAAAGCCCAAAACCGACCTTTTATCAGGCAGGTGAGGGACAGAAGAAGTGGATAGTGGCAGAACTTCTCTTGGGGAGGCCATTGGACAGTGGGGTCACTGAAGGCTCCCGCCACAATGGAAGTGAGCCCTGGTGGTCAGATGGCAGGGTCATCAAGGGAGGCCCCCCCACCACCACTGAGGTGAGACCTTAAAATCCCAATCACTTTACATACAGATAATTTATCCCTACCCCACAAGACCCCAAGTATTACCATTATTAATATATAAATAAAAGAGAAGGGCTCTGTATTAATAAGAAATGTTGCTATGAATCCAAATAGATAAAGGTTATTGGATACAGGGCCACAAGCAGCGTAAAATGTCAGTGGGTGCGAAGCTGCATCTCTGCAATCTTTGAACAATGCATATGACTATACTATGAAATGTATTGATCGTTTAAAGGCTCCCTGGGACACTGGAATGGCCCTTTAAACTAAATAGCAGCACATACTAAGAGCTCTAAAATGCAGCCGTTGCCAAAAAGTAACAATGACAATGCTCAGCTAATTATGTTAAAATCTGTCAGACTGTCAAAGTTTTAACAACAACAAATAAAATAATTAACTCAGGCTCAGTAAAGATATTGGGGAAAAAAGCTTAAAACATTGTGGGAGATGTATAGATATAAAGACTTTGTGATCATGCGTGAGTATAATATACGGTACATTAATATAATTGATGTATGGGAGTATGGGACCCAATAACTGTGTAAAAGACTGACAAACTGAACAAACTGATACAACATTCAAGTGAACAAATTAATACTTTACCCCAGCACTCTTCAATTTCCCCTGCTGTTAGGTAATGAAGTCATTCTTTAATTTTGTCGTTGATCGAGAGGTGCAGTTATATTTTTAAGGCGCAAAAAAGTAAATGATGTAAAAGGGGAAGTTCCAATTTTATATGTGAAACATGAATAAAACATTATGTATATTATGATAAAATAAGCATAGTAAAAGTTGTCTATTTTATATATTCACTTTTCACCACTAGATGTCAGTGTAGCACTCCACTAGAACATGCAGAACAGTTCTAGCGATGAGCCTAATCATATTGTCACAAGAGAAGTGGGAGAATGTATTTACTTAAGGCAATTCTGTCATAGGCATTGTTAATCCTAAACATAGTGACAGCTATGAAAACTAAATCTGACTAGCTGCCTAAACTAGTTAGGCTGTTGACCTAGAACATCTGCAAACCTTTGCTAACACTGTTGTGCAAATGCTTCATACCAATGTGTTTTATTATTTTAATATTAAACATTTAAAAGGTATCAATTCCTAGGATCTGATCTTTTAAATAAACGCATTCAACTTATTGATCGGTTGATGATTATCTGAATTTGTTGTGCACCCAGTCAATGATTTCAATAAGTTTTATAGCCATTTTTTTTATTTTTGTTTAGCAAATAAATTGAACAAGATACCAGTTCTATAAGCCCTTTGCCACCAGTGATGAGGTACGTCACAAAAGGCTGGTAAGTTGGTTAATGGTTGCCAGTCACACCCAAGATCATGGGGTAAGGGATGTGTCCCTAGCCTAGGATTAGCCTATGGGACTAGCTTCTTTGTGATGTATGTGGTACATTATAGGTTTCAAAAGGGTTTTATAACTGCAGCCTTGTTAAATTGATTCACAAAACCCCCCAAAAATGTTTTTTGACTAAATCTTATTGATGCAATTTGTGCCATAAATATTTAAGTGATTAAAGTACATACTGCATAACGTGTTTTCATCAGGTGCCATGTTCAGATCTCCAAGAGGCTTAGGGGTTGTTAGGACTATTTTATTAAATAGCATCATGGGTAAGTGTAAAACCTAAAATTAAATCATACTATTTTGTGATGAATATTGGATACATATTATTTACAACCATAAGACAATAACAAAAGCGTAAAAAGTATCATGGGATTTCTCCTTTATAGTGGCAGTGAGCTGCCTTGCAAAAAAGGAAAGAAACAAACCATGTATTTTGTGGAATGTCACAAAATGACATGGAATACATTCTTTTGAAAAATAGTAAATGACAAATCAGGATGAGTGGTCTTGGACATGTTATTTAATAATGTCTTTCCAGTAAAAGAGGAAAAGAACATATGTAAAAAAAAAATCCTACCAAAGTGCACCACTATTTAAATGCTAGCATAACTTCATTTTGCATTCTCTAGTGATTAATGTAGTGATTGTTTTCAAGTGACAGTCTGCATATATACAGTACAGTCCAAAAGTTTTAGGCAGGTGTGAAAAAAGTTATTATTATTATTATCATCTTTTATTTATATAGCGCCAAAAATTTACGCAACGCTTACTACGATACATATATTCAAGGGGTATGACAAGACGGGACTAAGACAAGCCGATACGTTAGGTGGAGAGGGCCCTGCTCGCAAGCTTACAATCTTGAAGAAAGCTCCCTAAAATATCGGTTTTTTTAATCATTAAACAAAATGCTGAAGACAGTGTCAAGAGTCATACACCATGGCAAGACTGAGCACAGCAACAAGACACAAGGTAGTTATACTCCACCAGCAAGGTCTCTCCCAGGCACAAATTTTAAGGCAGACAGGGACTTCCAGAAGTTCAAGATGCCAATCGCACAGTCAAAGTCATTTAGAACTATATTCAGTGTGAAGAAGAACAAGGATTCCTGGAAGTGATGGTATGGTCCCCACAAAGCCTTGATCTCTTGACATCATCGAGTCTGTCTGGAATTACAGAGAGAGGGAAGCGGCTGGTTGCCTAAACCCACAGAAGAACCGTGGTTAGTTCTTCAAGATGTTTGGAACAATCTACCTGCCAAGTTCTTTAATAGATAGATTCAATAGATTCATGCAAGTGTACCTAGAATAATTGATGCCTGTAATGCTGGTACTCATGTTTAACTGCAGGAACCCAGATGCAGAGGGAGTCACACTTGCTGGGGTAGTACACAGAAGAGAGAACTGATATGATAACAGGACTCTCGCCAGAGTAGGCTATGAGCATGGGTGACCAGCAATAGGCAGGATAACAGACCTGGATCCGTACACCAGACAGAGGGAAAACCAAGGATGCCGGAGATAAGAAAGTCCACAAATCACTGAGCCAAATCAGGGAGCCAGAGGTGGGGATATCCAGAAGTAGAAGCCAAGAGTCAGAACCAGGAAATAAGGAATACAACAGAGGACAAGTCACTCCAGGAAGGTTCAGTAACATTGAGCACCATTTTGGAATTGCTCAGGGTTTATATAGGGCTGGATTGAGGAATGTCAGTGATGTCAGTGGGAGGAGTTAAGTCCCTGGTTTCTATGGCAATGTCTAAAAGTATTGTTATTCTTGGTGCGGCGTGCATGTGCGAGGGGGGGTGGCAAGCACGACCGCGCAACAGTGACCGCGCCGAGTGACCGTTGATCTTATTTCTATGTAGCCGTGTATCGGGGCTACCAAGCCTGGAGAGATGTAAGCAGCGGTTTCTCCATTCAGCGGGAATGTGGACGTGACAATGCCGTTGTGAAGGCAAAGGGTGGTCACACTAAATATTGATTTAGATTTTTCTTCTGTTCACTCACTTTGCATTTTGTAATAATAATAACAACATTTTAACATGTCTATTTTTGAAAGCATTCTTACTTTACAGCATTTTTTCACCCTTTCCTAAAACACTACTGTAGATATATAAATACGGTAAGTGAGAAAACATGCAGCCTGTTCTTCATCTAATGACATCTCTATGTACTTTTCTGATTTGGTTGACTATGGAATTAACTGCTGGAGTTCTCCAATTATGTGATTAATTATATAACCAAAATGATCTCCAAAAATAACCTTATTCTCATGCAAGAAAAGTCTATTTTGCATTTTTATGTTAATACATGTGTAAAAAACACATTTGAAATTTTTATGTATAGGTGGTATACACATTAGGATCAGAGCATCTATAAGGCCACAGTCGACCTTCAAAGTAAGTGTACAATTGCTTTTATGAATAAAGATGTTTCCCTCGCATTACTGTGCTCGAGTATTTAAGATCAGTGGTCTTTTTTAACATTATTTAACCAAAATAGTTCTAATTTTGTGTTTCATAGCATTTTATATTAGTCTAATTGGTGGTTATTTTAAAACCACTGAGCACTTTTCTGCATGAGGTTGTTCGCTACCCTGTAAAATCATGCAGAACATCCCTGCTGTCAGAAAAATGCTGTTACTTAGGAACATTTCCATACTGATTGCATAGTTCAACTGTTATTGATTGACATACATAATAGATAATCTCGTAAAAAAAGACATGTGTCTGAGTTCTACCTCAGGCAATTTAAAGTGAGATAGTAATAAGCATGCCCATCAGAGCACATAAAGCTATACAAAACAGGGAGAATTCAGATTTTAAATAGCATTCATTTTATGGTTAATACTAGACTTAGGCACATACCCCTGTATGTATACAATATATATATATATATATATATATATATATATATAAAAATATAAATGTGGTCTTAGTGACTTCACTCTGAAATACAAGCTTCTGGAGGTCATGGCTGAACTGAGGGTGAGCTGAACTGCTATAGGCAGAAAGCCTTCACTGTCATAGATTTACCTAGTTGTCTGAGACAAAGTGTACACCCCAGGATATTTCATGAAGGATGTGCGTCTCAAGATCTCTGCTTAGAAAATTGCCCACAAATGTAATCTCACGCGTCCTAAGTAAGTCTCACTGTCTCTCTGCCCCAGGTAGCCACCCCGCTTTTTCTCCGACATCCCGTGACTGCCCCATGTAGGTGTTGCTGCCATAGTGCTGTTGGTGTATGTCTTGGCTCCCTCGTGGTTGCATGATTTCTTTGTAACCATCTGTACTATGATATGTATCACATGCAAATAAGTAACTTTGTAAAAACAGTATGACACGAAAAAGTAAAAGTAATATACCTCTATACTTGTATCATGAGTTATAAGTTGAATAAATAATTATTAAAATTCTTAATTATTAATTATCATTATAACATATAGACTTAAATGTTTGAATGGCCATAACATTCTTAAAGCATTTATAAGTCACGTTAGCACAGTGTTCAGTTGATGTGAAAGGTTCAGCTGCAGCTGCTTTACATTACTTACATATTAACATATACTGTATAATATTGAACAGTAAACATTTTTTTCACAAATTATATTTATGTGTGACTAATGTTCAGAACCAATCCATTTAAATCACCTTTAGTTCACATTATATATATATATATATATATATATATATATATATATATACTGCCTATATATATATATAGATATGTAAAATCTCATATGAACGATTTATGAAATTTTGTTATAGGAAGTTGCAGATTATTTTTGGTATTTCTCTTGAGAAATAATTTCAGCTTTCTTATTTTAACATAAAACCTTTGGTCCTCATGGAATATAAAATGAATTTACATTATCATGTTTTTTTACTTAATCCCATTTTAATTTCAGAAGACCTGTTCAGCACCATGGTTCTGGGTCAGTCACTATTAATTATCTCTAAAACATTGATGTGAGAAATTTAAGCATGAGTGACTGTATTTAATAGGGAAACTCTATCTAGGGCAATAGTTTAATCCAAACGTGTGATATTGTACAAGATTAACCCCTTATTAACATTGTCTTTGAGTTGTTTAGCGTATACTGACAGCATAGACTCTCTAACAGGCCTGGAGGTTGGCATTGTAGGCCGTCAATTTGACTTCTGGTATCCACAAAGAATTGATTATGACAGAGCTAATGAATACCTGCGTTAGCTGATTAAGATCCATTCTATACAGACCTTCATTAGTCATATAATTATTAGTACAATAAGGAGCCAGTATGTTTGTCTACTAGACTGGGTAGGATAATAGCAATTAAAAAGCTATATATGTAAACAGCTTTTAGAAGCATTGTATTATGTGAAAAAAAATATTTTGAAACACAATGACGTTTTATATTTTTAAAAATGATTTTAAGTGATGCTTGTAATAATAAACTAAATAATTCTGAGTGTTCCCCTTCAAGTAGAATACTGTACAATGTATAATACAATGCCCACTTGAATCTTGGCTCCCTAATCAAAATGAACAGCAGTTCTGTGACCACAATGTACAGCATTATAATTAAAGAACTGCTCAACACTAGTGAGTAGGGTGATATTACTAATAACTAGATACATATTCTTCACTTAACCCCTTAATGACGGTTTCTTACTCGTAGTACATTTCTAACATTTTTCAGTGTTGCTGTTTAGCTGTAATTTCCTTCTTTCTCGTTTTGTGCACCCACACATATTATACATTGTTTTTTTCAGGACAAACAGGGCTTTCTTTAGATACCATTATATTTATCATATCATCTAATTTTCTATAAAGAAATGATAAAATATGGTGATTTTGTTGTTAAAAAATGACTTTTTCTCATCTGCAAAAACTAATGAAAAAACCTGCTAAATAGATTCTACTATTTGTCCTGAGTTTAGAAATACCTAATGTTTCTATGTTTTTTTGCTTTTTTCTGCACGTTATGGGGCAATAAGTACAAGTAGCGTTTTGCTATTTCAAAACCATTTTTTCCAAATCTGGTAATTCTTCCCCCATGTGCCATTTCGGGTATCTTTGAAGCCGGCCAATGCAATTTACCCCATCAAACCAAATATTTTTGAAAACAAGACACCCCAAGGTATCTGAAATGCTGGTATTTTAACCCTTTCCATGCACTAATTTTACCACCAGCCTTTGTCAAACTTTATGGTAGCAATTTTTTTTCACACATGTTGTACTTCAGGTGTGAATTTACTGCTCCTGGTATATGTCCGTGTCAAACAAGACCCCAATATGTGTTCAGCAACATCTCCTGAGTACAGTGATACCCCACAAGCATGTTTGTTGGGTTATTTGTGAGGTAAAAGGCCATCTTTGTGGTTATAACAGGACCAGTAATTATTTATATTCCCAATTGTTTTAGCATATGTTTTTTAGCTATCTGTTACTTTAGCGTTTATTTTTAAATTGTGATCTATTCACTAATATGCAAGTGCTTGTGAGTTGGCACAATTGTTTTAGTATGCAGCAGCAAATGCATATGGGTAGGACAAAACTCGCATTAGTATCTTCAAAAAAACAACTTGCATGCAGGAGATGCAAGTGTATGCAAGTTGGCAAAAATTAGGCAACTCCGTATCTCCAAGTGAGTTGGACCTTTGACTTGCCAGTCCCTCTAAGCCTCATTATATTGGAGATGCCGAACTCTTTCAACGGTCACAAAATGTTTTTTTCTTTTATTCTTTAGTTTGAGGTAAATTGGGTGAGGTACTGTATTAAAACGTCTCTTGTTTTTACAGATATTCATTTGAGTAATTTTGCATTAGTTAAACAGCACTGTATATTCTCAACCATATACATACACAGGCAAAAAGCAAAAGAGAACCAATTGGCCTGTCTACTCTACCCTTATTGAACTTTAACTTTAGATTAATTCTTTAGGTTAGCTTGATGCACATCTGAAGTTTCTTGAATTCTTTGACTGTGATTGACTGTAGTACGTCAACTTAAAGTGTATTCTATGTATCTTCAACCTATGCATTGCAGAATTTTTAATTCTATTTGGATTTCAATTGAACTTTAGCCATAGTTCTGCTTTTTGGAACTTACTGTTAAGCATACCTGTATGGAAATTGGATGAGAATCCTTCTGCATAGCAGCAACTGTCCTGCTGTTCCCCCTGGTGGAAGCTCTAAGAGAACAAACCACTGAGAGAAAGGGAGGACACAAGTGAGTCATGTGGAAAACCAGAAGAAAGTGAGATACTGTGGAAAGCAGGGTTAGAGATGTAGCCATGGGTCAGGAGTCAAAGTAACAGAAGGTTACGCAGATAAACTAAGCTGTACACTATGTTTAAGGGAAAGTTTTTGCATTTCTGTTTATTCCGCTTTCACTTGCACACAGATATACACTTTAACACACTTTTATTTTGTTTATTCTTAAATCATTTTATTTTGTTTATTCTTATTGGTTTGGTTCTTTTTTTAAATTTTATTCCAGGACTTCAACATTGGATCCAATCAAGGTATTCACATAGCCACAGCTCTATCTACTTGAGAAAAATCCACCACCATTGAGGGATAAAATTGACTCTAAAAGGCAAAACAAAGCCAACAACACAAACCCGACACTTAACCAGCAGGGAACTTGAGTCATTTCAGCAATCAGAGCATCTCCTGGAAGTCCACTTACATCCAAAGCCCTGCATGAAGAACGCCATATTGAGCACCAAATAGGGTGGCATGACTTGAGCTTACTCGTTCTGTAATTAAGAAAATATGATCCATAAAAGGTGGCTGTAGTCATGCAGATGAATTCTACAGGAAAGGTGACATCCTTTGTCACTGGTGGTGGATGGGGCTAGTGCCCCCTGGGTCACAAGATTTCCATGGTCACACTTCAGTCTGGGACAGGGTTACTGGATGAACATTGGCAGGCATGGGGGGAAAAGCTCTAAATGGGGTCTCTCATTGTGAGAACACACAGCGTAAAACCTATGGGGAAGGTTGATAGTGGATAGCGGTGTGTGGCTCACAGGGAAGAGCAGAGACACATAAAAAACGAGAGATCTATTTTAGATACTAAAACTGGGTATGGCACAATTGTTTTATCAGCAGCATATTATAATTTATATTGTTTGGTTAGTGACAACCTATTTACCTAAGTGGCCTGTGATACTGTTTTGAATGACCAGGAGGAGATCCAATGTAACTAAATACAGACACATATAGACTAAAGGAAACATTCCCACACCACACTTACCTGAACATACTACTGTGGTTTGTGGGGTCCTGTTGAGAGCATTGAAGGATCCGAAGACTATTACTGTTCTAAAAATACAATAAATAAATAGATTACAAAAAGCTGACACACAGTAACCATCTACTGCAATGGACAAATACACCAAAAAATAATGCCAAAATTTGTCCATAAAATACTTAAAGCAGCAGTTTCTAATGAGGATACATTTATCTCAAACCCACCTTCTCCAACAATGGAATTTTCGAAAGAAGTGGGTAACCTCCAGAGTATCTTTCATTCGATGGAAATGGCAAGAAAGCTTTTAAAACTCTTGATGCCAGCCACTTTATCTACTGTAACAATAGGGGTTGCGCACAAGGACAAGAAATGTCCACGCTTGCACCAGGAAGACTTAAAGCATTTCTCAAAATGAGACAGGTTTTACCAATGCGTCCTATGCAGAAATGGCATACAAGATTGTGCATTATGCTTATATCTCACAGAACAAACTTTACAAAATGTCTGAAGTGTTCTCACGTGGGTGCTGATGTTATTAATGGACTTCGGTCCTTCCTGAATATTTAACTTTTTTGGAGGCAAATCCAAACTTATCTTAAGACTTCAAAGATATATTATCTGAAACTGTCACCAGAAATTGCAATATTGAATTTAAATAAAAACCATAACAGAGCAACTGGTAAAAAAACAACATATCATGGCAGCAGTAGCAAAGAAACAATCAAACAATTATGGATGAGACCAGAAACCCCAACGGAGACAAAACGATGCAAAGGGCAAAATCATCAGCTCTTCAAAAAATTCTATAAATACATTAGATACAAAAATTAGAACTCAAATCAGAAATGTATACAAAGCAGTATGGCCTACAGATGTGACAAGGGCAACAACTAATTAAACAGTAAATGAGAAATTATTTATCAAGCTAGACATCTATGTAGACATCAATAAAGCTGAAACCAATTTATTTACTTACACTTATTAAGGTTAATGGTAGGGTTATATATTAGGGTTAAAGATCTAATAAGAAGGATGATTGTGGTCAAATTCTTCATCTTAAACTTGGAAAATAGGCTGTAAACGGTTATACACTTACTGTATAACCAGAAGGTAATTGTTACAAAATGAATCTATTTTTATAAAATGTCATTGATGGATGGAATGATGATATACCCTTCTAGCTTGACAATACAGCCCATAGCGATTGATTTTAAATGTATCCGACCGCCTCTGATTGTAAAGTCCCATGGAATCTGCTGGCGCTATTCTCGTCCTCCTAATTATGAGAGCACTGATGTATGTAACTTTATGACGTATGAAAAACTAATACAAAATGTTGAACTTTATAGTGTATTCCAGCAATTTATTCTTATAAAAAAAGGCATAGGAATTTGGGCTGTGGTTCCTTTCTTTTTTTATGCGTTTAATCCTGTCCTTATCGTATATAAACGATGAGCTTAAGAAGGAGATGATTTAAGGTAATCTTTCATCTTGTCATTATAAACTGAAGTTTACTTTATGGGCTTCATAAACTTAATTTAGAGGACCCATTGCACCTCTGAATATAGCACCAGATACTGTACATTAAGTCAATAGACCAATTAAAGTGTGTCAGGTTTTATGCTAGCTCTGCATGGGTAAATAAAACCCATGCCCCAAGCTGTGCGATGAATACATTTTTTCTCAACTTCAGACAGCTTTTAAAATGTTTACGTGAAACTCTACAAATAAAAATAAGAGCAAACTGTAAACAGAGGCTTGTTAATAGAAATTTATGAAGAAAGCAAAATGCTTGAAGTCAGTAAAGTGCTTCTAACTGCTGGTAAACCTTGTACTCCTCTCTCGTGGCAGGATTACTGTGTCGGAAAGATGCATTGCAGTGCCTTCAGCTGTCTGCCTGGGAATGTTAAGGAGTATAAGCACCCTGCAAACCATTTCACTTTCTCATTATTAACAGGTTGCTTTCTGGAAGCACGTCAACTGAACCCTGGACCTTGGGATATGTACAAAACAGATGAGTCTAGAAGGATGACAGCATAAAAGCAAAATATCTATTTCATCCCCCATATTCAAAGACAAAACTGTAACTATAGCTCCCATATTCTGTTGATTTATGGTATGTTGCAGTGTGTGTGCAGGGAACAGAAGAAATATTGTTCAATTTTAGAGTTCTGATGCCTTTAAAGAGAAAACATTCTTACACATCCATTTTGGCCTGACACAGTATTATGTTATTTATACTGTCTTATTTTTTTTAATTATTTTTTTAAACGGTTATGGTGTCCAGGGTCCCCTTTGTAATTGTTATTATCAAAAGACAACAGAAACCTAACACAGATCACGGTTGACAAGGTCACAATTACATGTCATCTACTCACAGAGGATATGCCACATCCACAAGGATACTCTACACCACATCTGGTGGGACTGCACCAGAAATCACACCTTAAGAGTCCTTCTTGCCCCAGACTAGCAGACTCGACTGGCTGATTCATGCTTGTTCCAGATGCCTGGTTCAATAAGCACTAAGGGCACCTGGGAAATGGTCATCTCAGTGTCCTGGTTGCACATGGGGACCTTTGTCAGCATAGAGGTACTTTGCTTTGCTAATAAGGTATTTTATATACACAATTTCATGTATAAACACATTTCTATACACATTATTGCAAGGTTTAGTGCTGCAGAACACTAGGATGTACTGATACTCACCAAACATTTTGAGGTGATAGAAGGACATCGGGGAGGAAAGACAAACTTTCACTCCTTTTGTAGGATTGTAGAAAACTTATACTTATTCTGCACTGGCCAGGGTACTTATACCATAGCTGTGGCAACAAAACAAGCAAACGTACACCAATGCCAGAGAGGGTATCCAAGAGTTCTAACATGGATGGCTATCACTTAGCTGATGTTCCAAGGGAAAAGATAGGAAATCACCTCTCCCCTTAATTTATCCCTTCAAGCTACAACATTGTTGAAGCCACCCATCAATGGTGAAACCCCTACTGCTGCATCATGCACGGGACAGCAGTCATGATCACTTTTCCCTACTGATTCAAGGGGCCCCTTTCTGATGTTTAAAAAAAAAGAAGATGTCCAAGGAGGAAAGAGAGACAGAGGGATTTTTTTTCTCAAATAGAGATACTTGGGGGGGGGGGTATAGGCTTGGCTTGTGACATATATAGTAATGACAGTTCTGAGCCTTGTGCTGGCATTAACAAAAAGGATAAACTGTAAGGGTTGAATTGTCTTCAAGGTCAATTCAAGGGCACAGTGTATTAATGGTATAATAATCTGTTATTCTCCAACATTGAAGGTATTATTTTACACTCAACATTATTTCAGTGTAAATATAATTTTTCTCCTAAATGTTTCAATATAGCTGTTTAATGGGCAGTAAACTGACAATGTCTCGTCTTCTATATGTTTTTGTGATCTAATGTCAACATTGACTAAAACTATAGAAATTCACAGTCATTGAACGCATTCATTTTGTTTATTTTATATTATTATTAATTTTTTTTAAAGTAAAATTCCCAATAGGACTGGCTTTGGGTTTCTATAATATAGTAGAATTATATCACTTCTCCAAACCATTTTTTATTTTTATTTTCAATTCATATTTAAAGAATCCAAACATGGCATTGTTTAACCTTAGGCAGTTACCAGAGGGAATATTATTAATGCATGTCTGACTGATTACTCTGACATAGTAAAAGAAAGTTAACATTAGTCTTTTTACACAAGGCAGCGCTAATAATTTGACCTTGGTTTATTTATGCACCATGCCCATCATGTCATGTAAACCTATTTAAAATGAGGTTGAAATGAGAAACTAGTGTTACTTAGTAATGTTATCACTGTTTCCGCTAAAGCAACTGTGCTCCACATGAATTGAGAATCTACTTTTTGATGCAAAGCATTGGAATTTCATGCAACAAAATCTTTATAGTCTTCTTTTATGGGGTGAAAATAAAAGTATTAAAATATTACATTTCTGAAGATAAGCAAATAAATAAATGAAAATCTGTATAAAAAATATTGAAATTGGCAACTCCATTGAAACCTACAAACCCATAGAAGACTCTTCTTTGCACATTTCATTCAAACATAATTCCTGTCATGTAAATCCTGTGCAAAAGGATAACTGAGTTAGTCATTTTTACCGATGTAAAAGAAATGTACGGTATATGTGAAGTGCATTTTTTATTTAAAAAAAAAGGGAATTCTTTGCTGCCCCATACAGAGAAAGCCTGGAACAGATCACTGTCTAGACCCTTTTTCTAATACAGACATTCCTGTGGTATTTATTAAACATTTAATATACCATTACATATAGTAACACACCTATCCATAGGATCTCCTTTTCCCTTTCTATGCCTTTGGATCTTCTAACAAATTCCTACAGCAAGTACTATATCCTATTAATATACTGTCCACGCTTTCTCTTATTTCCTCCCATTCCTGCCCTGACTTATCTATTTTTTACAATGATGTTGATTCATCAACAAATTTTGCTTCTGTCATCATTCAAATCACTTCACCTACGATGTCAAAAACGTGGAATCTATGAAACATCTCTTGGTTATCTGAATGCATTCTGACATGTGCATCGTCAATATACTGCACTTTTCAAAACAGAATTATTCATGTATATCATTGAAAAATATGCCTGCTGCCTTTTCATTCTTTTTTTGTCTAATTCTCATGAATTTAAAGGTAATCCCTGACATGTTGTGCTAATCTAACTACGTAAACCTGCTTCTGGTTCTTCTGGTTCCTTCACAACCTCTCACTGTGCACTCGTTTCTGTATCTCTTTTCTACAGTAGTGTTTCCCTTGGTGTTTTTGCTAAATAAAACATTTAGCCGGAAGCTTTGGCCCATCGATATTATCATAAGGTGTTTTTGCACAATAGCCACTACCTTCAAATCAAGGCCATGATCTCTCTCTGGCCCACATATGATTTATATCACTTTTGACTTGTGATTTGCCCAAAAGTTGTCTATGGTAATATTAAAACTAAAGGCAGAGGGTAAATATGTCATAATTTAATAACTAGATAACGCCGTACTTAAATCAGTCATTCTGCCTATGCTGAATACTTGCATATTCATAAATACTTGTCTGTCCGTTCTTTCTTCAGCTTTCAAGATCTATGGATAGACATTACTTTAGAGAAAATGTATTGTAGTTAGAGGCTCAAAATGAAAGCACTCATAAACAAAGCCTTATATATGTTATCTCAATAATTCATGTGGGTAAACTTTACAGCTCATTGTTCAAATCACCATATAGTCTCCAAATGGCTAATCAAATTCAAAATACAGATACCCATTTTTTTATTTTTTTTTACCTGCTTGTAATCTTTTTCCTTTTTTTCTTATGGCTTCCAAGAAAACACAATTGGTTATCCAATAATAAGCGTAATCTCTTCTGGATTCCATTTAGTGCATTTAGCAGATCTTATCACTTTAATTGAATCTGTATTTAAATATGTCTGAAAGCACTTTCTATTCAAAATGTTTTGTTTTCTTGTGTGCATCTCATGAATATGCAAAATTTCGTCCAGAAAATGTTCAAAAGCATAACAAAGAAAAGGAATTCAATGTGAACGGGACAGTACAACACTTCCAAGCTATTTAAACAGTAAAAACTAATTACTCTTGAATAGATAATTGTTTCAACAACTGTCCATAAAATAAATTTAAAAGCAAGCATGGTGTCGCTGATAACACTGAGAATTTTTAAACTGTTAAGGCATTAGAAGGCAAAATATGCATATAATGTTACACTTCATATTTTTTAATGATAAGGCCCAATTAAAATCTCAGGAGGCATAAAATGCAGACGTGAACTTACATTTAGTGTTTATCCCGGTGAGTTGTATATAAATCTCTTAAATATGTTCTTAAAAGTGTTTTATATGAGAAAAGTTACTAACAAGTACAAATTGTGAAAACATACAATGGGTTATCATTAGGTGGCAGTACTGCTTTGTTACACGGTTGATTCATAAGAAAATTGCTATTAATTGGAAATTAAGTGAGTAAGGGACTAAAAAAAAATAAAACATAAGAAAATTAACTTTTTGAAATCCAGTAGAAGTTAACAATATTTTTGTTAGTAATATCAAATGTGAAATAAGCCATTTTCTTTATGTATTTGACTCTTTCCACAGCAGTGACGGCTATGGCTAGTTGACCATTATCAGTTGATCGGTTCAACTAAATCTA
Organism: Spea bombifrons; assembly: GCF_027358695.1. Classification (NCBI taxonomy): domain Eukaryota; kingdom Metazoa; phylum Chordata; class Amphibia; order Anura; family Pelobatidae; genus Spea; species Spea bombifrons. Next base: position 30,603,049 of record NC_071087.1, on the reverse strand, counting down.
CTGTTGTCATCGGAACGCCTCATCTTGTCTGGAAATCCAGTAGGATCCTATGGCCTTATACTATAAATTAAAAGGCCTGCTATAATCATTAAAACCTACAACACTGGTCTAATACACTGTTCAACGGCGGACCTTGCTAATCTTGAGGAATCTTATAGAAACTTTGCCCTTCGTTTATATTTTTGTTGGTATATCACTATTCTGATATTTTGGTATACAACGATTAATGATTTTGTTACTAGGTATCCCACTTCCATTTAAACACTACTAATTACTCTTTGTGAAAAAGTTCATTCATCAAAGGCTCTCCGGAGGTTGCCCTGCCCCAAGTGTAGCAAGCTCCGCCCCTACACAAAGCCACTCCCCCAGAAGAGGGAGAGCTCAATGTAGCCTACCCTGGGACGTTCCCAGACATGCATCTAATTATATATCTGTTTGTTTTGTGTAATATTTTATTAATATACGGTACACAGGTACAATGCATATTTTGCAGGGAAAAATGATTCACACATTTGCAGACTTTTGGTCGTGATTCCAACACTTAATAAGGTTAAGGAAATTACATTAAAGCAAAGAAATGACATTAATTATGTGTTATTTGTGTTGATGTGATAAAATAATCGAGCACAAGAAAAGAGAGAACTTTTGTATAAGCCCACAAACTCTTTAATCTGGCATTGCGGATAGTTGCCCCATTGTCTTGCATTTGTGGGAAATATGAATACAGAGTAGCAGATCTGTAGTGTAAATATTTCTTCTGATTGATTAATCACATAAAAAACAGAAACTTTCTTATCTCTATGGCAACAACCTTTCAACATTTGAATTTCTATCACGTAACAATTAAGTGTTGTTTTAGGGAAGGTCTGGGCATTTGACAGCACTAGAATGGTGTTACTAATGCTGCATTGTATTACACACATGTCAAATTAAGCAGAGTAGGCGGAACAGCACCTTTAACCAAACCCCTGAAAACAATTCCACTGATTAAAACAAAGGCACAAGCTGAATGTAGTTTAAATACATGAATAATTCAGTTTAATGTGCTGGACTCTGCCCTCGTTGCATGTCCATGAATTGTTGCCATAGCAACAGTAAACATTTCAGCCATGGCTACTAACACTAAACTGCTTACAGAGCCCAGAAGCAGAACGAGACATATTGAGATGTCTGAAATCCCAGACACAGAAAAGAAATGGTCTCTTCCAGGATGGAAAATAGAACAGAAATATTCCAACAAAGTTCTTGTCGGAAACTGGCTAGAAGAAAGGAAAGAGGTACTGACATCTTCCAGAATACCCCTTATGTTTTTAAACAGTGTAACCAGTTCCACTTGCACCTTAAAAACAAGAATGCTACCTTCTGGTACCTTTTTTATGATAAAACTTAACCGCTTAAGGACCAGGGCTTTTCAACACTGTAGAACCAGAGCACTTTTCGGGTTTTTGCTATGTATTTCTTCAACCATTATGACCCTCTTTCTTTTTTATGGTAACCACATAATATATATATATATATATATATATATATTTATATTTTCTGGACAAGCAAGTCTTTTTATTTTAAACCATATTTACACATGCAAAACATTACTTGTTGTTAAACTGCTATCTAATCCTAACACTATCTAAGTAATTTCCCCCTAGCTAACTCTCACCACACTAACCCTCCAGTATGTAAGATCATAGTGAGAAAGAGAGAGACAGAGAACAGAGACAAAGGTAGTGTTTTTTAAGAGATCACTGCTACATTATTGGTTGCAAAGGAGTTAATCCAGTGCCCAAATTTACAATCTAGAGGATATATATATATATATATGAAATACTGTTCAGATTTCGCAGAGAACAAAAACTAATATATATATATATATATATATACATAGTATGTGTAAATATGTTATATATATATATATAATCGCTCCTGATGAGCGAAATGTAAAAAAATAGGAGAAAATAAAACAGACCAACTTTAACAATTTATATCCGGTGATATGTCTATTGCAATGTTATTAATTTTTTTTGTAATTTTTTTCAGTTTAAGAGAGGCTCCTATTCAACAAAGGGTAGTTGTTACAGAATAGACTACGCCTCTTTCCCGGTAGATAATTCAAGTGTAATGCTGAGGAGGTCAATTACGAAAAGGATGCAGGTAACCTGTCAATATAATTCACTCCATTCCAAATCACTGACCACCATAGTCATTGTTTTTACTGATTTGATGTAGGGAGGGATTGCTATATCATGGAGGGGTTGTAGCCAAGGAGTGATCATATTGAGGTAGCCTCAAGCCTTGATAACCTTTTGCTTCATTACACATGGCTGGTAAATAGGTTTTATTATGGTGGCTTTATTACCAAAAATGTACTTGTCACTAATCAGTAAAGCTTACAAGCTGCTCGTTTCAACACATTACTTATAAAATATTTGTAATCAAACATTTGCTCTTATATTTCATATCTCCTCTGCTGAGATAATGTACCTTCTTCCTGATTGCACCTGAAAATGCACTGAGAGTTTTATTTTACACATGTGCCCTGGCCCTGATAATAATGAAGTTGCTCTGTTTGCGACCCCCCAGATTTACCATTGTTCATTTTTTGGGGACTCCATTTCTGGATGTCCCACATGGTTTAGAGACTTTTCACCATCACCATGTAGGGACTATTAACCAAACCAACAATCAGTCGTTGTTACCACTATATTGTCCCCCCCCCCAAGAGAAAATTCACAATCTTAAAGGCACATTGTTCTGCTGGTGCGTGCTTGCCTTCAGAAAAAGTACATAATTCGTTTTTTGGTTTGTATTATAGGGTCTGCCGAAGCAACATCTAATCACCCATCATGGGGAACCCAACTCTAAGTATTTAGTATCATTATACGATGATCATTATTTAAGACGTGGGAATTTGTCCTTGCCTCCTACTCGTACTTTTAATGGACACCAATTAGCTTGGGTTCCTGAGTGTTCTGATTATCCTACTATAGGTAAGGTACTGTGTTATCATTGGACCTTGCCATTGGATTTGTGTGAAATAATTTTCACTTTTGTTATCATAGGAAAATATTCTGGTGTTCTCATTTTTTTGCTGTTGGGTATGCTATGTTGTTAACATATTTTTTAAACATTTCTATTTCAGAGCCACCTACCAACTATGGCCTCAAGAAGGAAAAAGAAATGCAATGGAAAGAAAGTTCTTCCAAAGAAACTAGAAGTGTTTATTCAGCTTCTTATAAGAATCCTCCACTTTCTGCCTTTACGATCAATCATTGTGGAGTAGCACCCCGCATTTTGTCCAGTAAACTGCACCATCATAACAATATCAACAAGAGCTTACAATTCAGGAATCAGAAACATCTTCAGGTTCCTGACTATCCAGTGCGGGAAACCAACCACAACACATTGACCAAGTCCCTATCTTTGCATCGGAAACCAATATCCGGTGTAGCATGAAAGATGCCAAAATGTGTCAGGGGTTATATTTGTGGTTTGTACGTCGAGTGAAGCATAATAAATTGATCTGATTCAGCTCTGTTGGCCATGTCTTCTAATTCTCTTTTGCTTCTAGTTAAATCATCATAATTAAATTAATGATAATATTATTTGCATTCATGACAATAATAACTTTTACTTTACTGAAAGGGTGGCAGATAAGTGAAATAGCCTCCACCTAGAAGTGGTAGAGGCTGATACAGTAAGGGAATTTAACCACGCATGGGATAGGCATTTGGCTATGCTGAATCTAAGATGAGACCAAGGACTAATTAAGGTTTGATTCTATGTATTAGAAAAAACAGGGGGACTAGATGGACCAAATGGTCACATCCTGGTACACAGTGTCAATTCATTTCACATCTTCTGGGTTGACCAGAGAAAATCCTCCCAAACGGACCCATAGTAACTAGTGCTTGCAAAAGCGGGATCTTGGGGTTGGGACAGATCACCAAAACATAGGAAAGTGGTTTGCACATGTGCAGTTTCCAGGCCTTAGATTATTTTAGGCATAATATGATGCAACACTTCATATGAACAGGGTGCTACATCATGAAGAAATATAGAGGAATGTGTAAAAAACCGTTATGTTTTATTTGTGCTGATGTGAAGAAATTGGGTGCCCTTTTTGTATGAAGTGCTCCATGACCCCATGCTGCTAAATCTGACCTTGCACCAAAGGCATAGCCAGCAGAGCTATACTTGTCTCGAGAAGATGACAGCCCTCCCCGGCCCCTGAAAGCACTGTAAAGATTAGACAGTAAAGGTAACCCAATTAAGAACTTGTAATCAGTGTTGCATTGCATCATTACGTGTTATTGGCATACCCAGAAAGTGTCTAGTTTGCACTGCAAGCTCTAGGGATGGCAGCTGGTTATATGACCTCCAGGGCAATGTTTTGATCTTTAGACAGATTTATTGGCTTTTGCACCTGCCCACTACCTGTCTACCTGTTGCCAATTTACCACCCGCCGGTATCCAGCTCTACCCTCTTCTGGCTTTTATATCAGTTGAAGTGGGCGAGTATGATCTTAAAACAGTCATTTGCAGAAACAGTAAACCATACAATAATACCATACAATGAATAATGCATACTTATTGAGGAATATTTTGCAATTAAATTGGAATCCATAATATTCTTTATATTATTCTAAATACTCATGTGAACCATTTTTCTTTGTATTGTGTAATCAATATACACCTGCCAGCAATCACACAAAAAAATGATGCAATATGTACATTTCTTGGTCAACAAGAATAAATATAAAATAAGATGTTGGATATTTTTAATATACTGTATTTCTCACAATACAGGTTGCTACAATCAGAGTTTTAGGAGAGTTTAAAAGAGTTTTTTTGGAGATCAAACTACACACATTAGTTTTTATTTCTTGGTTCCTTTGTTTTTTGTCATTACACCTGAAAATCAACATTAAATGTAACAAAAGAAATTAAGATCGCGGCGAGAGACATAAAACATGTTTTTAGGGGCTAATTAGCTGTTTATTGTCTACCTATGATTGAAACCATAATGCTGCATTAGATCTTCAATTCTCCTAATTTTGCAGAGGGCAGCAGATGCAGCTCTGTTTGAAATAAAATAGAGTTCTGGAATATAGCAGATAATATATCAGTTTAAGATTTCTATGTCTGTTTTTCACATACCGCCATAAGTATGCTCCAGAAGGTGCTGTATCTGCTGATGAACATTGTCTCTCTAACAACAATCTAGTACTCTGGAGAAATCCACTTATCTTTAGCTCATTATTCAAAAACAACTTTCCATAAATCACCAAAGAAAATCTTTTTTTTTTTTTTCCAGAGAACAAAAGCTAAAGTGAAACAAGGGAAAAGTCACCAGAACTTCTGAACCTCATAAACAATTTGTTGGAAAAAAAAGACCTAAAAGAACAGAAAAGTATGATAAATAGCTACTTCTGTGGACCTGGAACATAGCTTTCAGGGCTAACGATATTTGTGATTGAGAGTTTTGTCATTTGTTGGTTAAGGAGGGAGGGGAGGAAAGCACAGATACATCTTAAGATGCAGTAGTCAATCTTAGTAGCTGTTCTTAAGGACAGATGGCAGCTTTCATATTCCATTCATTAATGTATTTTTCTCTTGGGCAGCAGAATAACCTTTAAAGTTGATTCAGTGCTATACTGGGAATAGCATGCTATAGTTTTCATTTCCGTGAAAAAAGAAAAGTTTCATAATTATGGAAATTCTCGTAAACTTTAAGATTTTGTGAATATATATATACTATATATATATATATATATATATATATATATATATATATATATATATATATATATATTTTGTATATTGAAAAGAATGCACCTAAATTCTTTTTTTTAGTTTCTGCTACAAAGTCACATTGATTAGAGTACCAGAACGTAATAAGTTTAAACATGAGTTAGCGTGAAAGAAAAAGATTTTAAGGGAACTATGTATGCTCAAGTACCTCATTTACATGGCTGTTACTGGAACCAAATGTGAATCAAATGGCCAGTTCAATGCATCAGGGCGCTGCTGTCTCTGTAACCCATATATTAATTATATGCCTCATGCCACCATCTTTCAATATATATGAGCTACTGACTGAGCACCAATGAATGCCACATATGCTTTGCAACATTTACATACAATACATTAGAATAATTCACAGAAAAAAAGAAACATGAATTAAAATGCACATTATATAATAACTATTATCGCATGCAATCCTGCATAGCATCAACTCCTTGAGTGCTATCTACGTGGGAGATACTTACTAGGCTAAGGGGGCTTAGGTTGCAAGCTACATATCTCTTACATAGCAGCACTCTGTTTACAGAGGCTGAATTATCTTCCATTAAATATGCATGCCTTGTGTTTACTCTTAATTGTGAGGCTCATCTGGACGGAAGAGAAGCCTGCTGATCAATCTGTGACTGATCATGAAGCTTCTCTGGTAATATGTTAAAGTAAACATGCTGACATGCCGGGATTAAAACCAGTTAAAAAAAAACATCGGCTACTGAGAAGAAATGAATATGCAAGGTGAAAAACAGTGTATAACTTCATATGAACAGATCTTATCTATAGTGTAAAAATAAAACACACAATATTTAAGGTGGCTGGAACACTTCTCAATAACAAAAAGAGTGCTCTAGAAAGGTGATACACCATGCCTGTTATATATTTACTCTTGTGAGTCATTGAGACTGGTAATTGTAATGTAGGGTGACCACACCTCGATTGCCCAGGACATTGTCTGCTTCTCTGTGAGACAGGGCTCCGGGCACGCTCTCTCGCCCCAAATGGAGGGACTGGGGAGAGGCTATTCACGTGGTGCTATTCACGTGCCATGTCAGTCGAGCTACCACAAGGGAGAAAGAGACAAAGAAAGAAGACAGAGGAATAAGAGGTAAGAAAAGAAGTAGAGCTGCAGAAACTGAGCCAGCAACGAAGAAGATAGGGAGACATTGAGAGTGAGTGAATGTTTGAGAAAGCGTGAGTAAGAAAATGTGAGAAATATGTTTGTATGTTTGAATTGTCATTGACTGATAAAATAATACCAAAATAAAGTCAACAGTTACTGCTAATACAGACATTGTGTAAAAAATATTTAACTTAATGATAGCATTTACAAAAATGATATGTGTGGTGTTAAACCAAATAAAAAAATATAGCACAAAGGTTTGTCTACATGCAATGGTATTTAATATAAGGTAATAACACAGCAAACACATTTATCCCAAATACACACGCATAGTCAAACCCCACAGGACCACGACACCCTTTTATCTCTCTCTCTATATACATATCTTTATAACAATTCCCTTCCACACACTTTGATCTCACCCACTGTTCCACATGTGATAATAGCTCACTGCTGGGAGCTGACTCTTACCACATCCACTATAGAGGAAAAAGAAAGAACAGAAGTCACAGGATGTTTGCAGTGTATTCATGCATCACTTCCTTTAAGGACTTGAATCTTGAACCGTGGGAGGGAAGGAAGGATTCTAAGAACGCCCACCTAAACCTTTTTGCTTTGTTTATGGAGATCACAACGACAAGACAAGTTACCACAATGTGAAGCCTGTCTGTTCTTGTATTTACTTATTCAGGATTTGGAATAAAAATGTGCAGTTTTGCAGTGGCATGATTTTTATACTAATTATTTTATAAATACAATTTAAACCATATAAAAACATTTATCATATGATACTTTTAAACCCTTCAAGACCAAGGGTATTTAACACCCTAATGTCTACCTCAGTATATAATGATGGGAGTTATGCTGTACAACTGTCAATGTCTGCCTTAGTATACAGTGATAAGAGTCATACTGTACCGCCTCTATATAATGAGTCATGCTGTACCATCATCAGTGCCTGGCTCGCTATATAATGATAGGAGTCATGCTATACCACCATCTAAGTCTGGCTTGCTATATGATGATAGGATTAGAGTGACCGCATACTGCAGCAATATGTAAATATTATGTGTATCCTCAAAAACATGGACGATCTGGTCAGTCTAATCCTATCATCATATTGCAAGCCAGATTTAGACAAGCAGTGAAAACATTCCTTGCATAACGTAAGTGCATACTTGTATTTCTTCAATAGAAATTAAATATATATAATGTGCTGTGTCCATTATTATCCACATTCTCTGTGAGTTTGGTTATGTATTTGAAAACATCAAATGGGTTTTGTGGGAAAGTGAAATTAGGATTCCACTAATTATGAAAATGCATTAGTTTTAGATTAAGTTACAGAAACTGAAACAGTTTGTGCAGCATTTAGTGGGACACTCCAGCCATCATATGCACTTTAAAACACGTGATTAGTCACGTGTTCCCATTTTGCAAATGCATTGGGGGATTCTGCTCCTTTTCCCACCCCCCCCAACTAAATAGCCTGTAGAAGATGCCATTGGCCGAATGCATCTCATTGCACGAGATGTACTCACTTCCTGTCAACTCCGACGATGTCTCTGCTGAACGCTGTGCGCAGACCCAAGTGCACATGAGTAAAGTCTTCCTTTATGGGAACACTTTCCTGCCAATGATTGGCTGCTAAAGCTGTCAATCAGTGACAGGGATACTCCCATTAGTTTTGTCAAAAAGTACTGCCACTGATTCAGCTTCAGCAACCATTCAGATCGTGGAGGAAGGAGGTAGATTTTGCATTATGGCTGCAAATTCTGTGTGAGGTAAGTGTTTTATTTTTTTTTATTTTGTAATAATGCATATTAAAGTACTCTCAGAGTGTTACAGAGTACTTTAATATGCATTCTCCTATAGTAGGGGTGCAAGGGACATGTCCTTTTTTTTAGGAGTGAAAAAAAAAAAAGCTAATTGATTTTTTTAATGTTTACTTACTTTATCCGTTATAAAGTTTTAAGGTAAACAAAACATTTATTACTGTGCCAGTTCAGGCAATCTGATGTATGAAATAAAATATCACATTACAATGATTTCACTTGCTGCTCAAATGAAGAGCTAACCCATGGGTAATCACATCAGCGACACTTTTTCCTACAGCCACAAGCGTAGAACAAAAACCTTTACCAGTAGAATTAATGTCTAGTCCATCAGTGACATCAGTTCTATATTCAGCTGATATCACATGCACTATCGATTTTCACAAACTGTACCTAGTTCTAATATTTTTCACAGTTACATAGATAATAGGAGAACATTACTTCAGCGGGAAACTAGATTCATTCAACAACATGCTTATCACTTGCGGTTATGAAATAAATCCCTTTTAATGAAAATTATTCTCAGCCTTTTCTGTTGTTGCCTTGCTTCTTTTGGCGGTGAGCTATTTTTTTGACGAGTGTTCGGGTCATTTGATTTAGCCCATCTGTCATACCATTTTCAAACATGTGAATTTTCTTCTGCCTAGAGGCAACTGTTAATGCAAGTGATGGGGTGAAAGGCAGTGCTAAAAAAGTGCTCATTCAATGTGGTAGAGACAGGTGTATTTGAAGATGAATGACAGAATGCTATAATGCCCCTGGTAGAAAATCACAGCAGTTGGAAGTAGTAAAGGTCACTGAAGGTTGGGTACAACAAGAATGTCATGTTTTTTTAACCCATTCAGCAACCTGATTATTTTGTTGTAATATTTTGTCTTGTGTACATCAGTGACATCAACCAACATGTTGAGGGCCTGTCAACTGTTCTGAGAACCACCTCTTGATATATGCATCCTATTTTAGATGGCTACATGGTTGTGTTTTGAAACATTGTGCATGCGTTAAATAGTTACTTCTGTAAAGGTGCATTAATCAGAAAAATAAGCCAGTGATATGACCCTAGCAAATGCATAAAGAGAAGGCAATAGTGGCAACTGTAAATGACCAGCTTTGGAAGCCTTGGGGTCCCCTGCACCACAGGGGCTTCAGGGGTCTACATTACATATGTCTATTAACCCCTTCAGGACCATGTTTGTGCTAAAGGACCAGAGCAGTTTTTGTGTACCAGGTACGTCACTGGTCCTATGAGAACACTTTGGCATGACATATCTGGTATGTCTCTAGAGATGAAGGGGGTTAAATTGCAATATACCCTTTCTGGATGATAGTTAAATAATCTCTTGGCATATCAATTTTAAAGAACATTACTTTAAATTCTAGGCTTGACAAAGAGCTTTCCTGACACTGATTGGCTGCTTGCCGCAAGTGGGCTGAAAACTAGACCATGAAGCGCCATGAGCTGCAGCTTCCTCTTAACTGTATCCCATACAGTTGAAGAATGCATATTAACCCCTTAAGGACAGAAGAGGTAATATTTAGTCCCCACAAAACAAGCCTTTAGGACCGACGACAGGGGTGGATTTAGATTTTGTGCTGTCCTAGGCCCGCTAAAAATCACGCGTCTCCTAATCTTAATTTGCCCCACCTCTTCCTGCCCAGGATACACCTGTTCATTTTTATGATCCACCCCTTACTCTGTAATCTCCATCCATTCATCTTTTGGTCCCACTCTCTACTCATTAGGTTTCACCTTTGAGCTCCACCTTCTCACTTTCTGTATATTAAGCGTGGATACTGAGTACTTACTTATATATCCAGTTATTCTGTACACCATTTCAGATGTACAAGAAACAAAAACTGTCTGCGCTTCTTACCCTAATAAAGTTGGCAACAAATATATAAACATAATATAAATGAGAGGTTTTGGTTATATGAATTGGCCAAAGCATAATTAAGCTCACCCGCCACGTCAAGGCACACTCTCAATAGGGTGAGAACCTACTCTCACCTCCTACATAGTGGGCACACAAAGCAGTTTATACTGCTACCAAAACCTTATTAATGTGTTGGGGGAGGTGCAATTAAACCTCCTCCCTATTAACCCCTGGACAGCAAGCTGCAACCAGACTGATGAGGAGCCAACAACCTCAAATATGTGCAAACAGGGAAAAGAAAAAAATGTCGGTGCGCTAAGCTAGTCACAGGCTCAAATAATACAAATGTGTAATACGAGGCCTACCAAACAGGTGTAAGCATGCTGCAAAAACAGTGTATTGGCTGTACCATGTATACAAGAAACAAAAACTGTCTGCGCTTCTTACCCTAATAAAGTTGGCAACAAATATATAAACATAATATTAATAAGGTTTTGGTAGCAGTATAAACTGCTTTGTGTGCCCACTATGTAGGAGGTGAGAGTAGGTTCTCACCCTATTGAGAGTGTGCCTTGACGTGGCGGGTGAGCTTAATTATGCTTTGGCCAATTCATATAACCAAAACATCTCATTTATATATAAATGACCAGAATACCAACCTACACTATATGATCAAAAATATGAATCCTGACCATGACACCTATATGAGCTTGTTGGACATCCCATTCCAAAATCATGGGCAAAAATATAGTGTTGCCCCCCCAGTTATAATAGTCTCCACTCTTCTGGGAAGGCTTTCCACATGATTTTAGAGTATATCTGTAGGAATTTGTGCCCATTCAGCCTAAAGAGCATTGGGTACCATAAGATTATTGAGATAGTTGCCTTACACTACTCCAGTTCAATTGCACCCACAGGAGACTGGAGCATAATTACCTTGGTTGTTGTTCCTTGTCATGTTTAAAAGATATTGGAGAAAACAACTTTTCTATATTTGTTTATTGTAACAGACTATGAATTTGTGTACTTATTTGACACATTGCAGTTAATTTACCCTTTATATTCCTTCTATATCATTTTGCTATAAACATTGAGGCAGACACAGTCCCCTTTTTTCTGCAGCTGTACAGTGTGAATAGCAAGGCCATCTATTTGTCAAGGTTCTGCACTAATGAATGTTATTGAGCTGAGATGTTATATATAAATATTGATACAAAAAAGTTGCTAGATAATAGGCAGGATAATGAATATGGGGCTAACCAGTTCAGCTAGATGCCAAAACCAAAGAGACACGAAAGGATTTAAAGGGCAAAACCCAGGTATAAATGATATAATGAAATATAACTTTGAATTCATAAAGCTAAAAATAAATGAAACAATAATGATTAAACCCTCCATAATATGTATGAAATAAATCAGACACTAACACAACAATGTGCATACTGCACAAGTGTATAATACATTGCCATAAGACACTCAAATGGTTAAAAAAACAAATACTAAAAAGCACACTATGAATCCCCATACCCTACCATTTTAAGCAAAGAAATATATGTAACATATATACAGTGGACATAAAAAGTCTACACACCCCTGTTAAAATGCCAGGTTCTTGTTATTTTATAGAATGAGGCAAAGATAAATCATGTCAGAACTTTTTCCACCTTTAATGTGACCTATAACGTGAACAATTCAAATCCAAAACAAACTGAAATCTTTGAGGGAAAACAAACAAACAACCAAAAAACCCACAAGAGCTTGGTTGCATAAGTGTGCCCATCATTTGATTTTATTACAGCAGTCTTTTTGGGTAGGAGTCTATCAGCATGGCACATCTTGACATGGCAATATATGCCCACTCTTCTTTGCAAAAGCGCTCCAAATCTGTCAGATTGCGAGGACATCTCCTGTGCACAGCCCTCTTCAGATTACCCCACAGATGTTCAATTGGATTCAGGTCTGGGCTCTGGCTGGGCCATTCCAAAACATTAATCTTCTTCTGGGAAGCCATACTTTTGTCGTTGTCATGCTGAAAGGTGAATTCCTCTTCAGCTTCCTAACGGACGCCTGAAGGTTTTGTGCTAAAATTGCCTGGTATTTGGAACTGTTCATAATTCCTTCCACCCTGACTAAGGCCCTGGTTCCAGCTGAAGAAAAACAGCCCCAAAGCATGATGCTGCCACCACCATTCTTCCCTGTGGGTTTGGTGTTCTTTGGGTGATGTGCAGTATTGTTTTTGCGCCAAACATACCTTCTGGAATTATGGCCAAAAGGCTCAACCTCGGTTTCATCAGACCACAACACATTTTCCTACGTGTTTTTGAGGGACTTGATGTTTGATGCAAACTTCAGCCAGGCTTAAATGTTTTCCTTTGTAAGAAAAGGCTTCCATCTTGCCACCCTACCCCATAGCCCATTCATATGAAGAATACTGGAGACTGTTGTCACATGTAGCACACAGCCAGTACAGCCAGAAATTCCTGCAGTTCCTTTAATGTTGCAGTAGGCATCTTGTAAGCCTCCCTGACCAGTTTTCTTCTCGTCTTTTCATCAATTTTGAAGGGACGTCCAGTTCTTGGTAATGCCTCTGTTGTGCTATATTGTCTCCACTTGATGATGATTGTCTTCACTGTGTTCCATGGTATATCTAATGCTTTTGAAATTCTCCTAACAGATATCTTTCAACAATGAGATCCCTCTGATGCTTTGGAAGCTCTCTGCAGACCATGGCTTTTGCTGTGAGATGCAACTAAGCAAATGTCAGGTAAATCCTACTAGAACAGCTGAACTTTATTTGTGATTAATCAGAGTCACTTTAAATGATGGCAGATATAATGACTTCTATTTAACATGAGTTTGAATGTGATTGGTTAATTCTGAACACAGCCACAGCCCCAGTTATAAGAGGGTGTGCACACTTATACAACCTCAAAGATTTCAGTTTGTTTGCAATTGAATTGTTCACGTTATAGGTCACATTAAAGGTAGAAAAAGACATGATTTATCTTTGTCTCATTCTTTAACATCACAAGAACCTGGCATTTTAACAGGGGTGTGTAGACTTTTTAAATCCACTGTATGAAACAAAACTATGTATCAATATGAATAAGTAAATGAATAGATAAATGACCCGTAATGCAAAAGTAAAGTATCTACTCTACTATCAAACATCAGCCCATGCATCAGTTCTGGGTTGTGAACGGCCTTATCAAAATGGCTTGCCAAAGGCACTGCCATAAAAACTATTCTAAAGTAAAAGAAACGGACAGGTACGGTAGGTATGCTTGCATGCATTTACCGTGTTTTTTTTACTAAACTTTTACTTCTCTTTTACTACATCACATGACCCTGCTGCATTCTTGCCTCCCTGGGCTGGTCCAAAATTGTTCACAATCTTACCTGGGCCGGCTGGCAATTGCCCCCCTGGCCCCGGACCAGCTCACCACTGCATAGTGTATTATATCACTTAACCCTTTATTTTCTATTTGCCTACCCATTTCAATGCTGTGTGCTATTGTGCAGAGACCCCACAATTTGATCCCACATTAGCTGGACTGCCAGTTTTTGCTTTGTACCTCTTTGCACAATCCACCAAGATATCAAAACTATTTTGGGGTTGAGAATATTTGCCAAATTGTTTGCTGACTCATTTTTATTTTTTATTCTCTAAATCAAACATAGAACCTTTTTACAACTGGAAGCACTGCACAGACAAGGTTTGCAGTGTGTCTACTACCATATTCCCATGTAGATTATTTCCTATTTAAGGCTACAGATGCCATATACACTATATGACCAAAAGTATGTGGATACCTGACAATCACACTTAGCCTCCACTCTTCTGGAAAGGCTTTCAAAGATTGTGGAATATGTCTGTGGGAATCCGTGCCCATTCTGCCAAAACAGCATTTGTGAGGTCAGACATTCAATGTTGTTCAGTGGAGTTATTATCAGGGCTCAATGCAGGCTTCTTGAGTTTCTCCACACCAACCTTGTCAAACCATGTCTTTATGGACCTTGCCTTGAGCACACGGGCACAGTCAAGCTGGAACAGGAAAGGGCCTTGCACAAACTGGTGCTACATAGTTGGAAGCATACAATGTCATTGCATGCTGTAGCATTAAAATATAACATCTAAGGGGCTTGGCACAAACTCTGAAAAAAGAGTACAGTGGCAGTGTGTTTTACGGCACTTCAGCCAACGCTTGTCATTGCGCACAGTGATCTCCTGCTTGTTGTGCAGCTGCCCGGTCATGGAAACCCATTTCATGAAGCTCGTCACATGCAGTCATGGTACTGAAGTTGTTCCAGATGCAGTTTGGAACTCTGTAGTGAGTAATGCTGGGAACAGATTATTTTTACGCTCTACCCAAGCTAAGGAAAGAAGAGGTAACATTGTCTAAGAACCCTTTTGGGAGGCACTTATCCCAAGCCCCGTTTTCTAAACTCTCCTGCACGCAAGTGTGTAAGTGGTTGTTTTTTAAATAATTTTTTTGTGAGTGCAAATTCGAGTTAGATTTTTTGATGAAAACTTGTAAAGGAAACAAACGTTCTGATCATTAGAGACAACAGTCAAGTCATGGCAATCGAGTACATTACCTATTTAACTGTAACAGTAACAGGGGGTATATTACATACTTTTTTATATAAGCCAATGTTTAATTTTCTCTTCATTAACATAATAATTATATCATTGTAAATATTGGGACAAAGCACTGCTTCACATGATATCAAAAAAACAGCATATGGGCAAACGATTAGCAATGTGCTGGCTCCCCGGTACAGATAAGGATAATGGTTGGAGATGTTTTAAGCTCATTGGGGAACACACCAATATTCAGAGCTGGTCTCATATTACTGCTGGGCAGACAAAGTAGAGAGACATCCCTTTGGCATTAAAGATATTAAGGTAGTTTAAATTCATTAACAAGGATTTCAGTCTGAATGAGCGATTAGCTACCTATTTTAATCTAAAACAGTGTATCTCAGCATTCTCCTAATGCATCCCTAACTGATCAGGTTTTAAGCACCTTCCTGATAGAGCAGTACAAGAAACTCATTAAAGAGATACCATTAATTATCATGCCTTACATAAAATCTTGTAAAATAGTCTTTAGAGTGATGTACAGGTCAGTTTAAATGCAATTCTATTGTGCACACCATTTAGATGATTTCTTTTTACTAAGGAAATTCATTTAAATGTTTAAAGTAACAATAGGCAGTGGTTCCTGGAGGCTCTACAGCCACTGAAGCCCTGTTTCTGGTAGTTTGGTATAACACATCCATACTTTTAAATGGCATTCCTATCTAGTTTTGCCCTAGGTCTCAGAAATATCCTTCCATTATATATTTAATATTGTCTTGGCCTATATAAACCCACATGTTTCATACAGTACAGCCCAGGATGGATAAAACATTAACAATTAAAAAAAGAAATACGATGAAAAAATTTCAACTTGCCATGACATGATTTTTGAAAAAGAAACTAGAATGTCACTGCTGCGAAACTAGAGTCCCTTGTGATAAATTGTCAGTGCTCACATGGCTTGAAATAGCCAATCAATGAGTTAGCAGGACGCCCACTGACATCAGTGGGTAGTCCTGGTCGTGTCCCGCAAACATAGGCTCCGAGTAGCCGGAGCCCAAACCTTCTCAGCTATGCACATGAGTGAAAGACAAGGAAGACCACCACTGCTGAAAGCAAAACATAAAAAGGCATGCCTAATCTTCACCAGAACCTACCTAATCAAATCACAATTTTGGAAAAATATTCTATGGACAGATGAAACCAAAGTAGACAGCAAAATGCAGGACAGCAATACATGTGTATGTAACAAACAGGTTTACTGTTTAAAAAATGAGAATTTGTGCATGTAAGTGGTATATGTACACATGCATGTGGACCCAGGACATTTCCTTTGATGGCAATATTAAGCAATTTATGCTATAAAGTACTGTACATACCAATGGTAAAAAGGCATAGGTGAGCATATAATGTAGATAGGTGGACTTGATGGTAACACAGGAATGATGGAACATATATTAAATATGTCATGTATGTCAATGGTTATTATACAGCCTGCCATTATAACATGTGTATACTATTTAGTATATGACATAAGCATCCTATAGAAATGCAACAATTAAAATTAGAGCTTTGTAGATAAACTGTACTTTTCGCTGAAATCATAAATAGCTTTCTTCATAACACAATTAAAGTGAGTGAATGTTAAATAACCTTTAGAAACGCTGGGCACAGCCTTCCGGATACCACTGAGCTAGTCTAGAAAACCATGATGTTATACAATGTGACATTAATCATGTGAACTGCTTTCCTAAAATATCACAAGGCTAAAATGCTTCTCCCACAAAATCCAATTACAATATTTTGATAAGATGCACAGAGTACACAACATAATTTAAAGATGATGCTCTGTGGTCTTGAAATAATATTTTGTTGACCTATTGTAATGAGCTCAATTACAGATAATTGTGTGTTTATAATAACCCCAATTAAACCCCAGGGAAACACTGTCTGTTCTTGTTTAAATTAATATCATATTTCCTGATTCTATAAACTGGCCTAGATTACCCACAGAGTCTTAAGCATGAAGATAATTTACTTATCAAACTCATAACACTTATGCTTGGTTTGCTAATAGATCTTTATGGTACACCCCTACAACACATTTTTGTTTAGATGTATGTTATGTATACTTCTACCTCTGTAGGAACTTCTGTCTTTGTCTTGCGTCCATGAATTCTATATTTTTGGTTCTTAAAAATAAACTTACTTAAAGAATTCCCAACACACGAAATAGCTTATTTTATACCAACAAAGGTCTCAAGCTGCAACTTGGCTTAAGTCCCAAAGGGACCTGGGCCAATCTATTATTAGTCCTACGGGACAGGGGAACTTTCTATTAACTTTTCAGCCACTCAACTTAACAGTGCTAAAATCAGATATGATCTCAGCCAATATCATTATTATATAGACTATTCATCCTGCAAAAAAGCAGGGAACAGAAAATTAGACTTACTGCATCTAGATAGACTATGTAAATTGGGAAGGCAGGAGTTTGGCCTAGTGAGGTGGCCCCCTTGAAGGTGTACACACATGAGCAGTTGTTTTGCTTCAATATTTTAGCTACAATATTTATTCATTACTTCATAGAAGTAAGAAACCTAGTATAGATTAAATAATTATAGATTTCCATTATCTTATTATAAACGTGTAATATTTTGTATCTTAAAATCCAGTCCAGAAAATAGCACATGTATCTCAGTGGAAAGCATGTTATGTAACATAGCCACGATTTCTAAGTGCACTCCACATTAATACAAAGTGTTAGAAATGTTAACTGTTGGTTAGCTATAGTCTTTGCTGGGTGGTACATGGAAAAGCAAAAATACAGCTGCAAAAATGAAAACCAAAGTTAAAAAATAGTTTGGGTGTCTTTTCATGTCAAACAAAATGTCAGACTATTCATGAGCAAGTGTATAATACGACTGCATATGGTGATGAATTGTAAGTGGACTGTCACTGCTCTGTGAAAGCCTGTGTCAGACTGGATGTCCTTCATCGTGACAAGCTGTCCAAAAGCTTTGAGTATTGTAAGAAATCATTTTTATACTTTTATTTTGTTCTGCACATTTTAGGCCTGAATGCAACTTGAGTGCTAGGAACATATGGTATCAATTAAGTGACGTAGTTTAGAGGGTCTTCTGTGGAATGCCGGTGTATCATATTACTGTTCCAATAGGATTCCGTTACGTATACCCTAACCAAATGTAAAGGGGTATAAATTGGCATGACGACAAGGATAAGGTCTCTTTCCACGCTCTCATCTTCATCTCACCAAGATACTAAGCCTACAGTACCTTTTATCAACATTTGTTCCAGCATTGGTATTGTATGAATTGATAATTTGTCATCAAATAAACCTAATTAATAGACTTTGAAGCTGTGGTCTTGATTGCTGTTTGATCACTTGAGAAGCTTAGATATTCAAGACAAAGAATATTCTAACAAGTATTTTTTTTGTTTGTTTAGTATAGAATATCTTGTTTTAATGTCAGATATATGCTTAATGGGTGCATAATTATATTGCTTACACATTTGGAAAATAAAGGTTAAAGTGGAAATAATGTCTATTCAAAATCTTTATGTTATAGTATTCCAGGGATTGCACATAATTAGCTTCTCACGAGTTTGGCCTATATTTGGTGATCCTAAATATAACTATTAATCCAAATGTCCACATCATTGGCTCCAAAATGTGGTGGATATTTTTTTGTGCTTTAGGCATAAAAAAAAGAAGTTATAAAATAAGAAGAATTAAACACCACATGGTGACCCACACTAAAACCATACACTAAAGCCTACCCACACATGAAAAGACCAAATGCTAACACACACATGGGGGCACCATACAATAACATACATAAAGTGTACTTCATGTGGAGTTTTCATTCAGTAAGAGAGTATGAGCTGCTGCCATGCTGCTGGCCTTCCACTGCAAGGAACACACATTCTTATGCACCGAGCAATAAGATGTGTCTAGACTATAGCCAGGCTAAATTGGATCATTAGAGTAGATGTTATACAATATATACATATTACCTGGACGGACTGACGTCCAGGTGGATGGGCCGTGGCTGGATTAGTAACGGGCACAGAGCTACATTTCGATTCAGACGCCAGCAAGGTGGAAGAGGGGTACTGGTATGGACTGGTATTATCTAAGATGAGCTAGTTGGACTTTTTTGGGTTGAAGATGGACTCAACTCCCAAACCTACTGCCGGTTTTTAGAAGACACTTTCTTGAAACATGATTTTTATGCAGGACAATGCTCCATCTCATGCATCGAAGTACTCCATTGCATGGCTAGCCAGTAAAGGCCTTCAAGATGAAAAAATAATGACATGTCCCCCCTCCTCACCTGACCTAAACTTTATTGAGAACTTGTGGGCCCTTCTTAAATGTCAGATTTACACTGAAAGGAAACAGTACACCTCTCTGAACAGTGTCTGGGAGACTGTAGTTGCTGCTGCACAAAATGTTGATCAACAGATCAAGAAACGTTAATGGAAGGCTTAAGACTTTTATTGAAAAGAAGGGTGGCTATTTTGGTTATTTTTTTTTTGTGGAAATGTCACAATGTTTATTTTGTAAATTTTGAGTTGTTTGTATAGTATTCTCACTTTATTAGATGAAAATAAACATGTACGATGGGAAAATTATTGTTTTTCATTTAGTTGCATAATAATTCCGCATACTAATAGTTGCCCAATAATTGTTCACACAGATATTCTCCTAAGAAAGCCAAAAACCTCAGTTTAAGGTTTCTTGTCATTTTGGATTGAAAGAGAGCACTGCAGTTGTTCAATAATAAAATGAATCCTCAAAAATACAACTTGCCTAATAATTGTGCACACAGTGTAAAGACGCCACATTACCAGACTATGGTAGCCATCTTAGGATAGCTGTAGAGCTATGCATGTAACTACATACACATGTATGTATTAGTGGACCACTTATCACTAGGATAATTCACATCACACCTGTATACCTTGGCACTGGAGGGGAAGTTGGTGGGGAGTGCTACAATGCTGCTCCCACGACCCGGAAGTTCCCCATGGTGACCCAGTGACCCCCAGCTTCAGTCTCCAGGCGAAACCTGTTTCATAAAATGTCCTAGTTGAATGAATTAAAGAATAAAATTGGTTTGATGTGATGGATTTTTTCCCTTTCCCTTTTTCTATTCATGCCTTCTGCTGATGTTTTTTTATATTAAAAAAAAAAACAATAAAAAAAGTTTCTCTGTGTAAGTTGCAGGATATAAACCATTTTCTTATAATCTTTCAAAATGCCACGTTTAATGGCCTAGTTTAAAAAAACACACTGACCTCCCCTAAAGTGAGGTTACCGTATTGATAGCTCACTATTTCATCTTGAACCTATCAATATTGCAATATAACAACTAAAATATTTTCTTTTTTTTATGTGCTCATTAAAAATACTAGGTTGCAAAAACATCACATTAATTCAACAATAACGTTACAGTTGTTTAATCAATAAGACACAATATTAACAAATCCTCTTGTTTTGATATAGTTTTTGTCCGCAGGTATTTGTAAAATAAAACATAATTTGCTGGTATGTGTATGTAATGCAGAGTGAATATTAATAAAAGGACTGGGAATAGAATATCCAATATAGTTTAAATATAGTTTATTCATTACACGCTTAAACATCTCCCAGTAATATGTTTTCCCAACCAAATATCCCTAATATAAGCTATATTTATAACTGCACCTTATACAAGGTATCTACTTTAATGGATGTGATCCTAATCTAATCAGACCTCATTTAATTGAACATAATATTGCGTTCATAAATCTGAGCTTTTCATCGAAGAATTATCACATTTTATGTCTGCTGAGCCAACACTGAATTTAGTGGAAAAAAACCATCTGGCTACAAATGGTAACCACACTTTGCTTTATGTACTCTGCAAACAAATTAAGGCAATATAATGGCAGAATTGCATGCTTAGGATATATATTTTTTACTTTAACAGTATTATTGACTTAAAAGGTATTAATATAATACATGTGCCCTTGGTTGCCATTAGTAACACTGAATGTTGTAGGAGCAGAGATTCACAAATCAAATAATATTGCTGTCATGTAAATATAGTTAATTAACTGGTTTCTAAGGTACTAATGCTGCTTCAAAAGAGGGAGTTCATTTTGAAGAAATATGTGATTTTATCATCTGTGAAAAACACAATAATGACCAATAAGTATTGAAAGGCTGGTGCAAAACTATAAAAAAGGAACAAAAAGTGATGCGCTCCTGTGTAAGCAGCATAAAGACAGGAGTTCCACCAAAAGCCTAACCTAACTATTTTAAAATGCAGTATGCAATACATATACTACAAATGTATACAAATAAATAAGTTGTGCAAGTAAAAAAGATATACAAATAAATAGATTAGAAATATGTGCAAATAGATTAGTGCTGATATATCAATAAATATATGTAATGTATATCAAAATCTATGAAGAAACAAATGTAACATTTATCAAAAGTGCTCAATATATAAAAAGATTTTTGAATAATACCATATGAATAAATAATAAATAAAAGAATAGATAAATAGATATTTCAGCAAAGTCCAATATAATATTACTCAGATCATAAAAATCATCCAAAAGAATTCATCCAAAAAGATCAACGAGAATTCAAAGGGAGATCCAATTGATGTTTCTCTCCTAGGGTAATGGCTCCTCAAAGAAAATGAAGAAAGATCAAATAATGATTAATTCATAGATAAGATATAACCATAAATGTCTACACAAATAATTATTAGTAACACCTTCCCCAGGTCAGCCCCCCCATATTAAGAATTTTAGTAACTTCTATTCTCCCATGTGGTTAATTGATCTTTCTAATTGGCACTGGCACTTTTTTATTAGCACTAGCACTTATACACAATATAATTGCTCTGTATACATTTAAATAGAGCCAGTCTTAAGTTTACTAATTCAATAAATTATATATTTTACCCTATGTATTTACACTATTGCATCTTCCTTTTGTTTTCTTCATTTTCTTTGTGGAGCCACTAACCCTAGGAGGAAAACTATAAACCCACTGGCAGTAATGCATTAATGTGATCAATCACTTTGTTGTTTAAAAGTTTATTTTATTCAGTTGATGGTGCACGCTTTTCTCTATAACATTTTCTTATTACATTTTTATAACATTTTCTCTAAATCTTCATTCTACTTCCAGTCTCTACTGAAGAGAGAATGTTTTTATGTTCTCTTAATGCACAATGAACTGCACATTACAGGTCAAAGCAATGACCGCTGCAAAGATGCATCATGCACACCAAAAAATATGAACAAACATCTTTGTCCTGAAAATATTAAAAAACCTCTAGCCCAATATACAGCAATATTTATGTCATTTGCACAACAAGGCCAAAATGTTTTTTTTTTTTTAATCTGCTACAGCCACCCTGGTTGTTTACTGTAGGGCAGGTATGGGGATTAGGCCTGGCACTATAAAATCAATGGCCGATAAATGTGCAGCAGTCTGCTGGAGACACGTGTCTGAACGCTATGCTCTGATGCTCTTGCAGTGTTTTGTTATGTGGATCTAGCTGGTAGCCCAACACTAAGGGTCTAAATCTGCTGTGTGAGAGGAAAGATAGAAAGGAAAGAGAAGGACAAATCATAAGAATGCATCAAAGAGAAGGTGAGCAAATATAGAGAAAGAGGAGAGAGGGAGAAAAGAGAGATGGGAGGAGATCTGGGTGCTGGGGCAAGTCCTGTGTGTGCAGGCTGGGCGGTGGAGCCATTCCTATGTACATAATCTGGGTGCTGGGCCAGTCCTATGGGTGCTGGGCAGTTCTGTGGATGCAATCTCAGTTCTGGGGCAAGTCCTATGGGCGCAGTCTTGGTGCTGGACAAGTCCTATGTGTGAAGTATGGGGGCCAGGACTGGGCTTTGGGGTGTGTGACCTGTGATTGGTTCTCTTGTTCTGCTCCCAAATTGTACACAATTGGTATGCACTGTAAACCCTTTTTAAGAAAAAAATTGCTTGTCTGGATTTGCATTTACTGTATTTGCTTGATTATAAAATGACCCTGATTATAAGACGACCCCCCAAAATCTGAATATTAATTTATGAAAAAAAGAGCCTGAATATAATATGACCCTATAGGAAAAAGGTTTTTCCGGTAAATGTTAATTCATGTAGACTATGTGAACTATTTTTTTTAATGAAAGCTATGATTGAAAAAAATATTTTATTTTTATTTCTGGTTTTTTTCCAACCTGCCCCCCCAGTTATGCACATCTACCCCAGGCTTTCCACTCTGCCCCAGAAATGCCTTATATCCCCTATATGCCACTGTGCCCCATGATATGCCTTTTTATCCCTCTAAATGCCACTGTGCCCCATGATATGCCTTTTAACCCTCTAAATGCCACTCTGCCTCCAGAAATGCCTTATACCCCTATATGCCACTCTGGCATTTAGGGGGTTAAAAGGCATATTATGGGGCAGAGTGGCATATAGGGAGGTATAAGGCATTTCAGGAGGCAGAGTGGCATATAGAGGGTTAAAATGCATTTC
This sequence comes from Spea bombifrons, assembly GCF_027358695.1. Lineage (NCBI taxonomy): Eukaryota > Metazoa > Chordata > Amphibia > Anura > Pelobatidae > Spea > Spea bombifrons. The sequence continues at coordinate 30,579,270 of NC_071087.1, read as the reverse complement.
TGGAGGCAGAGTGGCATTAAGGAGGTTAAAAGGCATTTCATAGAGCACTCTGCCTCCCCCCCTCCCTCCTCCAAACTTACCGTTGCTTCTGAGTCCTTGGTGGGAGGTGCGGTTAGCAGCGGGTGTTGTCTGCGTCTATCACGCAGATCTTCCCCGGCTGTCAGAGATCAGAGTTCCCCGCTGCCCGGAGAACACACCGGGGAATCAGAAGCACTGGTAAGTTGGGCTGGGGGGCATAAGACAGGAGGATCCAGGTCCCCTGCAGCGCTGCAGGAGATCTGGATCCTAGTCTCATAGTCAGACCTTCTGATTATAAGACGTCTGATTATAAAACGACTCCGATAATAAGACGAGGGGTATTTTTCTGGGAAAAAACTCGTCTTATAATCGAGCAAATACGGTATTTCTTCTGGAGAAACCGAATCAATCTTATATTTTATTTAGAATCATATAATGTCGATTTAATTTTTTATGATGCAAACTGACCCTGATCAAAACATTCTGCATTATACATGTTATTAGATTTATATTATGCCACTGACCTGTGCTTTAAAGTGGAGGCATGAATTTTATATAATTTTATATAAAAAGGAAAGGAAACAGTACACCTCTCTGAACAGTGTCTGGGAGACTGTAGTTGCTGTTGCACAAAATGTTGATCAACAGATCAAGAAACGTTAATGGAAGGCTTAAGACTTTTATTGAAAAGAAGGGTGGCTATTTTGGCTATTGTTTTTTTTTTTTTTGGAAATGTCACAAATGTTTATTTTGTAAATTTTGAGTTGTTTGTTTAGTATTCTCACTTTATTAGATTAAAATAAACATGTACGATGGGAAAATTATTGTTTTTCATTTAGTTGCATAATAATTCCGCATACTAATAGTTGCCCAATAATTGTGCACACATAGATATTCTCCTATTTATCAATGTAGGGGAATCCCTTGGACAATGCTAAATCTTTACATTGACCTTCACAAATACACACTATTACAGCTAACTCTGGAAAAAAAGATAGAAATGTGTTATTATTATTATTATAATAACTATTCTTTTATGACCGTATTTTATTTAAATCCAATTTACTTTAGGTTGTGTACAAAAACAACAATTACAATTTAAAGCGTTAAATCAGCAGACTAACTATACTAACATTAGGCTATTTTGATTATGAGTTTTTAACCAAATGAAAGACATTGGGGTTTTCACTGGAAGTGGCTATCCCGATGGATGAACAGACATAAATTATGCCATCAATCATGGCATAGGGAACCTGGGGATGGGGGTATTTTTAAGAAAAAAATAAAAAACATAAAGAAATCTAGTTATCCTGTTTTAGCATATGTTGTACACAATAAACATCTTGAAACATTGTTAGGGGACTATTGTTTTAAATAATTCAAAACATTTCTGAAAGTGTGAAGTTGTCCAAAACTAACACAAATATAAATATATGCTTATTAAAAAATATAAAATAAAGAAAATATGCCACAACCATACCTATATTTGTAGTGAAAAGGTTAATGCACAAGAATAAAGATAATGCCATTGATAGATTCACTTGAAGTATGTTTTCATGCCCTGAAGCGCCTTCATGACATGAAAGATATATGGTAGTCAAAGACACCATAAATAACAATTTGAAGAGCTCTTAGCTACACATGCTTAACTCCCTTGTATTAAGTATATATATTGAATTTACTAAAATGACATTTATATTGGACAATGTAGTATTTGTCCTGATGTTATATGTACTGTACCTTGTAAAGCATTATTTTCATTTTAATAAAGCCACTAAAACTGTGTTCAGTATGAAATGATTGGTTAAAATTTTTACTCCTAATGAGTGGGAGATCATAAAACTGTTGTCAACAGTGTATTTTGCAGATAAGGCTCTTTATCTTAATCAATGAACAAAGACAGAATGTCAGGATAATAAATTAGTCCTACCGCTCTCTAATCTATCTGGCCAATGTTTGAGGTTTAGAAAAATTAATAATTTTTTGTACTATCTGATGCATCATACAGATGATCTATAAATGGATTTGACGACTCTCCAAGGTTGGCTTGACAACCGTAGGGAAACGGAACAAAGTATTATCTTCCTTTAATTCTCAGCTCAAGACACTAAATTACTTTCCAACGTGGAGCTGTCATGCATAACATACACAATTATTGGAAGTAATAACTAAGGACCATTCAGCTGGTTTTAGGATTTTCATTACGTTTGCTGAATTTTATGCATTAAGTTAAACAATGAGCTGAATTACAGGTGAAAAATAATGAAACCAAAGAACACTCACTGATAAAAAATATCTTCAGATGATCTTATCATTACGCTATGTTAATTAAGTAGACAATCATCAACATGTGGTTTTTAGGTAAAAGATAAATGATGGGAAATGAAAAGCTTCCTTTTAACTCTGACATTTCCTCATTAATCATCAAACGACAGAGAATACAGATAGTTTTGTAACAATACAATATTACAGCAATACAATTCCCAATAAATGGACAGATTTGATGAGTAAAGATAAGCTCCAGAAATGAAATATATCATACTTGAGGCTGTGTGACCAATGAAGTAAAAGGAAAGAACCATGACAAACTATAATTTGCTTACTGGGTAGTTATAAGATGCTTTGTTTTCTTTGCATTATTCATGCATATATTGCTTTACCTCTGTAGCTTGACTGATAACAGCGAAAGGTTTATTGAATAGGCCTGTTTCGTTCAACGTTCTGTTCCTGTTCACAATCCAATTATATAAGCGTCTTTGAGGTTGGATTTAGAAACTTTCACTGTCTAATGCTATAAAAGTTTTATTCCATAGGGGATTCAGTTTATCTAATTTACTCCAAGAACCATTCAAAAATGTGGTGCATTTACTCCACAATATTCATGTCTAGTATTGATGATAAATCCCTTCCTAAAGCCGTTTTTTTTAATTTTGTCCAGATATTTTACTAAAATAGGGTTATTTCCTAAGCATTATTTCACATGACCATGATATTTTTTTTTTATTAAATGTCATACATGTCAGTGCTATAGCTTCTCTCAAATAAATGTGAACCAAATTTTATATGGAGATTTTTCATTAAAAAATCCTATTAGAATGTGCAAAACAATTTCTCACCAGAAAAAATAAATACATTTATGATTGCTTTTTACATCTAAGATGACTGTAAGTAGAATAATATGTTTCCTCTTCATTCTGAAGGCAATTTGCATATAATTCAGTTTTTGACCTTTGGGACAATACATATATCCCCTAATGAGCTCATTAACACAGACGCAGGGGATACTAGTGCTTGAAAATTTAATTATTAGGGAATTAAATGTCTCTTCCATTTAAATCGTACGGCATGCAAAAGCATGAAATATTGCAGACTGTAAGCTGTTATGATAAAGGTAAAGTTTATTTCACTCTTTCCCAGAAAGATTTCAAATCCATCAATAAGAACAGACATATCACATACATCTTTATTTGGACTCTAACAAAAGCTGTAGAGCAGGCATGTCCAAAGTCCGGCCCGCGGGCCAATTGCGGCCCGCGTTCCGGACTGATACGGCCCCCAAGTGAGCCACGGGGCTTGGCGTCATCAGCCGGCGCAGGGAGAAGGAAAGCGCGAGATTTGGGCTTTCCTTCTCCCTGCGCCGGCACACACAGCCACAAGGGCATCTGATGAAGAAATTGTGTAGGGGAGGGTTAGATTTCAACCATCGTCTACAGTAACTTTAAACAGGGTTCATGTTTGACTGTAGACGAGGGTTGAAATCTAACCCTCCCCCAGTAGCGTACCTAGCGGGGAGCGGGGGGCGGTCCGCACAGTAATGTCCGCCGCCGGAGGAGCAGGCTCGCAAGGGACTGTTCCATACAGTGGCAGAGCTGGGAGACAGAGGCCTTGCACCCCCACCACAGGACTCCTGAAAGGTAAGTGAACTTCAAAGAGGGAGAGGGTAGATAGTTAGGAGGGGTAGATAGGGAGAAGGGAGTGAGAAGGGGTAGATAGGGCAGAAGGGAGCGAGAAGGGGTAGATAAGGCAATCATACTCCTATCATGCCAACTCTGCGAGTGCCTCCTGGAATCTGGGTATGCCTGGGCATGATAGGAATGTGATTGCTGTTAACAATTATATATATATATATATATATATATGTATATATATATATATATATATATATTGTTATTTAATTGTTTTGTCCTATTTTGGTGTATTACTTACTTTAAATAAAAGTGTTAGATTTTTTTATGGTGTGTGTGGGGGGGGGTCATATTCAGTTTCGGCCAGGTAGTTTTAAAGTGTGTGTGTGGGGGGGTGCCACATACAGGATCCGCCCCGGGTGCCAAATACTCTAGGTACGCCCCTGCCCTCCCCTACACAATTTCTTCATCAGATGCCCTTGTGGCTGTGTGTGCCGGCGCAGGGAGAAGGAAAGCCCAAATCTTGCGATCTCGGACGTCCCTAGATTTGGGCTTTCCTTCTCCCTGCGCCGGCACACACAGCCACAAGGGCATCTGATGAAGAAATTGTAGGCAGTGGCGGCACTACCGGGGTCGCGACTGCGACCGGGCCCTGGAGTTCTGCCAGTCAGTGGGGCCCAAGGGGTGCCGAGCGGTTGCTGAAAAAGGAGAGTGAGAAAGGGATAGATAGAAAGGGATAGATGTGGTATGCCGTTTTCAATAAACTTTGCATAAAATAGTTAATTTGCATTTAATTTTAATGGTTCAGAAAATGTCAGGCAAAATGGTCGGCCCTCGCACATGTTCACTTCATCAAATCTGACACTCTTCGAAAAAAGTTTGGACATGCCTGCTGTAGAGAAACTGACCGGTCCTCACAAACTGAAACGTGTATTTAGAGCTGATATTTTATATTTTTTTTATTTTTAGAAACATGAATTACAAAACCAAAAACATTTAATGCAAACAGAATTAACAAATCATAATTTAATCTATTTGTTATTCTGTACTCTTCCTTAACCAAAGGGAAAGAATTGTGTTTAAAAAAAAATATATTATATAGCATATATATATCCTACAAACATGATGCACTAGTGTATCATTCTCTAGTGCTAAGATGTTAAAATATCTGGAGTCTTGAATGTCAAATATACTATATGATTTAGCAGTTCCCATAGAGATATAAAGGGGAAAAGAATAACTGAAATTTTATATTTCACCACCACACCTTATTTTTGGAACATCATAAACTGTAAAAAGACAAATAAGAAAGGGCTGAACTGGTCATTTGTAGATGTATAATTCAATTAGTGAAGTACCGTATTTGCTCGATTATAAGACGAGGTTTTTTCCAGAGCAAATGCTCTGAAAAATACCCCTCGTCTTATAATCGGGGTCGTCTTCTAATCAGACCCCAAAAAAATGGCTGGGGCCATGCTGCTTACCGGTCGCGAGCAGCGTCTCTTCCGTTAGAAGCAGGAGGACAGGAAGCTTGTAGCTTCCTCACAGAACTCTATCTCCCCCTCCCTCCTCTGGGGGCGGGGCCAGAGAAGTTGCTGGTACAGCCGGTCCCCTGCAGAAGTCTTCGAGTGAGAGATCTGCAGTTCAGGTAAGGGGGTGGGGAAATGCATTTTAACCCCCTATATGCCACTCAGCCCCATGATATGCATATATACCTCCAGAAATGCATTTTAACCCCCTATATGCCACTCAGCCCCATGATATGCCTTTTAACCCCCTATATGCCAGAGTGGCATATAGGGGTATAAGGCATATCATGGGGCAGAGTGGCAAATAGGGGGGGTATAAAGCATTTCTGGGGGCAGAGTGGCATAACTGGGGGGGGGCAGGTTGGCAAATAAAAGGAAATTTAAAAAATATATTTACATGAATTAATATTTACTGGTAAAACTTTTTTTCCTATAGGGTCGTCTTATATTCAGGCTTTTTGTTTTTTTGCCTAATTTAATATTTTGATTTTGGGGGGTCGTCTTATAATCGGGGTCGTCTTATAATCGAGCAAATACGGTAATGTGAAAAATACCCATCCTTTTGATGGCTGTTCATCGGAAGCGTTCTCAACTCCTGATTTGTCTGTATGTATTAATGTATATTTGCTATGTATTTATTAACTGCCCCAATTAAATAAATACTACTACTACTACTAATAATAATAATATGCACTATATGGGCCAACTAAGCTCTTCTTATCGGAGAAGCTCTCTAGGGTTGGACTTTAATAGTGCAGGGTGAAGTTGGTAAGTTGAAACCACATTTCTGCACACTCCTTCTTTACTGAATAAACCACCAAAACCTTTTATAAAGTTGTCTTTTCTTTTTACTCGTTGTGTCTAGCCTGTGTTTCCATCCTGTGCCTGTTTATGTACCTCTTGTTTTGATTTTATGGTCTATGGACTTGATTAAATTTTGATATATTTTTCAATGGATGCTTCCTCTCTATTACTTGGTGTCAGCTGGCAACCTCTGATCCTTTGTACCTAGTGGATTTCTGCACCGGATCCCACATGCTTCAGCACCAATTGGGAGAGAGATCACTACACTTCAGGTCTGGAGCTACTCCCAACTTTGTTTTTTTGCTTTTCTTTTTACTCACCAAATTAGAACGATCCAAAGCTTCCAGTAGCTGGAAACCAAAATAAGTATATTGCAGTTCCAGTGCCATCTAGCATTACATTCTCAGTAGGTCTTCACTGCCTTTTAATTTGCTGTCTAGAACAGGATGAAGAACTTCTGCCCAAAGAAACTGTGGCAAGAAAAATCCACATCTGAGTCACAGCATGGCGTTGGTAGACTGAAACAATTATGCTTCTCATCTCTTTTAAAGAGCTATTGTGAAAGCTCGTGGAAGCGATTTTTTAGTATTAAATCCAGCTGCATTGCTTAGATGTGTGGAAATTGGTCTTGACGCATTTTGCACACGTGTGGTTAATCTGAAAATACTTTAGATTAAGTCCTAGTGTGCGAAACGCGTCAAGCGTGAAGTCTGATGCCAGCTGGTTGATGATGCAAGTCTGAGGTTGTTGATTGCTGCTGTCCAAGGACATGAATAAAGTTTTTTAATATTACTTTTTTCTGCTGTTTTGATTTCTGCTTCTTCTGGATGTGCACCCTCTCATTTAAGAGTTTGACTGTGGAATACGGACCTGGAGTGAGTCTGGTGGCATTGAGGCATCTGGAGGAGCGTTGTATTGGCGCTTTAGGCATCTGGAGTGTAGCCAAGATTTGTATGCTAACAGGAACATTGAAATTGACAATGTACAATTCAAGGGTGATGTGGAGAAGTCAGTGGAAAGGGGATTTCAAAGGTGGAGAGGATCAATGGTTTCTTGAGGATGCAGGTTGAGGGTATAAGGTAATATTGATATATATATATATAGAAAGATATATATTTCTATGAAAAGGCGAGGTTTCAGTAAACAAAGAACAAAGAGCACGGTTAGGAGAATATTGGTGATAAAAGCAGTGATAAAGGGGTGCAATGTTGTTAAGGGCTCGGTAGGTCAGTGTCAGAAGTTTAAACATAAAATATAAAACAATATTAAATGGTATTCCAATGATTTTGATGAAACTGGTAATATCCACTAAAAAACTCTCTTTTATTAAAGTTAATATTTTGTTATGAAAATGGTATATATTTGTGTGTGTGATTACAGTATGAATTATGAGTCTCCATGCTGGTCTAACACTATGCTGGTCCTAACACTATGGCAATGTTAAAATTCCTTTTCATTTTCCACTTGGGGTGAAAGTGAGGTTGATACTCTATAGATTTAAAAAATACACAACTGCAAATCCTTGATTTATTGCATTGCAAAAAGTCTTTTATAATGGAAAGGTGAGTGCACTTTATTGACTTTCTGCTAGTCTTCTATAAGCTCGTATCCACTGCAAATGCACAAGACATATTGCTTCCTGTTAGGGAAGCGACACTTACTTAATGAGCAGCTATGTCCTACTGTATGAGTCAATATGTATGCCTGAGGGAAGATAAAACACATCCTAGATATAGAGATAAATAATATACAATGGTTTTTGAGCCATATTTGTAGACTTTACATTTTTGCTCATGATTTTTACATTTGAGCCGGAATAATTTAAAATGAGTAATAATTTATGAAATCCTTCAAACTTTTCTCAAGTCAGTTTGTAGTAGTGCTGTCATATTCAGTCCAAAACTTTGTATTTGTGTCTGCCATGTACGGAAATGAAATAAATATTTGAGGCAGCTTGGAAATGAATGAGGAAAAGTGCTGTTAAAGGAGCACTCAGGCTCTATCATGTAAAATGCATATTAGAGTCTAATTTACAACTCCAATGCATTCCACTGCATGCAAATCAATGCATATCTGCTTTAGTAATTGAAGGTAGAAAATGGGGGTTGCCCCCTTCACCCCTTGGCTGTCTCTACTGAAAGCAAAAGAGTTACATTAGTATGTGTTCTGGCATAGCAACAACAAATCACATGTATACGTGATGAACATTCATTTTCAAAACAAAATGATTTTGGTGGGCACTTCATTAGCTTTCAACAGGAGAGCTACAGAGCATATGCTGGAAGTGTACTTAAGCAGGGCCGGACTGGGAATGAAAAGCAGCCCTGGAAATATTTGGACACCAGCCCCATGTATTGTATTGTGTGTGCCCACACGCCACACCCCTTACACACGCCTATCTGAGCTGCAGTAGTTACCATCCAAATAGCTATAAATCATTCTTTTTAAAACTATATTAAATTGTTTCTTTACAATAACAGAATACCACATTATTATTAAAATCACAGGAACCAGAAGTGTACCTAGGAAGTACCTAGGAATGGACAGAATCTTAACTCCTCACCATCCATGTGTGCTGGATAAAGATGGCACCAGAGCTCGGCAGATATATGAGATAGAATCGTATGTGATGGGATTGGGAGAACATCCATACACTAAAAAAGTAATCATACATGGGGCGCCTGAAGCCACAATTTAGTGCCACTAACCCTTTGCAGATGCAGATTGAAACAGAGAAAATAACACAAAACCTTTACTTTTTCCTTCACTGATTTCTGGGCCTAGAAAGTTTTGTCCTCTGAAGTGACTACAAATTCAGGAGGGTGTTTTATCTCTGGATAAGTAAAAAATAACTTGTTCAATTTATCCCTACAGAAAGTAAAGTGCCAGGAAACATATGACCAAACACACACCAGGACAGGCTCTGCCACACCGACACCTAGACACACACACCAGGACAGGCTCTGCCACACTGACACCCTAACACACACACACCAAGACAGGTTCTGCCACACCGACACCCAAACACACTGTCACAACTTACCTCTCAGGGGGCGTGGCTTTGTGTGGCACCAGATTTAACAATCCTGCAGTCCTGCTTGCTATTACCCTTGTGTGGTGTTCGTATCCAGACATGCTGCTTTTATTTCCTTTATTGTTATACCATGTACTGACTGCCGGCTTGTCTTACTACCCTCTCCGTGTATTGAATCCTGGCTTTGCTTACTACCCTCTCTGTGTACCAAATCCTGGCTTGGCTTATTACCCTCTCCGTGTACGGAATCCTGGCTTGGCTTACTACCCTCTCCGTGTACCATATCCTGGCTTGTGTGACTACCTCCTCCGTGTACTGACTCAGCTTGTTTTCGATGCTCCATTCAGCAGATCCTGCCCTACCTCTACTTTCTACGCTACTGCCATTATTTCCTCAAAGCCTGCCTATATATATATTGCCTATATATATTGCCTATACCCTGCCTGCCCGCTGCCTAGAGTCTCTCTTGCCCTGGGTGTCCCTTTGGGGCCCTCCCCATTCGGTATCTGTCAGGGTGAAGTTGCGGCCGAACAGGTTTTGGGGTACAGGTGCGTGGCACACACACCAGGACAGGCTCTGCCACAACGACACCCAAACATACACACCAGGACAGGCTCTGCCACAACGACACCCAAACATACACACCAGGACAGGCTCTGCCACAGCGGCATCCAAGCACACACACCAGGGCAGGCTCTGCCACGCAGACACCCACACACCAGGACAGGCTCTGCCACAGCGACACCCAAACACACACACACCAGGACAGGCTCTGCCACACTGAAGAATAAAAAATGTATTTTCTACACTACTTTATACAGTCATTAACTGCCCCTTTTGTGTTTTTGCCCCTTTGTGTATTGATGCCCCAGCTAGGCCCCCTTTACTATTGATTAGTTTGTCCCCACACAACCATGTGTATTGTCCCCCCTTTGTGCATTTATGTCCCCACACCCTTGTGTACTGGTTAATGTGATGCCCACACTGCCATGTGTATTACCCCCAGCCACCCACCCTCCTGTTTATATTGATTTTGTAATTCCACTCCCCCCTTGAATAAGGGTCCACTTTCCTATAACCCTATAACTATTTTCTTGGTAATGCCTTCATTTTTCTTTTTTCCTGCTCTCTGATGTGACAATCCTTTCCTTGTCATGAGGACTTGAACTTTGCGGTATCCCGGTGTGCCAGTCCGGCCATGTACTTAAGTATGCTGCCTGCATACACATCCTGGTTTCAGTAACAAAATCCAGGCACCAATTTAGGCAGTCCATACAGAATGAGCTCCAGTATGCATTTAAAAAATTAAGCACAAGTTAAGCACCAGTTGTTCCCTGCAGAATATGGAATAACCACTCACAGTTATATTGTTGCAATTTCCAAGGTCTTTCACATGATGGATAATATGGGTGAAGCCTTATGACCCAATGCTCGAGTAGCAATTACAAATGAACTTCAATATATAGAGAGAACATGACCAAATCAACTAATCAGACATATCGATTTATCATTGTTTCTCATATGCTATGATGTGGAGATGTTTTATAAATAGACTGTTTATGCTTAAATATTTAGTAGTTGCTGAGAATCATTTAACAAAGAAATGGTATATAAGAAGGAATGTCTTCTCATGGGTAAACATGCTGCTATGTTTTTATCATATAAGCTTCTAAAGGTCTCAGGATGCCATGACTTTTTGTTGCTTGAGATATACATATTGCTGAAAAGTGATGTGTAAAGAATAATCCTATGGATGACAAATACATGATTGATAAGAACATATTAAGGAAAAGTCTCCCGCACTGAGAGGATTAAATAGTCTCATGGTGCAATTTTTTGTTGTATGGTGTTAATGTAAGTACAATGCTGTAAGATATGATGGTGCTATAAGAATCAGTAAATAATTAAAACCAGTGCAAGTTATGTTGTGGTTTACATCTTAGTAGACAATTGTCAAATCTACAATTGGCTGGCAATCATCAATGTATACATTTACTATAGAGAACTTTCCTGGGATGGCTCTGTCTTTGTGATGTTGAGCTTCTGGTAATGGGATGTCATCCATGATGCAATTCCAGACAGTTGGTGAGGAGAGTTAAAAGAGACAGTGAAAGGTCATGAGAGGAAATGTGGATTAGGGTATCGTATGCATATAAGCGGTATCGGGAGCCAAAAGATGATATCAGTTGTCCATGGGAAAAGGTGTAGATGTGGAAGAGTAAAGGCCCAAGAACTAAGCCTAAGGAATACCAACAGATAGAAGTAGGGGAGGAGCAAGAGAAATACCAGTGAAATACTAGGTTAAAACAAGGGGTTACAGTAGGAGATGAGGGGTTTGGGGTTGGATCAGAGGCAATGAGATAATCATACCTGGTAAAAATAAGGGGTTACAGCAGGAGACAAGTGTATCAGATGCAATGTACCGTATTTGCTCGATTATAAGACGACCCTGATTATAAGATGACCCCCCAAATCTGAATATTAATTTAGGAAAAAAGAAAAAGCCTGAATATAAGACGACCCTATAGGAAAAAAGTTTTACCAGTAAATGTTAATTCATATAAATTATTTTTTTAATAAAAGCTATGATTGAGAAAAAATATTTTGGTTTGATTTCCTTCTATTTTCCAACCTGCCCCCCCCCCCAGTTATGCACATCTGCCCCAGAAATGCCTTATACCCCCTATATGCCACTGTGCCCCATGATATGCCTTTTAACCCTCTAAATGCCACTGTGCCCCATGATATGCCTTTTAACCCTATATGCCACTGTGCCCATGATATGCCTTTTAACCCTCTAAATGCGACAGGAGGATCCAGGTCCCCTGCAGCTCTGCGGGGCATCTGGATCTTAGTCGTCTCATAGTCAGACCTATTTGAGGTCTGATTATAAGACGACACCGATTATAAGACGAGGGGTATTTTTCAGAGCATTTGCTCTGAAAAAAACCTTGTCTTATAATCGAGCAAATACGGTAATAATAATACTATATATACACTTGATGTTTTTTTTATATACTAAGTATTTTTCGATGATATGATTGTCACATCTGGTTTGTGTTTGTTCCATATAGGATGGAAATTCTAGTCTTATTGGGCCTTAAAAGGTGAAGAGCTGCTAGAAACCATAACTCTGCAGGGGGTACAGTATATGCTGTTCAGTTAAGCCTATAGACCAAGGTGTTACATAGAGAGGTTTGGGTTCACTTGTCTTGAACCTACAGCCACAGTCCTTCATGAGTGCAGATACGAGCAAATTGCAGCAAGCCCACTTTTACTAAATGCACATGTACATATACCCTTTAGCTTTCTTTTTAATGCAGTAATGTTATGCATAGCTTCCAGTTCTCACTGTGACATTCAAATCATCAAATATGATGCTTGGCGCCTACTGCCAGCATCTTCCCTTCTTCTATGAATATATCTAATGCTAGAATGTCTAATATTTTGATGTGCCCTCATAAACATTTTCATAAATGCAAAATGTAACCGATTAAAGCTTATTTTTCCCGGCAGGACTGTACAATTTAATACTAATCTCTTTTCTGGTGACAGTTGTCACTTCCTGTATTGAATCAGATTTGATGTACCTGAAGGGAAGTGATAAAACTGCTTGCGGTTTAATTAAATGTTGATTTTTTTTAACGTAAGGAATAATCTGACAGCTAAGCGGAGCTACCCCTTCAGGTTTCCTGGGTTTAGCATGTGCTTGCGCGGATTTAACACTCACCTAGCAGATTGTTGCAGTCTGTGAAGTTCAAAAGAAGACCTCTCCAACTGCTTAAATACAATACACTTCCTCTGACCTACTTTAGGGATCTATTTAATATAAATTAATCTGGCTACTGTTCAAAGTAGCTTTTTGATAGACCACTAAATCATATTTAGCTGTTTTTTTTATTACGATGTAGGAATGACAGATCTATTTAAACTCAAAAAATTAAATTATAACCTTAAGCCATTGTCTTCTTTTCTGGAGAGGAATTATTTCAATTTATTTAAGTGGATGCTAACACGTTTTTAAGCACCACGTGCTAATCTGTAGAACAAATGAACATGTCTAGGTGAACTTTAAAAATGAAATTGAATTATTAAATTGGTGAGTTCACAAGAATTTAACATAAAATTTGTTATGTGACTTTAAATCTATTGTTTACATCCAAGTGACCAAGGGTCACTGAGGCTATGCACATTGCTGATGCCAGCAGCTTACTTGATTTAACAATTTAGTGAATCTCACCACATACTTACAGGCAATAAGCCCAATGCCTCTGACGCCACACTAACACTCCTTAAGATGTTGGATCATAACCAGCTTATTTTAAACAAATCTTAAAATACAATACCTTAGGTTATTATGTTCACCGCGGAAAGCATCTACAATGGGCAAGTGAACATAAGATCTGGACCACGTAGCAATGGAAGAAGGTGGCCTGGTCTGCCGAATTACGTTTTTTTTACATGACGTGGATGGCGTGGTACGTGTGTGCCGTTTACCTGGAGAACACCCGGCACCAGAATACATCCATGGAGGCACCACCTCGCAACTTACAGGATCTGCTGCTAACGTCTTGTTGCCAGATACCACAGCACACCTTCAGAGGTCTAGTGGTGTCCATGCCTTGGCTGGTTAGGGCTGTTTTGGCAGCAAAAGCGGGACCTACACAATATTAGGCAGGTGATCATAATGTTATGGCAGATGTGGGTATTTTCTTCATATCTTGCTTTGTAATACTTATTTCCTACATCTATTTGAATATTTCTGTCATGTCTCATTTCACTTCATTCTAGGCAAGCAGTTAGGTAAATAATACATATCTACAAATGATCTATCTTATTGTCCCAGTTTGTGATAAACGTATACGGTATTGTTTTTTTCCTCGTGCAACTTTTGTTGTGTATGGAAATAGGAGAGTGAGACAGAACTGTAGACCTCTACGTCTGCACTGCTGTCAATACTACCTCAGCCACAGCAACATCTTTACCACAACACCCCTCTGTATCCCCTATAAAGATCATGTACACCACCACTTCTGTCACAGATACACATGCTCATGGGTCCTTGGCTTCAGCTGTTAACCCTAATATAAGACTTAAAGTCCTATCAGGCATCCAGCCCTATCAGGGGCCCACCACCACTCCTGGCTTCATCATCATCATGAGTAGGGGAGTCACTATACTGTGTGACATCCAAAAAGTAGGTAATAGAAAGGAACTTAGAAGCCATGGTACTCTACTGGGATGTTGAAGTCTCCAAGTCCAGAGGGGACCTTAGAGGAGAGGAAGTGGGGAAGCCATTCCACCATGACTGTGCCCCAGTGCACAAAGCAATGTCCATAAAGACATGGTTGGATGAGTTTGGTGTGAAAGAACGTGACTGGCCTGCACAGAGCCCTCACTTCAACACCATCAAATACTTTTGGGATGAACGGGAACGGGAACGAGAATGTGAGCCTGCCCTTCTCGTCCAACACCAGTGTCTGACTTCACAAATGCGCTACTGGATGAAATATTCCCACTGAATGGATGTGTATGTGTAAGCAGGTATATGTATGTGTGTGAGTGAGTGAGCATTAATGTGGATTTGTGTGTGAACAGGAGTGTTTATGTGTGAGCATGTGTCTGTGTGTAAGCATATGTGAGAGGGAGTATGCGTGTTGAAGAGAAGAGAAAGAGATAGATTGGTAGAAAGGGGAGATATAATAAAAAGTAGAAGGGATATGAGAAGGGGGAGAGATAATCAAAAGTGGTGAAGAGATGACTAATGGAAGAGATGAGATTAATAAAAAGATGAGGTATAATGAGAAAAGGGGATCAAAGGAAAGGGAGGTAAAACAGAAAAGGGAGAAGTAAAGAGAAAAGGGAGAGAGAAAGAGGAGTGATTAAGAGGAGGTGAGATTAAAACAAAGAGAAGAGGAGATATACAGAAAGGGAAGAGATAGGTGATAAAACATTTAGACAGAAAGAGGATGAGAGATAAAGATAAAGGGAAGAGATAAACAGAAAGGGAAGACATTTCCTATTTTTTAAACTTGCATACTCTCTCATCTCCTGCATGCTAGTGTGCGTGGAAATTGTTCTTTAAAAAAATTGAAATTGACTTAGTGAAATTATAAATTAGACTTTTGTCCAGTTTGTGCAAATTTGCTACTGCAAATTTGAGTTTTCTTTGCAGGCACTCGCACTTTAGTGAATTGATCCTAGAGTTGAATTAACTTGTTCAATGATACCCTAATGAAATCTGAAGTTATTTGATATTACTTGTGCATGTTTTTTCACTGAGAATATTCAAACTGTATCTTTTCTCAAGTCTAAAAGAAATTGTATAACTAAAAAAAAAAACTGGGAAGTATTTTCTATAATTGTTTAACTAACACTTTATTTAAATTTTCATTAACAATACATTATACTGTGCAACCATAAAAATGAAGTTTAAGCAACTGATTGTTCATTCTTATTATTAAAATAGATTTTTTTCTACAGTAGGAATTCTATTATTCTACACAGTAATTCCAATTATTGATATGTCTATTAAGTAGAACAGACAAAGCTGGACATACCTTATTGACCCCTTACATTTTTGTACGCATGTTCCTGTGCATAAATGCTCAGCCTGATGCTTTGCTGGCTAGAGGCATTTTTCTTTCCCATTAAAAATTAATAGTACCTATTAAGGAGACAAAAGGCAAGGTTGTACTCCCTTGTGAGGTAATTACAGGAGAGGTGAACAGATTGTTAACTATGCATTTGCCAGCTATTTTACTGTATGGCACAAATATTTATTGCGTTATTAGTGCATGTCATAGTGATTTTGTTGAGTAAGGGATAAAAAAGAACACATTCTCAAAGAACACATTCAGGAGACTTGAGTTGATACAAAATGAAAAATACCAGCAACTCACTGATTTGCTTGTGAGTGGCAAATGTGAGTGATAATTGAATTATGAATTGTCATTCAAGTCCACTTTATAATGCATAATAAAAAATATATATATATATACACACACACACACTCACTGGCCACTTTATTAGGTACACCTTGAAAGTCCCGGGTTGGACCCCCCTTTGCCTTCAAAACTGCCTTCTTTCTACAAGGTGCTGGAAACATTCCTGAGATATTTTGGTCCATATGGACATGATGGCATCACACTGTTGCTGCAGATTTGTCGGCTGCACATCCATGATGTGAATCTCCAGTTCCACCACATCCCAAAGGTGCGCTATTGGATTGCGATCTGGTGACTGTGGAGGCCATCGGAGTACAGTGAACTCATTGTCATATTCAAGAAACCAGTTTGAGACTGGTGCATTATCCTGCTGGAAGTAGCCATCAGATGACAGGTACACTGTCATGTCATGGTCAGCAACAATACTCAGGTAGGCTTTCGCGTTTAAATGATGCTCAATTGGTACTAAGGGGCCCAAAGTGTGCAAATAAAATGTCCTCTACACCATTACACCAATTTCACCAGCCTGAACCGTTGATACAAGGCAGGATGGGTCCATGCTTTCATGTTGTTTATGCCAAATTCTGACTCTGCCATCGGAATGTCTGGAATCGAGACTCATCAGACCAAACGTTCCTCCAGCCTTTTTCTTAACTGACAGGAGTGGCACCCAGTGTGGTCTTCTGCTGCTGTAGCCCATCTGCTTCAAGGTTCGATGTGTTGTGCGTTCAGAGATGGTATTTTGAGTTACTGTTGCCTTTCTGTCATCTCAAACCAGTCTGCCCATTCAATTCTGACCTCTGACATCAACAAGGCATTTTTGTCCACACAACTGCCGCTCACTGTTTTTTTTCTTTTTTGGACTATTCTCTGTAAACCCTAGAGATGGTTGTGCGTGAAAAACCCAGTTGATCAGCAGTTTCTGAAATACTCAGCCCATCTCTCCTTTCTTTCCATCTCTCCTTTCTTCTCCTCGAAGTCAGAAGAAGAAGAGGAGGAAGACCAGGAGGAAGAAGAAGAGAAGCAGCTTTAAATGAGACAGGGAATGCGGGAAATGTAGGGAGACATAGTGAGAGCTTGAGAAAGTATGAGTATGTGTATGAGTGTGATGGGAGTTATGGTGTACCACCATCAGTGCCTGGTTCAGTAAAGTGATGGGAGTTAAGGTATATCACAATCAGTGCCTGGCTCAGTATAAAATGATAGGAGTTAAGGTGTATTACAATCAGTGCTGGGTTCAGTATTAAGTGATGGAAGTTATGGTGTACCACCATCAGTGCCATCAGACTAAGTATATAGTGATGGGAGTTACTGATGGTGAGCAGCACCAAAAAATCAACAGGTGCACGAGCTGGGCTCCACCAGGGCCCTTAATGACAAATAAACAGAGGAAGGCTCAGCACTTCAAGTTGTGAGGTGTTTTAATGTCCACACATGGGGTCTCCCTCTCCTCCGTGGTGGCTGCTGGCTGGCAGAGGGGGGACTCCCTCTTGTCCATGGCGGCTGCTGCGGCTGCTGGCTGATGGAGGGGGGCTTCCTCTTATCTGTGGCGGCTGCTGTGGCAGTCAGTCAGGTAGGTGACACTAGTGTCATACTATATAAAAGCCAACTTCACCTAAAAAACAGAGTTCGACTTGACTATCACTAGAAACCGTTTTTCAAAAACATAATACAATGCCTATTCCATTAAGATTAAATGCTTTGAATAAGATGACACAATGTTTCACAATTTGCATAAAACAGGAAGCACACAAGTGCTGGATGTGATTTTTGAGAGATATTGGCTTTTCCAGGGTATTTTGTTTAAGTTTACATTATACATACATCTATTATGTAATATGAATTACAACAAAGACATTTTCTTTTACATTGTTAGACATGTTTGCGTTGGTCGCACAGTGTGCGAGTAGCATCTCTGTGGCTAAAATGGCAGAACTATCTTATTTTCCTGTTCTGAAGCAATCACTTCCTCTCTCACCCGTCAGCATCAGTCCCAGAATCAGCTTCCATCCAAGGTATCCAAGGTCTTACAATTAAGACCATTAGATTAAGAAGCATAGACTATAACAGCAGATAGGAGCCATTAAGCCTAGCCTGCGCCTTCCTGACTCAAAGACTAAAAACTTAATCAGTCCTTGGTCTCATCTTAGATTCAGCATAGCAATATGCTAATGACACAAACATTTAATGTGGGGTTTAAGGAAAGAAAATAGTTACTTTTTATTCTTTACACAGTACAGGCACACAACAAAAAAACATACATTCTATACAAGCATAAAAGATAAGTATCCATATCGGAACCATCTAAGCTCATACTAGAGCAATCTTTATCCTTGTTATCATGTTTTGATGACCAGTAACTTATTTAGCACCATGTGAGAGTCAAAGAAGAGGATAAATGATGGAGCTCAACTCTGTCTGACTTGTGTACCACAAATGATGTTCTGGAGCAGTAGTGTATTCTGGCCTTAGTGTAGGGTGGCGTGACAGAGGAGCAAGGGGTTCTTCTGCTGCAAACTTAGGTTCCCAGTACGCAGCTGATCAAACGGTCAGTTGCAAGGGAGATCTTTGATCTCTGCAGCTCATTTACTATACCAGGGATTGTCGTGGCGTTAAAGCACAGCCTTCCTAGAGTGCTGTGCACAGCACTGCGTGTCCTTCTGAGGCAACGTTCCAGGATAGTAAATCTTATCTTGGACCTCAACAATAAAGAATATTAGCTGTAAGAGCAAATGCAGGGTTTAGCTGGCGCCGTGAATAATTTGCTGCTCAAAGGACCTACCTTCTGTTCTATTATGAGAATAATATAGTTCAAGAGATTTTTCTTACAAAAAGGTCTCATTGATATCGCTATTTAATATATCAGAACTTTGCTACTGAATTTAACCAACTTTCTGAAAGTAGCAAAAAATTTTATCCCCTGATTCCATCAATTACAGCTTTTGCTTGTTCATTTGAAGAATCAGATCAAAAGGAAGGGTTTGAAAGCATGCTTTAGATAATGCTTTACATAATTAATGTTAGATAATGGGGCCAGCTTGTCTCCTGAAGGGAAAATATTCTCTACTATTCTTTTGCATAATAATGATAAATCTGGGGCACATTTGTTTGATATAATGTTCTAATTTCTTCTCTTCTGGAGAAAGAATTATATAATTAATACACTGCTAACTGCTCTCACCTGCAATGTTCCTGTGATGTTTTACAATGTGCAATGCTGTGACTTTCCAATATTAGCTTCAAGAAAAAAAAAAGAGCTCATAGATAAAGAGGTTAATTAGTTTTGTATGGATTGGAATGCTACTTTGTTTGATCGTAACAAAAATTTTGAAATAATGACATTTTAGATTTAGAAAGCAATGTGTAAAAATATTTATCATTGGGTTACATTGTACAGTAAGTAATATTGTATTGGCTCTTAATGTTATTTATTCAAGTTTTATCAGCCAACACTAAAATATAAACAGTGTATTATTTCACTTAGATGGCGTGTAAGAAACACTTCAGACCTTGCAATGTACAGGCCTGTTGATGGATGTTATCATTACTGTGTGTGTGGCTTATGATAATGAATGAATACATCACACACTTAGCATACACAGCAAAATGTTAGTATTCATCAAATCATTGTTATATTGTAATGTCCTTGGTTTATAAGCTTATTTCAGCAAACATTTTAGAATATTATTGTTCCTCCGTCCCTTGAAAATTATTTTAGATCACAGGGAATTTAATTATTTTCCCTGTGTTTCAGAGAAGTGCAGCGCTCGTTGTGATGCCATTGGGTATTAAGCAAGGTACCAAAGGAGTCCTAGCCACTGCTTACAGACTTAATTCACAATATGAGGGCTGCAGACATCATGTGTAAATATGTTAGTGAATGTCGTGCAGGGTCCCTAAGTGGTCTCGAGCAAGCAGAGGCAATACATAGTCTTAATATATGAATTTAATTGAGAAAGAGAAAAATACACACTATTGGTAATTTGATATATACATTTAATGATACTAATTAAAAAAAACCCATCAGCTCCAAACTTTTGGGATCTCCATAGCCGCATCCAAGCAGTTTCTCTCATTCCCTCTCATCCACATAATAATCTATAAGCTTGCAAAACTTGCAAGAGCAGGGCCCTCTTCTCCTTCTGTACCAGTATGACTTTACATGCGTTAATGCTAAATGTGTATATGGTTAATTTGAATGTTATTGTTAGTTTTCAGTATTTCTTATTGTAAAAGTGCTACAGAATCTGTAGATGTTGTATACATAATATATAAGGTAACCAAGGTACCAAGAAAATAGTGATGTTGATTACGCTCTTGTAATGACAGGGCCACTGCTTCCTGGCCAAGTACAGTCTATCTGTATACCGATGGCATTCTTCCTACCTGTCTGCATATACACATTGGCAGTCTGCATGAACAGAGATCAGCAAACTAGGCAGCTGTCTTATTCCTCCATATGGGGCTGACAATATGTTTCCCTTTTACAATGTCCATTTCAAATGAACCCCACGTCCCCGAGGCTTGCGATGGATTAATAAAAGGGGATAATAAAACAGGATGAGTATTAATTGTCTGTTCTTTTGAGAATATTTTACAGAACATTTTTAATGTATGTTTTACGTGTAAACGGCAAGCTGTGTAATAAGATAAATGTGTTTAATTATGTAGATGAGTTATGCTTAATACTTGAGTTTTTTTTTTAACTGCACACTTATTAAAATGTACTTTTTGGATTTTGTGTGTCAATCTTGCGCAATCAATAGTGCCACCTGGAGGCACTATTGTATCAAAAACAAACCAGCAAAAGCATTAGCTATAATCACTTGCAGGGGGTAGTTTTAATGAATGGTCAGAAGACATTTCCCACTATGAGCATTCATTTTAAGAAAAGTAATACAGAGAAATTTCAGTAAATGGCATAGCTTTAGTTGTCTACCGGAATGATGTATTGCTGCGGTTCTGCCATTAATGCTACAATATTCTTCCAGCCAGAATTATGTACTGTAGTAGACATCTAATGCATTCTGCAATGGTCACTTCCCAGATTTGGTTCATGCATTTAATTGGCTCTCTAATAAAGTGTAAGCATTGGCTAAGTACAGTTATGATATATATTCTTGCCAAGTATAGGAAAAATAGGATCTCATATGGTTTCTATTAGTCCTTACATTTCACTCCCTCCTACTGTTCAGCCTAGCCATGTTCATCCATTCTTATAGTAAAAGAATTCTCTCCCAGGAATCCATAAAGAGATAAAAATGCATCTTCATTAATTGTGGGCATGAGGGAAAAGTAGCATACTGCATGGAAAATAAATCAGGCAATTAATGTCTAGTGTATAATACATACACTCTATTCATATGCACATGGAATTAGAACAACTTTAAGGCAGTGTGACTAAATTTATTATTGAAGATTCTATCATGCTCATCAGCTTTGCTTGGATTAATGATGTTATGGGCATGAACTTTTCAACAACCAGTTTTACAATGGAAAATCATGATTGATTTCAGTTAATTTTAATATTATTTCATTATTTGTAACTACTGGTGCAGCTCAAGAAGCAGCAATGCAGAATTACAGTGAAATATCCTGGATATACTTGTAAACCTACATAACATGGGGAAAAATTAAATTCCAGCCAGAGGTTCTGAGGATTATACAGTCAGGTACTGACTCCTTATCTGACTTAATGATATCTGAGCACTCCAATGAGTCCCTTCCACTCTAGTATATCGTATAGGATATATGGAAATCCATGGTTGAGCACAAGTGATTAACAAGTAATGTGACTATCATATGTTCTTCGATATTGTTATTAGAACCTTTGTGATGGGCTATTAAAGAGTAAATATTTGAAGGATCTCAGAATCAATACATTTAAATAGATTCCCAGTGTGGTCATAGGCTTATCAGTGAAATGTGGCAAAAAAAAAGTTAATTAGAGGTTTCCAGGATTGAATCACATTTATTTTCTCATAGCTCAAATAGCTGCCTATGGTAAATGATTGAACACTGCTATAACTGAGCTCATTGGCAGTTACAAGTGCTCATAGTTCAGACAGTGGTTACCGGTTTATATCTGCACATTCCAACTTTAATAAAAAATAGAGCATTGCTGTACCCATCAATGTTCTTTTGAGCTGTTCCTAGCGATGATAGATACATGTTTTCTTCTTCTTTCTTCCTTATTGGTTATCAGTTATATTTAGGTCTCGGACTCTAGAGATTTGGCATACATTATGTCATACAGAATTTAATTTTGGGCCCTGTTTGGTACATTCTAATAGACTATGTAATGTTATCAAACTCTTATAAGAGTTTAGAGTCTAGAATAAGAAAACGTGTAGCACTAGCTACTGTGTTATAAGAATGTTCAATAAACACATAAATAATCTACCGATGATTTATGCTATTTAATGAGCCATTGAATTCATGCTACCATTTATGTGACACTTTTAAGTTTGAATAATTAATCAAAGTTGCAGGAGTGAGCCTTAAGTTACTGGAACCTTTTTACAATGGGTAGGTCTGGGTTTGTTTATGTGTCTGGGTATGTTAGTGTGTATGTGTGAGTGAATGTGTTTGAATGTATGGGTATTATATATATATTTGCACTTTTTATCAATATTTGTTATTAATGTTTAACAATACAATTGGTTATTCAAAAATTTAGGAGGGATGAACTGCAGGGGGCATATAAATATCAGACTAAATACTTATTTATTTTAAACCTGTGGAAATTGAAATGTGCAAATTTTTAGTATAGTGAATAATTAATTCATTTAGTATTCAAAATAAGTGCAAAATTAATTTTATTAAATAAAACAATGAAGTTATGCAGCATTAACAGAGATGAGGATGAGCTCCTTCTCACACTGCCAGCTCCTCATAACTAATGGAAGGGATTGAAGTCCCCCATCTGTGGAGCCTCAACCTCTATGCATGCAGTCACAAGAGTGAGTTGTGGAGTATGTGCAAGAGGTAAACTTCCTGCAAGCCTTATTAAATGCTTGGTACATCTCCAATTTTTTGAATCTATAGTGGAGGAGATAACTGAGACGCAGGTAAGTCAAGCTTAGCTGCTTTGAGTGATCATTTGTTACACAAGTTCATCCACTGTACCCATTTTAGGGGCCCCTGCTAAATTGTATATATAATCTGAAGTCTAGAGGTTCATATGCCTCTCTTCTAGAAGGTGCTGTCCTCAGATCCATAGCATAAGTCCATCCTTAACATCAGAAAAAGCCAAGCATCAAGTATAACTGCTCAAATTCTGTGCCTCTTTGTTTCTGAGGTCACTGATTTTCCAGGCTAAAATGCGCTGTTAGATAGTCAGTATTACTTGGGAACACAATAACAAGTATGTTTCTTGTTTAGTAAAAAGCCATATAACACAAAGAAAGCATATCCTTGTGAAGTAGAGCATCTACAATACAGGGACTGCGGTGTTGTCCACAGACAGCAGTTTGCAAACATTGCAGAGTATAATTTTCCAAGGATTTGGAATCATTGTGGGTCAAAATATAGTCTGAAACACTTAAAGCTTTAATTCCAGATATCTAATTATTATTGAAGCTCCTCTTCCTTGGTACTAAAACTAAGACCAGTTTTCAACCTTGGTGCTGCTTTAGTATGTAGCTATTATATAGTAGATGTAATAAACATGGAAATGCATTTTGGCAACAGCTTCAACTTACATCACATTATCCAGTACCCAAGGTGATAAAAAGTAGTCAACAACTCAAAAAATTATGATTCCTGCTGAACAATTTGTGGTCACCCCTCAAGCATACGGACCTTTGTGTAAAACACATACAACACATCCTTAAAATATATATTTTCAGATTAAACCAAATTCATACAGATTTTGTAGCATTCCATCCTTTACACCATTAGAAATTAATAGAGATATTTAATAGAGCATGAATTAAATAGTTTTTTTTTCTGGTAGGTATCTTACCCCTAGGGTAGATATCTATGTATCACAGTAACAAATTGGATTTGCAGAACACTTGTATTTCTTGCAGTTAACAGAAACTAATGAAAGAAATATTTAGAGGTTTTACAAGGTGCATATCTTCTGCATGTGATACATTGCTTTAGAGAGAAATTGTAATCGAACTGGATTTACAGTAGGTTAAAGCTACAGCTGACTGCGTTTACAATGTCATTTAAAGGGTTGTGCCATGTATTGTGCTGTCAGGGTAATTGCAGTATAATTTGACTTTGCTGATATTTAAATATTTACTGTAGAAGAAGATTAAATTTGCATGAAAAAAAAAAGTTGTTGAAGGAGAACTGTCTCATACATTTTCTGTCAAAATGTGAAAAGAAAATTGGCAGTAAAACTAGAGCAGTTTTTACATTTATGCCATCTTTAGGGTTTTGAGAGTGCCACACGACATCTCTTCCTTTCACAAGAATAATATTGGCAAAACATTATCTACAGTCATACAAATTTTCTACAGGAAAAACAAGAAAAGATTAAAAAATGTTGACATGTTTCCGGTAGCTGTTTGATAATGACATATCGCCTTAATGTCAACAAACATCTGAGAGGTAAATGATGTAATCGCAGGCAAACATTGTAATTTTTATTTGGTAAATATTTAGAAGGGGCATGACAGATCAGAAAAAGATTTCTGTTGAAAATCAGCATTCTGAGTTCTAAGTGTGTGTAAAGGGCCCTGGAGGATTGTGACGCAGGCCAGCTGTCCAGATTTCCACTGTAGAATTGGAAACTTGCTATATTGTTTAATTGATAATGGTGATTTTATAGGGGCTACTTTATACGACAGAAAGATAAATATTGTATTTTATTGTGTTAAGGTTGCAGTGTTTAAAATGTATATTACTGCAATATTTTGTATAAATCATAAGTATACCTGCATCTGTTAAAACAGCCATAAAATAGACCCTATGATAACTGGCTAGTCCTAGGCCTAGAGTGGCAGTTATGGGGGGGCAGCAGCCCCTGTGGCTCACAACCAGGGCAGATTGCCCAGTAGGCAATCAGGCTTCTTGGTGCACCACTGCTCCATGGACCAGTTGGGAAGATCCTGTGACCCTGAGGTTTTGATAAAGCTCTGCAATCAGGCCATTCACCAACGGAGCCATCTCTCCAACATCGAGAGTTTTAAAACAACAACTCTCCTGTTAGCGCATAGACCCCTTTAGCTACGAATCAGGGTGACCATTTCAGCCACTTGTTCCAGGACAATAATACAATTCTCATACTGCTGACCAGCCACGTATGGTGCTGCCCCGTAGTAAATGGGATGTACAAACTCACAAGTCATATGTCGGCAACACGTGTAATGTGAAATCTGTATGTGTTTTTTGAAAAATAGCTGATGTGGCAACCGAGTCACTTAAATAGCTTTGGTAAACCACCCCCCACATACATACTCATATAGAATTTGCTGAATGTATAATCCTAAAACAAAGGGTGTCCATCTTTGGACGTAAACTTTGGAAGATATATTAGCAGTTATATTCTATATCTTTAACACTTGTTTTTTTTTCTGCCTGCTTGTATACACTGTGTCAACATGCTTTATTTTTTATGCTGATAAAGTAGTTTTATTCAGCCAGCAACTGATTGCACTGCATAATGCACAATTGTGGTTTTGGATAATTGCCCAGACATTACAAAACAACCATCAGCTAATTAACATAATACAAGCTGATTCTTTACTTCTTTGGCGTTCTTTTCTTTCCTATAATTACACAAAACACCGTCTGCATTTCAGTGTTTTACCCAACTCCAGTGCTACACAATTATTCCTTAACGAACATGCTATTCATTTTATTACCTATGATTGACGTAGCACTTTTCAGATCCCCTTTAATAAAATCACACCCACTTACAGTTTAGCATTAGGACCTTTTTTGTTAGCAATTACATTTCTATTATTCTAAACTGCATCCAATCATTGTGCGATATCACTGCGGAGAACAGTTTCTGATTTCAGTCTTAACAAAAAAAAATGTTTTGTGTCACCAGGGAACTCATTATACGGACAAACTTCCCCCTGTTAAGAGTTACTGCTTTAATTAGAGTAAGAAATAGCTTCTGGTATGAAAAAATACATTTTAGGGAAGAAAGTAATATGATGACACAGTAGTTTTTTTTTCCACAGAAACAATATTGCGAGCCTGAATTATTGAACAGCAAGACATGATAGTAATGAAGACTGAAATAATGTAAAAGGTAAACAGCGCATTACTAGGACTTCGGAGAGTCCAGTGGGGACAGCTGGACTATGAAACTGGCTAAAGAAAAAATAATCCAGTGCATCGTTTCCAAGTTTGTTGACCAATAATTCATGTTTTTTTTTTCCCATAAATAACAGTTTTCTTCAAAGACACTAATTTTGAAGTGATATGTATACCAAGAGCATAATGAGATGCGCAAATCCAGGTATGCTTTGCAGTTTTCTCTGCAGATCTAATTCTGGAGATTATTATCTGACTGATTTTCTGGTTATAATTAAAGTATTAAAACTCCTACAATATTTTCTGGTTTTCAAACCTATAAACGGAGGGTGATAGCTTTTATTATCTGCTATTGCAGTGATACACTTGCCTGACCACATACAATTGAAGACACAATTGTGTCCCATGATGATGTCCCATAATAGTCAGTCATGCTAGGCATTCTCAATATGGTCTCTATAAATACAGGGCTGGGGCCCCATACATACCATGCAAACCAAGAGGTTATCAAAGGGGCCAGTAAGCATGTTTACATGCTTCATTTGTGATTTTTCTAGTCCCTTCTATAAAGTATATTATTTGTCTTTTTAACCTTTTCCGTACCAAGGTTTTTTAGTACCCTACGTACTTAAATCGCGATTCCTCTTTCCTCTGTTTGAAGTACCCACACACATTTTTTTTGTTTTCTGGAAAAATAGGCCTTTCATTTGAAACCATAAAAATGTGCAAAAAAATAATAGTTGTAACTGCAAATATGGAAAAAAACAAAACACTATACTAAATTTAAAATGTAATTTTTTTTTTTGTGTTGGCATTTCTTTTACACAGGTAGGTGCCAATGATGAATAATGACACAATTTATGTTCAGCAATATCCCTTGATTATAGACATAATCCACATACATAATCCACATAGAGGGCCAAATCTATCCCTTACATAGTACCCTATAGGGTATTATTTTTAATACTTTTAATGGCTTAAGCGGGGTGGGGTGGTATGATTTCTACAAGCAGTGCTAGGTTAATGGGATAGCAGCCAACATATTTTTTATCATGGGCGTTGAATGAGCTCATGGAACCTATTTTTTTTTGCATCCTACATTACTATTTTTTTCTGGTTTGCCAAAGTGAATGTCCTTGAGGTCCACTCAGCTAGCATATATATTAAAGTATACAGTATTATTTTAGTATACTATTATGGTTCGCATTTGCTGTGTGAAGACCAAATTTCATTCTTACATTTTTGAATGTTATCCATAAAAATCTCTTCTGTTTCTCAGAAGACTCCTGTATTCATGCCTGGAGTGAGATGTATAAAATATTATTGATTAAATTTAACATAATCCCCCCCCCCATCAGTTTTCTGCTTGTGCTTGATGAAGTGTCTGATGGCTTTAAGCATGTAAAAAAAGGTTACTGTTGTAAGCTTTATGATACACCTTGTAGCAAAAATGCTAAATAATAATTAACTCACTTTTATTACTGGTGTAATGTGTTGTCCCCAGAAATGAATTGTATCATATCTCTGCTACATTAATTTTGGTGTAATTTTATCCTCCATCCCTTCCTGTTTATAGATTTTTAATTTATCACCATTGTACTAAAAGTTTTAATTAGAGAAAATTTTCGTAATATGGCGTATTTTAGTTGAGTGTGTTAATGTGTCTTTGGACTACTTTTACTTTAGTAAATATTGGGCAATACAGTGAGAACAGAAGAACCTACACTTCCTACCTTGGGACAATACGCTTGGATTATCTGCATATAAAGTGGCTTTTCCAAACAGCTTGAAAAGTCATAACCAGTATTATAAATGTTTAGTCTTCCGTAATCATAGAACTCTTAACTACCACTGAGAATCATGCCAGCATTCACATCCAGCTGAGCCACAATTACTAGTGGTTTGTAAAGCAAGATTGCAACATTTAAATGACCAACGTGAGCCTGTGAATACACGCATGATCTACAAGCTTTATCCACAAAGGCCACTTGCAGGCAAGGTCGTTAGGGCAATAAACATATTGTTCAATTACATACAGAGCAGAGCTAATTGGTTAATCACTTGCTATTTCTGGTGTCCCTTTTCACTTTTTTATGCAAATGTGCCGCTAACTGAAGTTTTCACGTGCTGCATCATGAATAATATGCGCTGGAATCACAGATAGTCACTGACTTACAAAGGATAGATATTATAATAAGACTGGTGAGCATTCATAATGTAATATGTATACTCCCAAAATCCAGACACAATGTTATATTAGAAATCTGTAAAGGAATTTGGGCTTAACAATGTTAATATAACATTTGTATATTATAATTCACACAATGTGCCTCTTTATAAAGGAAAGTCTCTTTTTAAGACCCCAAATCCTTCTATCTCTATTTCCTCCCACTTATGAGTTTTAAGACCTCAGGATGTATGCATGGGATATGAATGCATGTATTCTACCATCCTAAAGTCTGCCGAACCCCCCATGCATTTGCAAGGGGGACAACATGGAAATTTAAAGGGACCACGCAGTTATCAAATGTGTTAAACTGCATATTACCGTATATTTCAATATATATTAATCAGCCACATAAATACTCTTGGTGAAATCCTGCCCCTATCCACACCTCTAACCACATCCCTTAAAATTAAATTATCTCTTCTTGGTTATTTATAGGTGAAAATTACTTCCAGGTGCAATACGACTTATGATAGAATTTATGTTTATTTTTTATACCGCTTGTATTTGTAATGTATTTTGTAAAACCAAAAGCACTCTCGAAGTAACAGTAAAATGTAGCTCATTAAAAGTGCCACATTAATGTTTAACAGTTGGACTTTACTTCCCTTTAGTGTTGGGTTTATACAATTTCATTTTTATGTGGATAAAACACTAAAGATCAATAAATACAAAATAATACTTGTTGGCTGGGAAAAAAATAATGACTGCACACAATTTTACAACTAACACTTTAGGAAGAATTATACATGATGGCAACACATTTCCTAACTAATTAGGTTAATAAGGGCCGCAATGAAAAGAATCAGCTTTGGCCATTACCATATCCTCTAATATAGACATTAGAAGCAGAACAGACCAAAAACAATCAATTACTGTAGCTATTTACAATATCAACTAACTATGTTTCTTGACTCCAACTCTTTACTTGACCCTCTTCAATCTGGATTCCACATTCAACATTCTACTCAGGCCGCCCTTACTAAAGTTACTAATGACCTGCTCACTGCTAAATCCAAGGGCCGCTACTGTATGCTAATCCTACTAGATCTTTCTGGTCCTATTGACACTGTGGACCCCCCTCCACAGCCTACCTTTCTGATCATACCTCCAGCGGCTTCCTCTCCAGTAACACTTCTCCCCTTCCCCCCTCAGTTGATGTACCCCAAGGTTCAGTTTGAACACCCGTCTGATGTCAATTTACACCACCTAACTTGACAAATTCATTTCAAACTCTGGCTTCCAATACCACGTATATGCCGTTGAACCCCAGGTTTGCCTATACACTCCTTATCTCCGTCCCTCCATCTTAGATTATATAACTAACTGCCTAACAATTCCTAAAACTCAATTTCTCCAAAATGGAATTTCTTACCTTTCCTACCTTTTCCCTCAACAGTTTCCCTCAATATCAGTGGTTGCCATTCATCTGCCAAATCCAGTCTGTCTCAAAAAACTGCTGTCCTTATATTGTCTGCATTCATTCCTTCCTAACACAAGATGCCATTAAGAAGGAGGTTTGCAGGTGATTCTCAGTCTTACTAACTTTACTTAACATTGTGAAGGGCCAAAAAATTAGATTCTCATCCAAGAATAGCTTGGATGGCCCTGGGTAACACATATTTAAATTGCTGAGGGAGATGAATAAATCCCAGTGAGTGCTCAATAGATTTATGGGCAAGCATTTCGGTACATACCGCCAAATTTACCACTTAAGAAGTTGCTCTTAGTAATAAGGTATTACTATATTAATATGAGAATATTGGAAAACTCCCTAGCTATAATCATTCACCCTGTATATAGTATATTATCAGACTGTGTGCAGTGGTTGGGTACTGATGCATACAGAACAGCCACAACACAGAGTTTAGTTGTAGTCAACAGTAATGCTGTTGGACCAGGCTGGGAACATGTAGGATTTCATGGTGGGTGGTGAACCCGTCATATCTGTGCTGTGATCTTGGTGGCCCAATGGATTTTAACCCCTCAAAATCCTCAGTTACTGATTCAAACCCTAGGTGAATTTGTGTCAAGTATGTCACCTTATTATTTTAACATACCAGTAATTCTAGACATGTTCTGTAATTTGTATGCTTCATGGATTTGTTCTAATATCTGCTTTGTACAAAACGGTGTTGCATTATAATTTCAATTTTTTTACTGGATTGAATAAGAAGCTGGTCGAATAAGAAGATAACTTCAGTGAATACGAAGCTGACCGAATAAGAAGCGAACGTCAGCATCGTTAAATTGACTTTAGCCTAGGAGCCTCCTGGGTTTTTGCAATATCTTTGTAGATGCAGAAGCAGATGGTCTCAAAAGGTGAGGACTCCACTGTCTCTTGAGAGACAGAAACGATCCATATAACTGTTGGTGCCATTGTCTTGGCACTTCCCCATTGGTGCTTTAATCCACAAATACCCTCTACCACTCTACTAACTTAAAAATAACATAATTGGTTAATATAAGAAAAAATGACATTAGAACACTTCTTTTAAATGTGTGCAGAAAATAGTGATTATGTTGTTTTTGTTAAAAACATTGCAGAGAACACCATTTGAAAAAATCTATACTTAGTTCTTCTAATGAACAGTATAGAAAAAAGATTTCGCATAGCGGTGTGCGTATTTCTTTATTTTAGACTGAGAGAAACAGTAGGGAAATGGATTTGCCTTGAGTTAGTTTCGCAACTACAGATAACATAATAGGTTATTGTACTACACAGTTTGGGTCATGTAAAAAGGATGTAAGGCACAGTTAATTAAACTCGCTTACATAAATCCCAACAGGATGCTAACCCAGATTCACTGAGCCTTTAAACTTTCTGCAGTTTCATTAACATCTGTGACTGAACTACTGAACTTGAAACATATGGACTTAATATAACATTTTAAGTAGAAATATATCACCTTCAAGTGTTGCATATGGAGTTTCATCAAATAAACTCAAACGTTTAAGGGTTAGGGAAACAGTTATTCATATCTACCCTTGCTTTGTGCATTATATTATGATTGTAAATAAAAATCACAGCTAGTTAAGTATTCTGAGGTTCAATTTGTGTTAAACAGTGTTTAAAATAATAATAATAATAAGAGAAGGGTGTTTTACTTTAGGACAATGCTATTTATAATATCCAGTTTCATGGAGTATCACTAAATATTGTTAAATGGAGTAAGTTATCTGTGTGTGATCTCAAGGACATAAAACTGTACAGATTTTATAAAGCGTCAGTGGTGGCTCAATGATACTCGTGCCTTTTATATTAAAGGATCAATTCAGTGTTGAATTGGCCGATTGATGAGTAAATGCATTTGCCACCAATGCACATTTTAAACAGCAATTCTGGTGCCCAAAGTGATCTTACTAACATGGCAACCAATAGAATGGTGCAAACAACATTTCATACACTTTATTCCATTACAATACTCAATATGTCTTCTCATCATTCCTTACCTAAAGGAACTGACCTGTGTACACAGGTGTCTGGAGGGGGGCAAAAGGGGGCACTTGCCTTCCTGAAAATTCAAAGAGGTCCAGAGCAGCAACAGGGGAGGGAGGAACAGTAGGCTGTTTAGAGTAGCTTGACTAGACATAGAGAGCAGAAAAAACGCCTAGTAGTCAGGTGGGGAGTGCAGCAATGTTTTTTTTTTTATTAATTCTGTAATTATGTACACCCTGCTGTCAGTGTTTGGTCTGCTCTATTTCTCTCCCTCTAGCTGGTCTCCTCCCCTTCACTCTTGTTGCTGCTCCTTCACAGGCACAGAGTCCCCACCTGAGCAGAGACGCGTTTGAAACATGTATTGCAGCTAGGGTTAGTTAATGTTCCATTTCCTATGACTCTCAGTCGGTCTCCTATGTTAAGCACCATGGGAGTATTCAACAAATGGAGTACAAAGATTAGCTTTTATATCATTATGGATTGGTACTGCAGCGGCTGTGGAAAGCACATCTCATGATTCTCAGAGATTCAATTGGTTTGCTAAACATCATGAGAAAAGTAATAACAGTGCCATATGTTAGCCACAGCTATTTTGGTTCCAAGCATTTAGGTCCCTTTTTTACTACAGCCTAACTACTCTCTTATCATAACACTACACTACACACTAACTTTTTTGTTGTTGACTGCAGCTCCCATGTGATATAGTGAACCGTTATAGTTGTTCCTAATCTTTGCCACACCAGCTATAGTAATGGAATGTTCTCATGTAGCGCAGGTACATGCTGGTCTGTTATCTACTACTACCATCATCAAATATTTTTTCTATTAATAGGTAACTAACATTTGCCCTCCACCAGGAAACCCTGGTTAACAAAGATGCTCATGGCTGTATACCTGGTGTGACCCTGTTGAAAATTGAAAATGATAACTGAGACCAATCTTTACCTCTGCCTATCTTGATGTCTACACAATTTCATATGACATTTCTAAACTATTCATTTTTTTAATACAAAAATTATTCAGCTATTTTAATCAACATATATTTTTTTACAATTCTTTTTAAGCTTTAGCACTTTGTCACCTTTAATCCCTATAATTATTTTTAAGATCTTAAAGTACTATCTAAATCCTGTGTGTTGCTTTTTTGAAGACAATTTATTCTGAGAATCTTATTGTGTTATAATATGTGCAGTACTTGTTCTCATAGTGATTTTCTTAAGAGAAAGATAAGAGTGGTTAAAAAGTTACATAGACTCTCATTTCTTGTGAAGCTTCTGAAATGTTACCAAAAAAACCCTCATTTTTTTCAATGACTGTCTGATATATGTAAATAACTTTCTTAAAAAAACTTCCATATAACATTTGATTTCTAACTAATTTTTCTTATTTACAGATGAGAGTTAATTTAGTTTGTTCATTTTACCTGGATATGTTTACACATTGAGCCCACAAAACTGACTAGCATTCATGGGGAGAATTTGAAAATATGTGTATATTCTTCAGATTGATACTCTGTACCCCATTATTCCCAATGTGGTGTGCAATTCTGCTAGTGTTTCTCTATTAATTGTAGTATGTAGAAGCCTTAAATGTGATAACCATGAAATCTTTCTAATCATAATCTAATGAGAAATAGTCACATAGTGATGTGGGAGCACTAAAGCAGAGGTCTGAATTGATAGACTTCGCACTTCCACAGCTGCATAGAGGATGGGAAAGGTAAGAAATGGTGAGGGGGGGGGCAGTGTATATGTATATGTGCATGTGTTTGTAAGCTCGTGTGTGTGTGTATGGGCAGGTGTGTGTAATAGCAGTGTAGGTATTTGTGTGTTTGTAAGCTGGTGTGTGTATGTGTGTAAAGGCAGGTGTATGTAAGGACAGTGAATGTGTCTTTATGAGCATGTATGTATAAAGGCAGCGTGTATGGGCAGTCGTGTGTAAGGTTAGTGTATGTGTATATGTGTGTTCATGGGCAGGTGTGTGTGAACAGAGCCGGCCTTAGGAGTTCTGGCGCCCTGTGTGGACTCCTCTGGTGCCCCCCCATCCCAAAAAAAGAAAGGAATAAAAACTTGTAACAAAACTTGTAACAAAACCCCAATCACTATATACTACGCCAAACACTGATGTGGTGTAGGCCTACCACTTCATTGTCTACCCCCTTTCCCTGTCTCACTCCCTTCTCCCTATATACCCCCTCCTAACTATCTACCCTTTCCCTCTTTGAAGTTCACTTACCTTTCAGGAGTCCTGCGGTGGGGGTGCAAGGCCTCTGCCTCCCAGCTCTGCCACTGTATGGAACAGTATAGAGTGATGGGAGTTATGATGTTCTTTTAGAGCATAATTAGATCATGAAAAAGACATTGGAAATGGTACAGCATAACACCCATCACTCTCACACACTTACCAATCCACACATATACCAATCCACACGCATACCAATCCACACGCATACCATCCACACGTATACCAATCCACACACACATACCAATCCACACGTATACCAATCCACACATATATACCAATCCACACATATATACCAATCCACACATATATACCAATCCACACGCATACCAATCCACACGTATACACTAATCCACACATATATACCAATCCACACATATACCAATCCACACGTATACCAATCCACACGTATACACTAATCCACACATATATACCAATCCACACATATATACCAATCCACACGTATACCAATCCACACGTATACCAATCCACACGTATACCAATCCACACATATACACTAATCCACACATATATACCAATCCACATACATACCAATCCACACACATACCAATCCGCACATACACTAATCCACACATATACCAATCCACACATACACTAATCCACACATACACCAATCCACACACACACCAATCCACTCTCACTCTCACTGAATGCTTTCCTACCTTTCCTCTTTTCTCCTTACAGCTCCTTTTCCTTCTCTTCGCTCCTCTTCTTCAGTTCTTCTGTCTTCTTCCGGTTCAGAGGGCACGGACAGCGGTGGGCGCGGCTTCAGTGTTGTGCGCCGGGATCTGACAACAAACCCCGGCGCACAGCAGCTGTTGCCGCGCGGATCACAATGGAGCGGTATCGGAGATCCTTGAACCGGTTTAAAATCACTCAAGGGAGCCGGAGGTCTGTTAAAGACCTCCGATACCGCTCCCTTGCGAGCCTGCTCCTCCAGCGGCGGACATTACTGTCCATGTTTGGAGGGGTGCCGGGTGCCCCCCTGATGAGCGGCACCCGGTGCGGACCGCCCCCCCGCTAGGTACGCTGCTGGCGGCAGCGGTACGCTACGGTGGCGTTGGCGGGGTCGGACCCTGCGGTGGCGGCGGACCCCGCGGCGGCGCCCCCTGGAGTGTGGCGCCCTGTGCGTTCGCACAGGTCGCACACCCCAAAGGCCGGCCCTGTGTGTGAAGGCAGTGTGTAAGAGCAGTCTAAATAAGTCATGATAAGCATATCTTCAATAAATGCATTGCTGTCTGTTTGTCATGAAACTGTTGTCAGTTTTACAGTCTTTAATACTGTTTAATACATATAATACTGAATTATCTAAAAAACTAAAATGTGCAATACAATAAGGGATTTTATATATATATATATATATATATATATATATATACAGCTTAATTTATGACATATATATTACATATAGGTAAAGTATGGATGTCTGTCATCAACTTTTGCTGCATTCATATAGGAAAACCATGGATAAAGGACCCTCATATCAAAGTTTATCATTCACTTCTTTAAGTAATTACTACCTACACAGCACATATTGCTAAGTACTGTCAAAATGCATTTGCCACAAACTAAAGAAAAACAGTGGGAGTTCTCATTTAAAACGATGGTATTACAGTTTGTGATTGTACCTCACCTAGAGGTTTGGATGTAATATTAAGAAGTTTTGCTTTGCCAATAGGTTGGTGTATAAACGGACCATCCTCACATTAGAAGTGATAGGGGGTAATCCAGTAAGGGGACTATAACATTCATGGGCATAAAACTATCCTGAATCTAATACAAGACCAAGGGCTGTTTAAGGTCGAAGTCTTTACATCAGGAAAAATGGGCAGACTAGATGTGTCAAATAGTTCTTATCTGCTGTCAAGCTCTATATTTCTAAATTATCATTTTTTAAATGTAAATGGATTATACAACGTATGTACAATGGAAAAACGTAATCTCATAGTACTTAGGAATTTTGAAAAGTGAATGGCTACTTAAATGCCTTTTCTTTCACTATGCTGTTTTCACTATATACTTAAGAGGCTAGTTAAAAGAAAAGTGCTTTGATAAAGATTTCTCACTAATAAAAGTATTGAGAAAGATAACTGTACAGAACTTCTGTCAATGCCATCCAGAGATATTACTGAGAACAGTGCTTCATAACTTCATTCACTTCAAGGATAAATAGAGGAGCAATTTGCCATTTGAACCAAATTAGATCAGACTTTCAGTTCAATCAAAGCAGCTGGCAGCTGGATGCAATAATCTGATTTCCTGACACTCTGAGTAAAATTGAAGCCCTCGAAAAACCTCCTGCTGCTCCTAAGCATAAAAGGGAGTTTGTGGGAAAAGCTTTCTGTTGACTAGTTCTCTAAAACTACACATAAAAATAATTGGCTGGCTAGAAACACAACTTAATAGTATTTAAGTGCATACACGTACATTTCCCATTCTTTGTACTACCAGTTTCATTGCCCTTAACAGGCTTGTATGTAGCCACATTTACTGCTCTAAGACTTCCTATTTACAGCAACACATGCCACATCAAAATGCTAGTTCATGATAACATTTGTATCAATATGGTACTAACTGATTCCACAATACTGTGTAGTGTATTCACACAAGTAAATCACATATTTAAACATGACAAGTTGTGTTGTATTCACTAAGTGGAGAGCTGCAAGGCCATAAGATTGCCATGTTAGCTATTTTTTTACAGGACAGTTCTAGTTTTTACATGTTGCTGATGACCATCTAGTGGCGTAACTTCAGGGGTCGCAACTTTGACGAGGCTCATCTCTTTAGAGGATCTGGACGATCCCTGTCACCACGTGTTCCTGTCTCATGGTGCCTGTTCCAACTTGTTCAGAAAGGGCCCTTCTGACCTGAACATTACGTGACCCTGCTGTGGATGTCTATGTATAAGTGTATATGAGCATGGGTGTCTATGTATAAGTTAATGTGAGCATGGATGTGGATGTATAAGTGGATGTGAACATGGATGTCTATATATAAGTGTGTGAACATGAATGCCTATGTATAAGTGTGTGAGCATGAATGTCTATGTTTAAGTGTTTGTAAGCATGGATGACTATGTATTAGTGTGTGTGTGAGCATGGATGTTTATGTACAAGTGTGTGTGAGCATGAATGTGTATGTATAAGTGTGTGTGAGCATGAATGTGTATGTATAAGTGTGTGAGCATGAATGTGTATGTATAAGTGTGTGAGCATGAATGTGTATGTATTAGTGTGTGTGTGAGCATGAATGTGTATGTATTAGTGTGTGTGTGAGCATGTGTCTGTGAGCATGTATGTGTAAGAGTTTGTATGGGAGATTTAGTGTGTGTTAGCAAAAGTGGTGTGAGAGTGAGTGTGTGTTAGTGAGTATGAGTAATTGTTTGTGTTAGCATGTTAGCAGTTAGCATGCATGAACCCCTTCATATATTCTGGATGGGCAGTATGGAGGCAATTAAGATGAATGTTCTACCTCGCATAATCTATTGCGCTCGCTCCCCATGCAGAAACCATGAACAACCATAAACTTGTTTCAATCTCTAACACAGAAATAAATCTACAAGGGAAAGAAACCTAAAATAAAAAGGACTGTCCTCCAACTTCCAAAGTCAGAAAGGGGTTTACAAACCCAGGCTTTGTACTATTATTACTTGGCCCCATCAAAGGCACAAACAATTACTATATGTTTTAACCCTGAAACACCAATAATGCTCCTCTTGGAGAATAAGGTCGCTGCTTCTATATTCACCAACTGTTGTGGACTCCTCCAAACAAAAACCGGGGATTACCCCAGCTGCACCTGGCTTTGAACCATTCACAGGGAGTCTGGGACGGCACAGCCTACGTCCTCCTAGATCAACCCGCAAAAGGTAGGACTAATGCCACTAGACACCCTTAAGATGATGTCCAAAGATCTGGATATGAGTCTGTGGCAAAAAGTAGGCATTATATCCTCTGATCAGCTCTTACAGAAATCCACTATCCATGACTTTCCGGATCTACAGCAGACATATGGCCTGCCTGGTAAAAAGCTCTTTACTTTCTTGATAATCAAGCAAATACCTTTATCCTTTACAACAAAATTCCCTGGTTCAAGCAAATATGCATGCTTAGTGCAAGCCTGCTCCTATACATGGAAGAAGGAGTCCAGGCGGTCAACCTGCTATTCGGCTCTCATGAACCGACATTTGAGTCCAAAACTTCTCTTCCATGAAAACCATGTTTAAGTGGAAGAGGGAACTACAAACAACCTACCCAAATAGAGACCTGGAGAAAAGCCATCTCGAATGCTATAGGAGCCTCTCAATGTGTAGAAAGTGTTATATTTATGGTACTTGGTACCACAGAAGATCCAAAGGATCTACCCGTTGGCCTCTGGACAGTGTTGGAGAGGCTGTAAAAGTACTGGATCAATGATACACATATGATCGCCTCCTAAACTTCAATGGTGTTACTGAAATGCCTCAGTCACGAGGCATTCAGTGAAACCGAACACTCACCCCCGGACGCGCTATGACTGCTCCGGAGAGCGGTCACAACCGCCACTGCGAATGATTTTGCCACTTGCAAGATGGCAGAGCGTCCTTTAAAAGAGATAAGAACGTTGGAAAAGTTCTCCAGACCCTCTAGAGAACTCTGGCTCCCCTTTGCAGGTTGAAGACAGGTACTGCATTCAACCATCCAAGTCAATGGAGCCCAGCTTTCTAATCACAATATGATTAGTAAAATATTAAAAATATTATCTAAAAAATATGGAAAAAAAAATTGCTAAAAAATACAATAAAATTCTGGTAACATTAAAAAACAATTATGCAGTGACGTCACCATCAGAGGAACTGTTCAGTTCCAGCAAAAAAAGTCCAAAAATAAAAAATAAAGTTTATTATTATGAGCAAGTGCTAAAATTACCGCTGTATCTTCCCAGAAATCTTGACACAGAAAGGTAAAAACATTTCAAATACCCAAGGGATGTCTAATAATGAATGCTTTCATAGGGTAAATTGGAGTGGCCAGGTTTAAAGATAAGGCATAGGCACAGACTGACCAAAATGGGGGGGGGGGCGCACTTCTCAAAAGATGTTGCTGAACACATATTGGGGTGTTGTGTGACAGTGACATGTAC
Source organism: Spea bombifrons (assembly GCF_027358695.1). NCBI lineage: Eukaryota > Metazoa > Chordata > Amphibia > Anura > Pelobatidae > Spea > Spea bombifrons. The sequence goes on along the minus strand of NC_071087.1, from coordinate 30,539,757 downwards.
CAGGAGCCATAAATTCATACCTGAAGTACAATTTGTGTGATAAAAAAAAACCAGTACTACCACAAATGTTGACAAAGGCTGGTGGTAAAATTAGTGCAGGGAAAGGGTTAAAATACCACCATTTAAAATACCCTGGGGTGTCTAGTTTTCAGAAATATGGTTTGATGGGGTAAATTGAATTAGCTGGCTTCAAAGGCAGTAGGAGCAGATGTTAAAGTTGCAAGCTGAAAAATGCGCACTTCCCAAATGTGGCATTTTAAATCCCAAACAACCCAACAAACTCATGCATGTGGGGTATCACTGCACCCGGGAGATGTTGCTGAACACATATTGGGGTGTTGTTTGGTTTTGAAATAGCAAACACTACTTATTGCCCAATAACTTGCAGAAGAAAACATTGGGTATTTCTAAACTCAGGAAAAATAGTAGAATCTATTATTAGTAGGTTTTTTCATTAGCTTTTTTGGATGAATAAAAGATTTTTCAAATAAAAGTGAGAAAAAGTGTATTTTTTTTTAATAGAAAATTAGATAATATGATCAAAACAATGGTATCTTTAGAAAGTCCTTCTTGTCCTGAAAAAAACAATATATACCTTGTGTGGGTGCATTAAATGGGTGAGGAGAAAATTACATCTAAACACGAGCACTGCAAAAGTCTTAAAACAGCCTTGGTCCTAAAGGGTACAAACAATAAAAAACAGCCTGGTCCTTAAGGGGTTAAGGGCTTTGGTTTCAGTCCCTTCTGGACTTCTTACCATTTAGAGGGCTCTAAAATTCTTTCTTCCCATTGCAACTGCCTTTGCAAAGAAGGTGATCGCCCGGCACTGGAAATCTCCACACCCAAACAGACTGGAACAAGTTGTAAAGGCACTCCATATAATTTACAACCTTGAAAAACTCGGCAGAGTGAAAGCATGAAGTGAAGTTTCAAAATACTGGGTAACATGGAAAAATTATTTATTTCTACATTTTAATGAATACATGGAGGGATTGTTACAGTTATTCCGCTGTGCTGGAGCTGTCAGTAACTCAACATTCTGTATAGGTTATCAATTTATATTTTGCTGAGTGAAACCTCCTCCTGTGAAAACTAATGAAAACTAATAAAAGTTAATAAAAAAAACAAGGTTAAATTTGTCAGATCAAATATTGCAATGTAATCTCATTCTTTTGCTTCCACAGGTTTGTTTCATGCTGAAAAAAAATAGCATTGAGATCCTATTAGAATTGCCAGGATATATGTTTTCACCAAAATATGATCCTATTTAGTCATTATAAAAGCATACAAGCAAACTATAATTGTTGGACTATTCTAAGATTCATTATATTTTTTAATAACCTTAAACAAAGTTCAAATGTGGTTTGCTATAATGATGTTCAATTTATACAATATATAATAGAATATTTACTCTGATGCATAGTATAACAGACTGTAATAAGTGATTAGTGCTAGAAGTTGTTAGTGGTGAAAGCCTGTACCTATAAAAAAGGTGATTATCGTTGAGTTTAACTTGTCAGTGATAGTTATATTCAGCAATATTTGTTACAGTTAAATAATGAATATGGGCTTAAAGTGCAGTCTCTTAGCTTTAATTTTACATGCCAAATTGGTAAAGGGTTTAGGAATTACAGCTTTTTAATATGTAGCCCCTTCCTTTTCATGGGACCAAAAGTAATTGGAGAATTTACTCAAAATCTGTTTAATGGGCAGGGTGTGGACTATTCATTCTTTATTTCTTCAATCAATTAAGAAGATAAAAAGTCTGCAGTTGATTTGAGGTGTGTGGGATGGGTTCACCAAGAGAGCTGTAGTCACTCCCAGAGATCACCCAGATGTGTCCTCCTGTTGTCCTGGAAATCACTTCCAGCACCACACCTTGGAGCCCTTCAATAATAAGTAGACACAACTACCTTCAATTGAGTACAGCAAGAATGAACATTGTATTGTTGTAAAATATAGACTCATATATCCACAGAATTGCATTAATATAGATAAACAGATACATGTATACAATCTAACCTTTAATCCCGCTGACAGCAATCCTATTAGTGGGATTAGTGTAAACAATGGAGTTCATGTCTGTGCTATCTTTGTTTGGCAGCCAGGCTGGAGCCATCTTTGAGTACCTTGGAGTATGACAGGTCATTCTGTCACAATGTGACATTCGCATTTTGAAGCTGTTGCTGTGAACCCACAACATGCGGCCAAAGGAGCTCTCAATGCAAGTGCAACAGGCCATCCTTAGGCTGCAAAAGGAACATTAGGAGTAGTCAAATAAACAGCTTAGTGCATTCTGAGACAAAAATAACGCATTGGTGAGCTTTGCAACACAAAAGGCCTGAACGTTCATGGAAGACAACAGAGGTGGATGATCGTAGGATCCTTTCCATGGTAGAGAAGACCACAACATCCAGGGAAGAACACTCTCCAGGAGGTAAGCATATCATTACCCAAGTCTACCATAAAGAAGACTTTATGAGAGCAAATACAGAGGATTCACCACAAGGTGCAAACCATTCATAAGCCTCAAGAATAGAAAGGCCAGACTAGACTTTGCCAAAAAAACATCTAAAAAAGCCAGCCCAGTACTGATCTTTGGACTGATAAAACTAAGATCAACCCGTACCAGAATCATGGGAAGAAAAATGTATCTAGAAGGTTTGGAATGGCTCATAATCCAAAGCATTCTACATCATCTGGTGGATGCAATGTGATGGCATGGGCATCCGTAGCTTACAATGGCACTGGGTGACTAGTGTTAATTCATGACATGGCAGAAGACAGAAGCAGCCAGATGAATTCCAAAAAGTAGAGGAATCTATAGTCTGCTCAGATTCAGCCTAATTCAGTAATGTTGATGGACAATGACCAAAACATACTGCAAAAGCAGTTTTTTAAGGCAAAGAAGTGGAATATTCAGCAATGTCCAAATCAATTACCTGATCTCAACCCGATCGAGCAAGCATTTCACTTGCTGAATGCAAAACTTAAGGCAGAAAGTGCCACAAACAAACAACTGAAGACAGCTGCAGTAAAGCTGCAGCTTGGTGTTTGGTGATGTTCATGGGTTCCAGACTTCAAGCATTGCCTACAAAAGATTCTCGACAAAGTATTAAAAATTAACATTTTATTTATGATTGGGTTAATTTGTCCAATTACATTTGAGCCCCTGAAGTAAGGGTACTGTGTATAAAAATGGTTGCAATTCCTAAACGTATTTATGTTCAACCCCTTAAATTAAACCTGAAAGCTTGCACTTCAATTGCGTCTCGGTTGTTTCATTTCAAACCCATTGTGGTGGCATGCAGAGCCAAATTTATGAAAATTGTGTCCAAATATTTCCAGACCTAACTGGAAAATTCCCATTTAAGTACGATTATGTTAATATGTGGCCACCTGACAAATAGGTTGTAGTTTTTGGTATTTCCCTTGATACTCTGTTTTTGAATGTTTTTCTTTCTTGACTTCAATTATTTGTGTGCCTGCTTAAAGAGAACCCTCAAATGGTTAATAAAAAGCAATCTGAGGTACTACCCCCACTGGTCCTGTAATCATCTCATATTGACCTATTCTTTGGCTTTATTCTACTCTATGGGGAAAATATATCCTCTTTCTAAATCAGGTAACACCGCTAAAATGTAGTACAAGAAAATTCTGCTCGAAGCATTCATCAGAAAATCTCTCTCTCCCACTGGGCATGACTTCTGTTTTGACAGATTGTATTACTTGCCACAGACAAAACACATTTCCTTTGAATAGCCATTGCACTCTTCTTTTAATCTTGTAACCAAAGGTTTGGCCTGTGCTCACTGGATTTAGTAGGATCAACAAATAAATTGGTTGATGTAGTATGGTTGAGACTTAATACTTGGGAGGACTTCTGCCAAAAGCTCACCATGTCTCTCCTCAACAGTAGTTTTTTCTGACCTTGGGTTGTTATGAGTATTTACAAAGACTGAAAATTCTCATGATTGTGCAATGTCAAAATGTCATTAATCCATCTATAATAAAGACACAGATGTATGCTGGATTATAATAGACACAGTTTTTATGACAACACTGCGACAATGTTATGTTATATTTACCAAGCTAATAAATATAACCATATTAACTTATCATCAAATTGGTAGCCAGAACTGGCTTTATTGAACTCAATTTATTCCTTAAAATGATGAGCTGTGGTTCTTGAGAGTACTGATATAGGCATAATATTTTCTTGCTGATACATTTTATCTTCTGTAGTGCAACTTTGCTCTTGAAATTTGAACCTGTTGGAAACATTTAAAAAATGAAATAATATAATCAGTCTAACCGGAAAAGGAAATCAAGTGCAACTCTGTAACAATGTATCTGGGTCTCCAATTCCACCACCACCTTCCCCACACTGAAGAGTATTTGAATTTATGAGGTCTCTGGGGTCTATGGGAGAAATTTAATTGTAGGGGCGATAAAAAGGAATCAGTAACAAAATAAAATAACATTTTAATAAATAAATAAAGGAGAGCTACTAAAATGGAGGATGGTTTACATGATACAAATTAGACTAAGACTAAGGGATCTCAATATATATAGCTTAGAGGAAAACGGGGACAAGAGAGGTTTGATTGAAACATTTAATTGTAATGTAAGGAAAGGTTACTTTACCAATGGGGTGGTAGATAAACAGCCTTCCATAAAAAGTGTTAGATGCTAATACAGTAATGGGATTGCATTCATAACATGAATGGGATAGGCAGAAAGCTATCCTGAATCTAAAACAAGGTCTTTACATCAAGACTAGACAAACTGGATGGGCTGAATGATCTGCCATCAAAGAATCAATTAGAACATGTAGTTGTAAGGGATAATGTAAAAACAATGTAACCTTTATATACTTGTTATTCAATAAAATAAAACACAAACACTTTGCTTTGGAATAAACAGGCCGTGTACTTTTATTTAGCTTAACAAACATCACATACCATAAACAGACTCTTGGCCCAAACCCAGAGTCTCACCTCCAAATAAATAAACACAATAAATAAATATATACCAAATCACTAAGCGGCACGCGCGCATCCAGCAATTTCTAGGTTATATAACTTAGCTATTTTTTTTTTGAAGCAGCTCTCTGAACTTTTGAGCCCTACCTATAACTAATAGCTGACCTCTTTATGAACCCAACCTCCTATCCCCACAACTACATGCCACCCCGCGCTATTTAGGCGGCAGGGCTCTTCAAAATCCATGTTTCCATGTCCAACCAACTGTCAGATGCCCATCAGTCGTGCCAGTCGGGCAGGTGCTTGCGGTGCCTGTCAGGCACAAATGCGCAGTGCCTCACTCGAATACTCCCCACCTCCTGCGCACGAAGCCCATTCCAGATACCCGTGCCGGGTGATGCTGCAGGCTCGTGCATGCCAACAGTAAGAATGGAGGCTGCTCAGACACCCCCCGATTATGTCATCGCTGACCAAAATCCCCAGAAACATTTAAAAGAGCGAAGTTCTGGTTGATCCTTGCTTGGTATTCTGTAAGCCTAAGTACCTAGCGTTTCCTTGTTGTTCCTTGCTGCTTCTCTGGAATCCCTGACCGTGGAATGTAAACCGTTTATGCTGCTTCTCTGGTATCACAGACCAGTACTTTTTATCTTCGGCCTGTGCTGACTTATTTGGGATTTCCTCTCCTGCATAGTGGGTTCCTGTTTTCACCATAACACCAACACTATAAGCATGGTTATATTCTTTTGTTGTAAGGTTTTCCATGAAAGAGGCACTTCAAGAAATAACCTGTATTTGGAAATTGTTTCCCATTTTAGTAACTGTTTAGCAGCCAGCGATCTAGATTACAGACAGCCACATGATGTGCTGAAGCAATGGTTGAGACTCGAAACCTAATTCCATTATGCAGCATCAGAACCTATGAGTTATTTTATACTGGCTTGGGACAACAATAATCAAATATTCTGATATATTACATCATTTATTGATTTGTATCTATACTGTCTCTTATGTTTCTGTGTGGTATTCCACATTATAAAGATGAATCAAATTAACTAGGATCAAGAAAAATTAAAAATAAAAAACAAAACACATAGCACTTCAATCTAATGAAATAGTATTCTCTGGAGTAACAGATTGCTGATCCTGTGATTGCTTTGGTTACACCCAAAGTGTAATGGAGACACTGCAGTGAATCAATCAATGAATCAATAAATTAATGCATGTGTGTACAGTATGTGTGTGTTGATACATTTCCGTGTTCTTCCTTGACCTTTTAAAGCATGAATGTCATTCTTTGAGTTAATAATCACTCATATCTCCTGTGCTTAACCTTTTCAGTCCCAGGGGTCTTTGATACCTCAAAACAATTTTGCCATTTTTGCGGTATGTCGGTTCATCAATTATTCTCCTTTCCTTTGAATAGTGTACCCATTTAGGATGAGAAATTTAGTAAAAACATGCGAAAATTAGAACCCCCCCCAATTTTTTTTATATATTTTCCCTTTGAATTCTCACAAAATTAGGTAATGTGATGGAAAATCCCCCCCCCCCCCAAGTTTATCAATTTTGGTGTCCTGCTTTCAGATTTCCATACTTTCCCAGCACTTATAGGGAACATACTATAAGGTGTACATTATTCATAGAATTTTTATGCTTATCGCTTAATGGGTTTGGGGGTTGTGAACGGGGGCAGGAGGGTTATACTTTTTAGATGTTGTGTTAGGGCAATGGGATGTAAAGGTATTTTCTTTTATTATTATTATTATTATTATTATCTTTTTTATATATTTTTATATTTTTTTATTTTATTAATTGTATTTTGTTTCTTTTTTTTTCTTTTAAAAAAAATGGTTACAATGACATCACTTAGCTCACTTTATTTTTTAAAAAATATTATTTATTGTATTATTTTAGTGATTTTTTTAATTTATTTTTTTAAAATCACTAACCATTTTTTCCCCCGTTGTTTTGTTTTTCAGCATACGATCCCCCTGCACCGATTACACGGTGATCTCTATGCAAGTCACCACAGAGTCTGTGCCTCATCAGAGCGATTGGATATCCCAGCAGGGTCTGAACAGCCAACCAAATGGATATGATACAATGATATGTTGGTGCTCGGTTGTGCTATGTCTCCCTTGTGGTTGTACCTGCTTCTCAGCATTACTCCTGAACCTCTATTATTCTGCATTCCCTGATCTTGGCTATTCAGTAGTTTATCCATGATTTCTGGTATCCCTGGCTCCTAAATAGGTTTATCTGTGTCCTCTGGTATGCTGAACCTAGCAATAATACCCCCACAGGATAAGTAGACATCACTTGAACTGAGAGCAATCTGGTGGCACTTGCGGTGACAACCTTTCCCCTGATTGGTCAGCCATCATTTTGGCTGAATTTCCTGCTGGGATATGTACGCAGAGGTGCGGATAAAGATAGAAGATAGCATATTGAAGAGAGAACATGAATATAGGAGATATAAAATGAAGAAGAAGATGGGGAAGAAGATGCAGAGGCGGAAGTGATCTGCAGAAGAGGAAGTGGTTGGCAGAGAAAACAGTGAAACATTTAGAGAGCATGAGAGAGACTGAGTGAATGAGAATAAGAGCGCGAGAGAGTGCGTGAGAGTATAAGTGAATGTGGGCCCATGAATTTCAGATGATAACTGAGCTTTTTTCTTCTTTGTCATCTAATTGGCGCGGGGGATCTGAACTTGTTTTTAAGGCTTCACACAAATCGCCAAATTTACTAAAATTGTGTATTTTTGCAATTCGTATGAATCCGAATGCACAAGTCTATCGTAAACCCAATCATAGTTCAGTTAAGACTACCTTCTACATGCTGCCTACATCTAATTGTTCACGTCTCTCTAACTCAAGCCTCTAAAGAAACCTTGGTTTGGTAATCAATTTTCTAACCTGGTCTCTCCTCCACCTATTCTGGTCATCGTAGACAGTGTAGAAGAGTATGTGGTACAGAAGATCATGGATTCCAGAATTCATAGGCGTCACCTAGAGTCCTCAACCCAGCAGCGTCGCTGTGGCGATAGAGGATGCAGCCTCCAAGGTATTTAAAGGCACAATACGTTAATGCCGGTGCTCAGTTGTTTGTACAAAATGTTTCAGCTTATCTGCCTTTCAGCATGTCTCCTGAGCTTCCCTTCTACTCTGCATACTCTTACCTTAGCTATTGATACGTTTATCCATGATTCCTGATATCCTGGTCTTGGCTGTTTTACCTCATCAGTGTCTTCTGGTATCCTGACCCTAGCTATGAAATATGTTTATCTGTGAGCTCTAGTATCTTGACCCTAACGTCCTTTCTATCTTCTCACCACCTCTTTTTTCTTTGTCTTCCATTTCTCTGCTTTTTCTCACCCTCTCTATTTCCACTGTACCCTTTTCTACCCATCTTGCCCCTCTCTCTCCCTTCTATCCCCTTAAGTGAAATCCTTCAAAGCAACACCTCTTAAGAAAGGTCATTCTAAAATAGCAAAGAAGCCCTCCTTTAATAGTGTAGCCTTCTCATCCATATCTCTTTACATCTTCACTATAATGTCTTTTGGCACCTCCACAGGGGTAGTTGCAGTTGTAACGATGCAGAAAACCTTGTAGAAGGGCTTTCCTTGAAGCTTTAAGCAGTTAACCGCATTTTGTCTCATTAGGTCTAGGCAACATCTCACAAAGGTGTGCTTGTTCTTCTTCTTCTTTTACGATCTCAGGTATCCTATTCTACTTTGTAGTGATACACCGTGAGACAACTTGTTTGAAGGTCTGCCTTGTAATATATCTTGGATTCCACTGATGCCATCTCACTCTTCATCTCCACCATGCCAGTTTTGACCAAGGCATGTTAATCAAAACACTAGGCTTTGAGGATTGAGAAAACTTGCACTAGATAGGTTTCAGTATAAGTAAGCATTTGAAATTTCAGCTTCACAATCTTGTCCCTCAAATTGTGGAGATTTATCAGATAGCTTTCCATGGGATTGTGCTACCCATACTGTTTTTTGATTGCAATGATTGTGATGTGCGAAGGTCCCTCAGTCACAGATCAACCTCCTCAATGTTGCTTATTTTAATCAGTAGCTATGAATATATTGGTTTACTTAGTGTAGCTATTTGTAAACTGTAGTATTTGCTAAGTGAGAATTTATTTAATGAACTCCAGGTATTTGTTCATTTCACTAACAGAGCAGCACACAACAAATAAACATATCAAAATCTCTTGGATGTAAAGCACTATAAGCTTCTTCTAGAAAAAATGTTTGCTTGCTGTCAAATTTAATTGGTAATCCCGGAGGATTATGTGTCACTGTAATGGAAAATATAGTTCAAGATAATACATTAACCTTTATACCTGGGAATTGATCTAGATTTGTGACTGTGATATGTTCGCTCACTGCATAACCTTATACATGTCAGATATTATTAGGCACTGCTTCTCAATTCACTGCAGGAAGCATTGTGCATATAATGTCAGCCTTGTGCTTTTGGCCCAAAGGGTCTATATTGTTTGTCAGTCCCTTTAACATCTTTGTAAACAAATGTGGATCCATATTCTTGAATACAATAGGAAACAAGAAATTCATTTTGTTAGGTATTTGGATAGAATGAGGCAAGTGGAACTAGATTGTCTTTCAGACTCCATTTATTCTGTTTAAGGAGCTGTAAGACCTCCTGGTAACTAGTTTATCAAGAGAAATGTACCAATTTCTCTAAAGATTAACACAATGGCAGATGCAACTGTATGCTTGTGTTTTTTTTCCTCTGCTCCACACTTTCCAATAATGTTAGGAAAAAACAAGGAATTTCATTCACTCTTGCTGATATTAATATATAATAATATAAAGCATGGTGCTCAGTGGCATTCATATGTTCTGGCTTAATGGGTGGAAACTGGTCAATGGTTCATTGGACTGGCTTGTCCTGATGAAAGTCCATAAGTTGGACTGAAACATCAATATTATAGTCTTGCAATTAAAGTACTATAGAAGACCATGAGTGCTGGCTTTATTACCATTTGATTATTGTTTTTTTGCTAACAGCCAAGCACCAGGCACCATTTTTAAACTAGGGAAACTAGTATTTGTCACCATATTTATGTTTTGGTTGGAGTGCAGGGCTCTGAAAAATACCCCTCATATTATAATCGAGGTCGTGCTTTGGTCGCGAGCAGCGTCTCTTGTACTAGCAGCAGGAGAACTGGAAGCCAGCAGAGTCATCATATGACTCCATCTAGGAATTATGGGCTTGCATAGGTATGTCTGGTACTCGAGACTTACCTCTTTAGCACTACTTGTGAAGCATGCTGTCAGCTTTCTCGGGTGGGAGGGGGGTTGCCCCGTTACCTTGTCGTCCCCTCTGGATCTGCCCATGCTAAAGGCATCAAATTGCCATGCCTGCCAAAGTGCCACCTGAGTTGCATGGACCCACCGGGACACATGTAAGGTAAGTTTAGCTATTGTTGCTGAGAAATGTGCTAGTGATGGCCCCTTATAATGCATAGCAAACTCAGGGTGTTGAAACCACAATTTGTTTTCCTTTTCATCTATTTGTTGCAAAAATGGTTTTTATTCACTAAAATGAGATTTGTCAGGAGATTTTGCAATATAGTTATTTTGCGATTTCACCTCCCTCAATTCACTGTTCACATTTAAGGGCCACTTTTCAGTTTTCACCAAATAGAAGGGTTGAGTGGGCGAGGAGACTACCTCTACTAGAAGGTCACTTGGGCTTGCCCTTCATAACATAATATTATTAAAGTGGTGGATTCCACAACTCTCTTACACTCTCCTGACAACTTTCCTTTTAGTGAATAAATCCCATCAGTTTGACAATTACACTTTACTCTTACAATATCCCAAACTGTGCAATGCAACAATGATGCTTAATGAAACCATACTATGTATGAAATATTCCTGTGACCAACCCTCTGGTGCATCCAATATCAACCTTGTCCTCTGGGCCCCAAGTGTCTATATTGTCAATACCTTAAACATCTTTGTAAACCACCTACTACTATTATTGGTGCAAAATGATAGATTTCTGTTTGGAACAAAAAATGCACAATACAATTTGTGCATTTGTTGATGAGTTTGCCCAAATTTTCCAGGTGTAGTGTATTGATACACCAGGGCTGTGCATTGATTCTTCTCCTAATCAGAGCATACAATCTGTATAAGTTACCTTTTATTTCTTTTGTGATTATATAATAACATTTAGCATTTTGTCATATGCACACACACCTCCATATCTAGCAGATAGATATACTTAACAACAATAAGAAAAAAATGAAATGGTGTACATGAAATAAAACATGAGAAAACTTTCAAATTTCAAATTATATAAATGATAAAGCTGCGAACCATCCACCACTAATCTCAGCAGGGATCACATACTGCAAGTTTTGAAAATGAATTATTAAATAAAATGGCATTTCTAGAAAGAGATGAAAAGAAGATCACAAATGAGCCAGACAGAAGCACGTGATCTGAAACAAATGTGACAATGAGCTGCTTTGAAAACATTTTTAGGAGCATTTGGCTGATGATGTTTGATTCACAGGTTTCCACATCAATTACGTATATCATGGGAAGATAAAAAGGCTTCTAATTAAACTCCTTGTGCAATTTCTGCTGTACTTTCTGTACTGAGCACAGAGTACTCCCCAGGAAAGCATCTTTGATTTCATAAATAGGACATTAGACTAAAGCTGTTGCAGTCCTGGAAATAGAGTCTACTACAAAAGAAGAAGGTGACAGATATATCATGCATCTTTCCAGCAGACGTTTAATGAAGGACACAAAAACTGTAACGTCCAGTGTCTAGATTTCCTTTGAGAACCATAGTAGGAGCATATTTAGGATATCCTTAGTGGTACACTTATTTATTGACAGTATTATCTATTGCATCGGATCACAGTGTGATCAGTGAGGGGAGATCGGAGGGAAGAGATTGAGAAACAATGTTTCCATCCCTTCACACAAATGGGAAATAGTTAAAAAAGGTTATAAATTATAAATAAAAATTATAAATAAAAATGAGAAATCAAACAAATTAAGAAAATACAGCATGCTCAGTGTCATTATGCCTTTACTGGTATACATATGGATGAGAAACTCCTAAAGGGATCTTTATCCATATTGCACTAATAAGAAAGCAAAAAAAAGAATAAAAATAAACAATTTTAAAAAGCCCTATTGTACCATTGCCCTAGCACTACATGTAAAAAGAATACCTTCAAACTCTTAAGGCCAGAACTATTAAAAATACTACCCTATAGGGTACTATGTAAGGGATAAATCTGTCCCTCTAGAACATAAAAAATAGGTATGTTGGTTTTTTTTAAAAAAAAGAATATACAGATTTTTTACATGTTACTACTATCAGTTTGTGTTTTTTTGCAGGTTTCTATGGTTTTAAATAAAAACAAGGATATATAATTGTGTGGGTACATCAAACACGGAAAAGGGGAATCTTGAATCAATGCACTTATTGTAAAAATGACAACAAAGGGATGTTGTATGCGCTTTTGCATCTTAGAAAAAAACAAAACAAAGCAAAAAAACTAATCTGAACTTATTTGGGTAGAAAGAAATGACTAAATTTGACATAAATCCACATGTAGCAGGACTATGCAGAATTAATTTGTACTATGTTAAATTTTAATTCTGTTTTGTTTCACTCTTGCAGGCAATCTTTTCATGAATCATGCAGTGTTATGCATCACAGACTTTCAGCAGTGAGTAATTGGAAGTGGTGATGATAATTAGATCTGAGTACTGGATGAGTTAAGGGAAAGTTGGTTAATGGGTGTACTAAAAATAAAAAACTGTTATCGCGCCTACATCTGTATATGGTATATAATATTTACATTTACATTGAAATAGTGTTACACTATAATGGAATTTGTTTATCCAGATAAACACTTTTCACTCCTAGCTGCTCTAGCTGCAGTTAAGTATGTCTAGTCTACCTCGTCTACACTAAATTATCTAAATTAGCAGGGCAGTGCGTTAAAAAAGCTTAGCTCTTCTGTCCATGGTGCTGAAATGCCTGACTGTATGGATGAATTCAGAGAGTTTTAACACTCTAACGCAATTGGTAAGTGATACCACTCCTGACAGTATTAAGTTGGTTTCCTCACCTGGAAGACATACTGTAGATGACATGGCAATAAGAGCTAGGTGTGACTCTACTTACTTTATTTTCTGATCTTCAAAATCCCTTTGTGTCTGTCTGTCTAACAAGTAATATAAAAAATCACTGCTGGCTTATTTGTTTATTGTGCTGGTGTCAAATGCTGGACTGATCAAATACATTGAAGAATGCTTTTTAGTTACGTGGAGTTAAAGAGAGTATGCCCACCAATTGTTTTGTTCTCTATAGGTGCCATATTTGTGTTGTCAGTAGGGTACTTAGCAATGTGTATAGCCTTTCGTACAGCTAGGAAGAATATTGTTGCAAGTAAATATACATTTTATCATTTTTGAGACACGGCTTGCATAAGGACAACTGATGTAATGTGTGGTATAAATATGTATGTGCTGACATTGAATGCCGAGCCATACGTGATGCAAACAGTGTCATGTTCTGCTCTCCATAAGGCTTCCAACTTGCGTAAACTTCACAAACAGCAAAGGATTATGGGTAGCTGAGTAAACATGGAAATAAATGATGAAGTTACTACTTATGATCAAAAATACGTTGTTTGGACAAACACAAATGAGCACGAGTTTATCTGTTTTATATGAAAACATCTGGTTTATTAGCAAATGTTTTCAAATGATAATGTTATTGTCATATCGCTTGAATACTAATTTGATTGCTCTTTCATTATATTTACATTCCATAATGATTCGGGATGTTAGTGCTTTAATGTTGCATTTCTTACATTAAACTCTTAGAACACTAGTAATTATACATTGCATCGCTAAAGCATGCTTTATTATTCTATATCCTTATTACATTGTCCAAACTCAATGAAATAATAATTACATAATCATTGTTAAAATGTTGTAATATAATACATAACCAGATGTAATTATGATGCGATATCCAAGATCATGACTCTACCCCTGGTTGTAAAGACCCTATAGGTTTAGAATAGATGATAGATCTCAGAATAGATTGTATGATGTAGCAAAGTTGTCAACTCCATGTGTAGAATGCATAAAAAGAGTGTGACCTGTGACACTCACAATTAAAGAAAAGTAGATAAGCTAAAGAAATCAAAAGCATACATAGATGAACTGGGCCCCGAAAACAGACATGCTTTGCCTTTTATATATGACTCATGACCAAACTGTGGCATCATCTCAACTTTTAGTAAACGTTGAGGAGACCCTTCAGCTTGCAATTCCATTGGGTTTTAAGCAAAACTGGTCATTTAGGTTGTATTGACATGGTTGTTTTTTTTCGTTTTTGTGTTGTTTTACATATTTCCTATGCCTTTCCTTTAGGTAAATGTCTTTTACATTGGATTGTATACAGTATGTTGTCTGCTAAATGCATATCACGGACTGTATTATTTTTAAGCCACCACACTATAGGTTTACCCTCGCCTTGGTTGAATACCCTCCCCTTTTAACATATCTAATGAATTTGGTTTATTGAACTGCACATTTTTAGTTTCTTTTTTCATAGTTTCAAGCTTACATGGAGATACTGGAACATTGAATGTATATCAAGTAGCATGGTGACCTTGAAAGTCTTCAGCAAGAAGATACTTCATTTTGTGGTTCCAGTGTTAGGGCAAGCTGGCAAAGGCCTTCTCTTGATCTGAGGTGAAATTTGTGAGTTGGAATAGTATAATGACAGCCATAGAACATGCAAGCTTCAAGAATACCTGAGGTTCTTTTCTTCAGCTTCGGAAGCCACGTTACTGAGAAGCTGTCATATTGCTTTCAAGGGTACTGTTGAATTGAACATTTTGACCCAGATTGCTTAAGTTTGCCTTACAAAGCTGACTCAACTGCGTTTACCCTTTAGTGAAAAGACAAAGGTCTCCATCATAAATATCATAATAAATCTGAGTACTTAGTATTGTGTTTTTATAGGCACGCCAATTCAGCAGATTACCTAGAAAGTCTTGCACAAATGTTCATACGAAAAGAACATTGATACAAAAGTGTTAGAAAGGTGTTTTTTGAATAGTATTCGCTGGCTATGTTATATGTATTTATTGGTCATTATTATTCTAGAACCAAATGGAAATGTGTATGCCTTTTGGGCTTTTTAGGTTGTGCAATCCCCTTTTTGTATATGTTTTGCACTGTACATATTTATGTCGAACTATGTAATCAATTGGATCCAGTGGGCTGCACGCCAAGTATTAATCACACAAGTGTGCCTCCACCCGCGCTACCTACAGCTGATAGGAGCCGGTGTCGAGGGTCTTCGAGGTCTCCTGTAAATGGGATCAAACAGCACAGCAAAAAAAGGAAGGTCTCATACACACGCATCTGATGCAGGTAAGTAGGTTTTATTAGTAAGCGAGTGTTAGTGTATATGGAGACTTCTAAGTCTAATGCCTTCCGCGCCCGACTGGCACTCATGAGCGAACTGGCAGGCTAAGTAATATATGGCCATAAACTGTGACATTATCTATGCCCTAGATTAGTGTTTTTCTTAAACGATATTCACTAAGTATCCACTGAATTGCTTTTTTATGTAATGATACAAAGGAAGTTACCAAAGCTAGAGTGGTAGCTTGGATACACTAGCAGTCCCTTGGTTGGTAAGAAAAAAGACACACACAAATAAATCTTTATTTATTTGTTGTTTCCTATCCTTATACTGTACAAACCACTAAACAAAGAAAATAGCACAACGTTTATTATCCCATCCTAAATTGCTTCAAGTGAAACATTAAAATTGGCTGTATAACATTCTCTAGGGATACATTAATCTTTCTGAACCCGTCAACACAGTTCAGAATGCTTCAAGGTAGACTGTTTTTTTAGCACAGTACAAAACACAATAAAATCTTTCCTTTGGTAATAAAAATGACATTACAACTTAAATTGTACAACTTGTAAAAACAAGGTTCGCTAAGTAGTATGGGTTTTTGTTGTTGTTGTTTGTAACCAGGGAAAACTATAGAAATTCTACTTAATATACTTAGAAGGGAAATGTCTCATGGAAATCATTTAAAATGCACCTTCATGTGACATATTTACTTGTATTGCGTTCAAAAGATTCTGATTAAAGTTGAGAATATATCAGCCTGTAACATATTGATTAGTGCTATATAACATATATACCATCCCCACTGACTTCAATGAATGGAGAGTTTCCTATGATTCATTTTAGGGTTTCTACGACCAGCTTGGCCCTTAGGTAATTCTTCCATAGATAATAATTGATATGACAAGAGGTAAAGGGAACAAGTGAATAGAATCAATATGAACACAATATAGTTTATATGATTTTTCAATTTTTTTTCAATAAGTCTATGCTAGAGTTTGCAACATAGTTATTCTATTTGGATTTTACACATTAAGCACACAAACATCTGATTTACTTGGCGACGGATTCAAAATGAAATGGATGAGGGACAAAGTTTCACAATAGGTTCACTGAGAATATTTCAAGAGGGAAAATCTTTCAAGAGGGGGGAAAAAAAGTAAGGGCCTGCTTCTATTGTCAACTGCGCTTTAGAGTCTAAGTGCAACAAATATACTTTTATTATATGATACATGTTTCAGAAGTTGTACATGAGGTTGTAAGGGACATAACTGCAGCTTAATAAATAAAGACACATAACAATAAACTTGGATAAAACAGGCTGTGATCTTTAATTTAGTTTACCAACAAAACAATAACTGAAAACCACTTAATAACTTCACAAAAAAAAAATATATAAAAAGCTCTAGGCCTATACCCAGAGCACCCAAACGTAGTTTTAAGAACCTTGCCAACTGCCCTATAAGCCAGAAGACATCACATTACACCTTAACAGTTCATTTTTGAAGAGTGTAACTTTACCCTTTTATAATGATATTTATTATTATTATGAATTATGCTTCTATATCTGGAAGTCTGATGGATAAATCTGGGTTTGGCTGATTACCTACTGTAAAGGTGGAGGAGACATACAATGGTCTGCATCTCTGTTTCAGGGTTTAGGCTAGGCCTCTTCCAATGAAGGGTAATTTTAATGCTAGAGCATATCATTTTTTTTAAGACAATTATATGCTTTGAACTTTGTGGCACCAGTTTGGGGAAGGCACTTTCCTGTTTCAGCATGATTGTGCCCCAGTGCACAAAGCAATGTCCATAAAGACATAATTTGACAAGTTTGGTGTGGAGGGACTCATGTAGCCCGCACAGAACCCTGACCTTCACCACACTGAACACCTTTGAGATGAAATGGAATGCTGATTATGAGCCAGGCCTTCTCATCCAACATCAGTGACTGACCTCACAAATGCTCTATTGGGCACAAATTTCCACGGGCACACTCTAAAAGCTTGTGGAAAGCCTGCCGAGAAGAGTAGAGGCAATAATAGCTGCAAAGGGGAGGGGCAACTCCATATTAATGCCCACCATTTTTTAAACAAGCTCATTTAGAATGGTCAGGCGCTTGCATAGTTTTGCTAATATGGTGTACCATTTTTTCTTATTCCACTCCACTCTGCATGCATTGTGTGGCCATTCTTTTGCAGCATATCTACTCTTAGCTAGATTCTCTTCCAACTACATTATGCAGATTTCACACCATGTTCAAATGAACTCTTCAGCTCACTCTTGACTTGGCATTGATCTCCGCAGGGGTGAAAGATGCCTCAGAGTCTAAAAAAACACCTTTGTTACATTTTACGTTACATTAACAAATAAAAAAGTCTGAACATTTTTGCTTCTGGTGTTAAAAATGAGTTATGTGAATAAACTCTTTGCTATACTTATTTATCCCGTTTATTAAATATTATATAGAGCTGGTAACTGCAGCAGTAGTCAGCAGATGAAATATTCCTCTATAAGTTTAAAATCATATCAAACTTATATTTTTGTTACATATTATGCTAGATTCAAATTCAAATGCTAGATGAAGCTACAGTTGTAATTTATATGCAGGAATATTTCCTTTTGGCTTTAGATGCCCGTGCCTACCAAGAAGTTGAGCTTTACTAATCCATCAGCAGCTTTGTTGTTCTTTGAGACCTAATTCTGTCATGTTACAGGTGTGGGTTCCAATAGGGAACAAAGCATTATAGCTCTATGATTTTTGCTTTATATAGATAGAGGGAAAATTGTGATATTTACTTTTAAGCCTAAGAAGGCTACATATTCTGCCGTGTGCCTATTATTATGGTTGCTATTTTAAATTATCAGGTTATCTCCTATAATCTATTTCCATATTACCCACATTACTTTTGAGCTGGGCACTGCAGGAAGAATCAACTTTATGAGCGTAGTATCTTCAGATTTAATTTACCTTCTTAAGGTTTCATACTGTGTTGCATGGAACAAAGTCATTAGAATTTGCAAAAGTGATAACTTGTTTTATCTTTCTGTTTACATGTACATGGATGTACAGTATATAATATGTAAATATATCTTAGTATCCTAAGATAATACATCACTACATTAATACAAGACTATGTATTAACTAATTTCCTCGTGCAAATGAATGTATAGAATAAAAATACTTGAATACTTGTAAATACTTGTGCATAAACTGATTAGATGATAATATCCAACAGACGCATCCTTTCCATGGCTTAACAAATAAATGGCTAAAATCCTCAGTACATAACAATTAAAGACAGCGTTAGAATAGTGACGGGTGAGGTCACTATTTTACATTAAATGTTACTTACTAAATCAAATAGTACACTCTATCACCCAGTTGGGTCCCATTTCACTCCTAGCTGGGTCTAGGGATCATTATAAAACATCACAACCTTCCAATCAGGGCCGGCCTTAGGGGTGTGCAACCTGGGCACCATGGCAGCAGGGGCGCCTGCCCGGGACTTAAATTAAAACATCAGTTTTTTTTTTTAACTTTATTTAACATCCTTCATTTTAAATAAAGTAAAAAAAAAACAAACAAAAAAAACCCCGATGCTTTAATTTAAGTCCCGGGCAGGGGCGCCGTGAAGTTTTCAGCAACCGATCGGCGCCCCTTACTCTCCGTCGCGGTGCCGGCATTTCATGTTGAGCGCCGGAATATGACATCATATACTGGCGCTCAACATAAAATGCTGGCACCATGGCAGAGCGGGAAGACGGATGCCTCCCGCTCCCACTGCAGGACTCCGCCAACAAGGTAATGAGTATAATGAGAAGTAGAAAGAGGGAGTAGATAGTGAGAAGGGGCAGAGGGGGGGTAGTGAGAAGTGGGGGGCGCCAGAGGAGTAGTCCGCACAGGACGCCAGAAAACTTAAGGCCGGCTCTGCTTCCAATCAGTCTCTCACCAAGATGGCAAGCTGAACCAGCAACATCAGGGGAGACAGAGAAGACACATCATCAACTCCTGATTTATAACTGTAATCTCTGTCAGTTGCCTGAAGACAGACACTGAATTAGCAATTAAGCTGTTGCCACCTTCTTTTGCTTATCTGCACATATAAAAATTGACTGCTTCATTATTTACCCTGTATTACCTTTCTGGTACCTGAAATACTCAAGGTACTAGAAGGTACAGACCACAAATATCCCCTTGAAGGTATTAGAACATATCACATTTTATTTCCTGCCTAGTAAAGGAAAACAGACTTGCAATAAAGCTAAGCACCACAACATTTTGAAATATGAACTCTAATTTGAACTTTAGAACATTACTGTGCAATTGCATGATATAAATTTAGAACAAGTGAAAAACATTAAAGAAGCAATAAAACAGGACATTAAACAGTGACATTTATTTTATTGTTTGTGTAGTCTGTGTAGTCTGAGTGTTGCATTATTTTATTTAAAAAGGCATCACTTGTAGCGGCAAATCCTAACTCAGCAAAAGTCTGTGCAAGTTAATGGAATTTTCCCATTAAGCTCATTGAGACTTCGAACTGTGCGCATAAGCTATATTGCCACTGCTTAGTTTCTTGCTATTAACATCACGATGAGAGCCATTTTAAAGTTTGACAGTCATGATGCACTACTTGTTAAAATTATTTTTCAATTTAAATTAGAAGCATTTGCTGTTGTTTCAAGTGGCATTTAGCAGAGCATTGCTTTCCAATGAAATAAAAGTAAAGTAATTAACTTTGTCCCTAAAACGGAATAATTTTTTTAATTACTGAAAAATCACATTAGTCATAAATGTGTATTTAACTAAATAGCCAGTGTATATAATTATATACTCATTGATATTTGCATATTTTACGTGTTGTATACTAAATGACCATTAACATTACAATTCAATTTATTTTTCAAATTAAATTTATTTGACAAATAAGATAATTTGAATTTAGAACTAGACTTGTGCAAATAGACCAAAAATGATTCAGGTGAATCTAATGTTTCGTTTTTTTGTCCATTCATTTTCTGACAATGAATTAAATTTCTTGCTTTTTCAGTTTAGTAAAATTTCAAAAGGTTGGAAATGTCTCCTTTCTTCTGTCTTCTATGTCCGCTTCTCCCCAATATTAGCTCTGTTAACCAGGCCTTCCGCAAAAAAGGCAGAACATCCACACACACCCTCTCACACACCCTATGGTGCACACTGTGCTTCTGCTCTTTTGTGGAATTAGTCCAAGAGGCCAGAATGATGCTGAATGATTTGTGGAGAAAAGTAGCGCAGAAACGCTTTTCTTTCTCCGTAAATCCATCTGGTTTATTCTGACCTCTTAGAGTGCTTTTGCAATAGTGCTGAGCCAAGACATGCCCTCTATTAGGGGAGACGGTGTACACAGAGGTTCTGACCATTTGTGGGAGTGCTGCAGGAGCTAATCTCAAGGAGAAGAAGAAAGAAGACAGAAGAACAAGAAGAAGAAAGAGAAGAAGCCAATCTGCAAAAAAAGGAGATGGGGATTAAAGAAGCAGTTGGAGGAGGAGAGCACGTGTGATAGAGAATGAAAGAGTGTGAGTAAAAGTGAGTGAGAGAAATGCAAACGAAAATTTGAGTTCTCTGCTTTGTTTCCATTTGTTTCATTGAGGGTTCCTCCTCATACACATTTACTAAACTGACACATTTTGTAAAAACTAAAAATCATACAAATCTGAATTCACATTTAGAACCTTTTGGCTCATTTTTCCCTGCTGTCTTTCCTGCTGTTTTCTTGGGCTTGTCTTATATTAGCTGTATGCCACACATACCACACATGTTTAAATTCCTCCATTGTTTTCACCTCTACTACATATAGTGGCAAAAAGAGGTAAGTGAGCCCTTTGCAAATACCAGCATTTATTGAAGTTTGTCTTAACATACAATATAATCTTCATCTAAGTTACAAAAATGAATAAACACAATCTTTTTTAACAAATAACACCCATAGTATTGTATTGTTCTTGTGCATGTTGAATAATTCATTTAAACATTCACAGTGTGGGTTGGAAAAAGTATGTGAACCCCTAGGCTAATCACTTCAACATAAGCTAATTGGAATATGGAGTTTACAAACATGGAGTTTACAAACCTGGAGTCCAATCAATAAAACAGCATTGGGGGGGGGGGGTTTAGAGCTACTTTGACATAAAAAACCCGCTCAAGCATTTTGAGTTTGCTATTCTCAAGAAGCATCTGCTGATTTGAACCATGCCTCTCGCCTCTCAAAAAATAAATCTCAGAAGACCTACAATCAAGAATTGTTGATAAGGCTGGGTTACAAAGTAATTTCAAAGAGTTTACATTTTCATCAGTCCACAGTGAGACAAATTGTTTATAAATGGATTAGTACTGTGGCTACTCTCTGTAGAAGTGGGGGCGTCCAGCCAAGATGACCCCAAGGACACAACACAGAATGCTTAAGAAGAACCCTAGAGGTAAAAAAGATCCATCAGCAGCTTTGTTGTGTTTTGAGAACCCTATACAGCCTAAGGCTTAAATAAATCAGTAGTCTACCATATAGAAAACATTGAACAGGCATGGAGTCCATGGCAGGACACCACAGAGGAAGCCGCTGGTCTCCAATTTAAGATTGCTGTTCATCTGAGAGCACCTTGACACTTCACAATGCTACAGGGAAAATGTTTTGTGGGCTGAAGGTTAAATTGTTTGTGCAGCACATCCTATGGTGTAAAAGGGCATAGCATTCCCACAGGAGAACATTATCTCAAAGGGGATATATGGTTAATGTAGCATCACAATTTAGGCTCACACCATGGAGTGACCACACGCTAATTCAACCAATAGTTGACATTGATGACTGATCTACTTTTTATTATTTTATTTAAAGATTATTATCTCTTAAAATAATAGGTAAAACATTTAAACTGGTGCACAAAAAAACAAAATATACGCTTAATATACAGAGAAGAAGAACCTAAAGAGAAAGGGTGCGACCAAAAGAGAAACAGCTGGATAATAAACAGAAAGAGGTGTTGCCTGGGGAGGAAGATTAGGGGTGTGTGAATTTAGTCAGACCTAGGGCAGCACAAAATCTAAATACACCACTGACTGTATGCACAAAGCTGTACCACTACAGTAAAGAACATATTCAATGGTAAAGTATGTATTTTTGCAGATGATACAAAGGTCTACAGCAAGAAGACATTCCTGGTGGAACAAGCCAAATGATAAATGATTTTAGTAAATTAGTAGAATGACCATGAGTGTGGCAGCTGCAGTTTAATATTGATAAGTGTAAAATAATGCACTTGGGATGTAAAAATCCCAAGGCATATTATAGCATTAGAGGCACAGTTCTGTCAGGAGAACAGAAGGACTTTTTCCTGAGAACTTAAAGGTAAGCAGGCAATTCAATTGAGCAAGTAGTGCTTAGCACAAGTAGTTTGTTTAATATTTAGAGACATTAGTAGGAATAAGAAGGAGGTAGTTATGCCACTTTAAAGATCCCTGGTCAAACTGCATACAGTATTGTGTACATCTGACATTCAGAGGAGAGTTTAGAGGAGAGCTACTAAGATGGTGATTGGTTTGCAGTATAAAATTTGGACACGTGGAAATGGACCAAACATGTTTCCAATTTTTTGATTTGTCCTTCGCCCGTTGGTTTTTGTGCAACTAATCTCCTGCAGTTTGGCTGAAAATTTGGGTTTATTTTTAATTCAGGAATTAAATTTGTTTCCCGAAGCACACATTCAGTCTCACTCTCTCACACTTTCACTCACTCTCTCACATTTGCATTCTCGTTCACTCCCTCTCACAATCTCTAAATGTAGCCCTATCTCCTCTGCTGACCACTTTCGCGGCGACGTCCTCAGAGGGCTATATGGGGGAGAGGACATCATCGTAAGCACATCATTTTGGCTTCACTTGAACTGAGGCCAATAGGGCGGCGCCATTTTGACAGAATTCCTATGTCCGTGGAGAAGATAGAAAATAGCAGACTGAAGATTGAATAGAAGGAAGAAGAGAACGTAAAAGATAGTAGAAGATGCAGAAGTGGTTGTCAGAGAAGGTAGGGGAACATTTAGAGACTGTGAGGGAAAACGAGAATGAGATTGTGGGACAGTGAGAATGAATGTGAACACACAAATTTTGCGAACTTTATTTTAAATGAGGAGACTCTCTACCTAAAACTAGAGAGTCAGGGGCTTAGGTGTGAAGTAAGGAAGTTTTACTTTACTGAGGGAGGGTGGAACAGCCTCCCATCAGAAGCTGTAGAGGGTTATACAGTGAGGGAATTTACACACATATGGGATATGCATAAATCTTTACATCAGGAAAAATGGACAGATTAGATGAGCCAAATTTTATCTGACATAAAATTCTATTCAGAATAAAAAGGACCCTCTATTGTGATTGATAATGTAATTCATTTGTCACCTATTCGTGTTGCCACTGGAGTATTCAGAAATCATAATACAGACCACTTTCAGTATAGTTATAGGGCTTTATAAAGAGATGTTTAGTTTGCTAGAACAAGAAAATTGAAGATAAACAACAATGGGAATGAGATAGTAACATGGTTATTCCCACAATCCTTCTTGGCTCCAAAAGGCAATCAGATTTCTCCTTGAATCGAGAGGCTCTAAAATATTGATGTTTGTTCTATTATTTATAGCCCTATATGTCATTTATTCTCCTTACTGTAAATAATCCCTTCCTTTGTTGTCTATGAAATCTTCTCTCTTCCAATCTCAGAGGGTGACCTCTTGTTCTTTGTACATTTCTATTAATGACCGGGTCACTGGAGCGCTCTTTATACAATGCGCATATTTATACAATGTTATAATATCCCCTCTAAGATGCCGATTTTCTAGAAGGTATTAATACAAAGTTTTTAGTCCATCTTCATAACCAAGATCTTCCAATCCTATTATTAATTTTGTAGCCCTACAATGATTCATAAATCCTTCTCATTAATAGTTTTTGCATTGTTATTTTTTTAATTATTTTTCACATAATGCATAACTTTACGTTTGGCTGTATTGAACGTCATTTGCAACTTGCCTGCCCAGTCCCCAACTTTTCCAAAATCTTCCTGCAGAGAAGAAACCCTGGTTTGAGAACTTTCCATTTACAACCACACCACATTCTTTTAGACAATTTTCAACCCAAATACATATATTTGCCCCTAAGCCTATTTCGGTCTAGTGCCGCATCTAGATCTATATTCTATATTATTAACTTGGTTTGACAAGACATGTCTTCTAATTATATTCTGATCCAAGATGAATTCTTGAATGTATATTTGACACAGTTTCTAATTTTCCAATTTAGCCAACGGTATACATTGATGTGTGTCATTTTTAACATGTGCTTAAATGTATTCTACTTGTCTCCTCTTAAGCAAAAAAAAAATAATTCTCCTGTCCCATGACCTAACATGTTAGCCTGATCAACAAGTCATGATTGTTCGATCCTATTAATTGTGGATGTATGTGACTTGCACGCACACTTAAAAAAAGACAATTTAATTCACTAGAGAAATACACAAGGAGTGTTTCTAAATAAATATATTTTTTAGCTGAAAGAAAGGAATCGGTGACACAGGCATAACAGGCAACATTTTTTTCTGGTGTATTTTTCTCATCTTGATTGTTGCCAAGAATAGCATTAAACAAAAATAAAAAAATGTATACAAATAAGCATAAATATGTTGCATTATTTTCCAAAAAGTTCATTTACTTTTTTTTAATCCAAATACATTTTTGTTCTTGGTATATAGCAGTCATCAATTAAAAATTAATTTGCATTTAATGTTTTTTCTCCCCTTGCTTCTCTGGAATTAAAAAGTGAACTGATGACATCCTTATCTTTATTTTCTCCTGTGAATCCTAAAGACCGATTGACTGTGTCACTTACAGATCAGGTCATTATTAAACTCATAGGGTGAAATTACAGATTATTGCTTTCTTTCTGGTGTTTTAGACACATGTACAGAAATATTTTTTAAAATTATTTCATACAGTGTGTGTATGTATGCATGTATGCATGTATGTATGTATGTATGTACTGTATAAATATTAATTGTTTATTATTAATAGTGCCATCATATACCACAGAGCTGTACAATGAGTAAATAGCACATAACAAGTACAAGATCAGTCCATAGCAATTTGGACAAAAGATGAAACAAAAACGCAAATGAGCTCTATTGAAACAAGCATACAATTTTGAAAGGTAGGGGCATGTTACACAATTGTATCCCAACGGGGGTATGGGACAAGGAAAGGTTACCTAATCAGTTTAAAGGGTTAATCAGTTCCAAACAGAAAAAAATGTGTTTAATGTGGAAAATAATATATTCTGATTTTTTCTAAACAGATTAACATTTGTTAATTTCCCCAATAAAACACGAATAGATGTACATCTTGTAAAGTCCCCCATTAATAACCTTAACCCCCTGTGCATTCTGATTCGTACTATGAAACTAAAATCTATTGTATTGGAAATCATGATGTTGTGCATCATGGGTCATAACCCTCGAATAAATTAGAGATTAGCTGAAATATTGTATGTTTGGGGAATAAAGTTTTGGATGGACTCAACGAGAAGCAGAGTAGCTATGGCTTTCATGGAGCTTTGCTTAACTAACCTTTTTTTTCCCCTATATTCTTTTGTATTATCAAAATGGACTTCCACAAAAGCTGAAGTGTTAGTAATTCCTTTCCATGAACAGTGCCTTAAATATTCTTCTAGAAGTTGCTACTGCGGATAGAGTAGGATCCAACCTAATATAAGGCATGTTAAAACAGTTAGGAAATGACCAATGTCGGACCGTCTGTGAAATGTGAAACCCTCTGTCCTTATTATAGAGGTGGCAAGGGATTGCAGTCAGGGTTTAAGATCCACAGGTCGATGGAATTGGTTCTAAACAGGAAGACCTTAGATTGAATTCCTTTGGAGCGTTACAAAAGCCAATTGTTTGTTTAGGTTTACTTACCCAAGTAACCATGCAATTGGGATTTTGCTGTATCTTACTCCATGCACCCCAAAAGGTCTGTGTTAAACTAGTGGCATTTTAGTAATGGATGTGCTCACATTTTCCCATATTTCAGTTTGAAATGACTGCTACCGCTAATTGTCAGCATTGTGCTTGAATAATGTTTATTAACTATGAAATGTTGTAATTCTGTAAAGCAACTTTATTGTGAAACCACTGAAGACAGCCAAAACGATACATTTCCAGAGACACGAGAAAATGAAAATTATGTGTAGCTCTAGATGATTCATGCTGTTTGCCCAAGTCAATTTCGCATGCTTCATTATGCTGCATACACCATATGTTCCCTTATATTCCAAATCAAATTTCATTTTGGCATTCAAAATCATCAATTTTAATCACATATACTTATTTCTGTCCATGGCTATTTTTTTCTCTTTTATCAAGCTTTAATGAAACTATGATTTTGTTGTTTAAACATTTCTAGTATGTTGGATTTTAGAATTTTATATCTTATTATAGATGAAATACAGTTTATTCAGTGCTCTACAAGATGTGTTTATCAATAATTTATTCTTAGAAAGTGTAAAGTTTTGTAAGTGAGAGCATCAGATGTGTGATTTGATTTTTGCGGGGTCCTCAATACCATGTTACTTATGTGAGAGAAAATGTTGAGAACACTCAAGATGACTTCCCAGTAAGCAGAGGTAAGCTAGGTTGCAAAAAAAACTGTGAAATGTGTCGATCTTTCTGTGGCATGACAACATTTTTACCTACCGACATACAAAGTGCATGTAACCTTGCTAAACTTAAAGCATAAAAAATATTTCCTAGGCCTTACATACCTTTACGCAAATGCTTCTCAAATAAAAGCACTGCGACTTGTATAATGGGCAGCCTGCAGGAGTAACCAGGGTGACTGCCCTGGTTTACCATACACGAAAGATGGAGCTACCAAAGGGAAAGTACTCATAATCCTGATATCTAGAGAGAGAGAGACAGTTTCAATGAAGATGACACCAGGCCTTTTTTGAAATATAGCTTTTTTCTAAGGGAACATATCATCATATGGGCCCAGGTTCAATCCATTAAAACTAGACTTGTGCATTCGTCTTCGGGCGAACATGAAAACGAACACGAAGAGTGCATTTTCGCGTTCGTTCCGAAGACATGCCGAAGAGAAGACAGTGGCGGTAAAACGTAGGCGAAGATGAAGACACACACCATGAAGATCTTCGTCTTCGTCTACCACTCTCCCCGGTCCCTTCCCCTTCTAACTTACCTTGGCATCGCGGCATCGTGGCAGTTCACGGAAGTGGAAATCCGCAGGTTCGCCATCACGGGTTACAGGGCAATTGGTTGATGCCAGAGGAAGACCCTGCAGGTGACCAATAGGCTCACTCGCACGGCCTTTGTAACCCCTGACAACGAACCAATGGATTTCCGCTCCCGTTAACCCCTTCGATGTTGCGTTAGATAACGGGAGTGGAAATTCATAGGTTAAAGGGGCGTGCAAGCGACCAATAGGCTCACTCGCACGGCCCCTTAACCCCTTAAGGTGCAACAAGTGCACCAGGAGCATAAAAATCTGTAAGAGCGACCAACAGAGTCGCTCGTACAGACTTTTAAAACCCCAATGCTGCAACTTACCCTGCAGATCCCACTGGTCTCCCTGTTCTATCAGTTAAACGTCCGTACGAGCGACTTTATTGGTCGTTCGTACGGACATTTAACTGATAGAACAGGGAGACCGGTGGGATCTGCAGGGTAAGTTGCAGCATTGGGGTTTAAAAAGTCTGTACGAGCGACCAAACAGAGTCGCTCGGACAGACTTTTAAAACCCCAATGCTGCAACTTTTAACTGATAGAACAGGGATACCAATGGCATCTGCCGGACAAGTTACCAGGAGTTTAAGAGTCTGTACAAGCGACCCTATTGGTCGCCAGCAGGGGGCTCGTCTGCCAGACGAGCCCCCTGCTGACGACCAATAGAGTTGCTCACACGGACATTTAAACTCCTGGCACCAGAGCTGCTGCGGTACGCGTTAACCCCGTATTAACCCCTTAACCGGAACAAACGAAGAAAAACCCAACACGAAGAATGTCCACGAATATTCGCCCGAAGAGAACAGGCGAATATTCGAAGATTTTTTTTTTCCCTGAAGACGAGCACGAAGACGAACACGAAGAGCCCCCTGGTGCCCAAGTCTAATTAAAACCCTGCACCAGAGTCTATGAAAGTCTGGGTGGTCACTGAGAAGCTTGAGATGATGATTGCTTTAACCTTTTGGGTTTAATTAACATTTTCTCTACTAAAGTTACCTTCAGCAGCTGAGAACATCTAAAATTGAGTTAACAGAAAATAATAAGATACAGAAATATTTCTTTGATTATTACCAGATTGCTTTCCCATCCATACATTTCACAATCAAAAACGTAAAAGTGAGTTAAATTTCAGCTGATTTTTCTGTGAGCTGCCTTATCATTTTTCTAGAATACACTAGTTAATTGTGTCACTTCATTCTCATTGCATCCCAATGTTTTGCTTCTTATTAATATCATATTTATATTATATTCACGCGTTCCTTTTATGCTAAGTGAATTCCACATTTAATCCTTTGATGGGTAATCATTCAAAGCGTTTTTGCTTTGTTCTTTCCCTGAATAATAACACAGAAATGATTTTATTGAAGTTAGTCCTGACTAAAGAAAGCATTTGTAAATTTACAACATTTACACTGATTAATTCCATATAGTATTTTAATTTACACTTAATTTTTGTTGGACTTAATTGGATGCAAATTAGCGAATGTTAACCATTAGATATGACTAATTAGAAATGGTATCTGTAGGTAATGATATGATTATTGGAAGAAATAAATGAAGCAGATCAGGTAGGCCCTTACTTTGGGGATTCGTCACTTGTATCTGAGCCTCATTAAATTGTAACACGTGAAGGTGCCCTGCTGCTACACGCTGTAGGGAACATCTACTTAGAACTGACTTAAAAGTAATGTATGAGGTCAGTGAATCCAGAAAGGCAAAACAGCATTGAGTTACTCAAGGACTATGCCATTTAATAAATTAATCTTTTGAACTGTAAAGAAAAAAAATGCAATTAGAATCGGCTACAGACTAAAGCACAGTTGAGCCAAGAAAATGTTAAGCGTTATGTACCAACAATATGGTGCATACAATTTAGCCAAATGAATTAATGAGTATGTGCTTAACTAAAAGTAAAATAAACAAATTACAGTTAGGAGGACATGCCACTGAAAAGGAAATGTAATTGTGGAGAATTTGTATCCTCACATACTTTTATTTCTAGGTGGTCTTTGTCTCTTGACATCAAATTGTTACATGGAAATATCTCATAGATCAGCACAGTAGATTTTATTCCAGTAATGAAAGTGTTAACACAATGCATGATTCAAGCCACAAATTAATTGTAGCACCTTGATAAGCATCTTAAATTGATTTGAAGCTCTGTTGAGGTCTGATTACGCCTTTGTATTTTATTCTGTTACCTGATGTGTAAAAGCACAGCAATGTGTACAAGTCAGTTGTAAAATCAAGTATGTCTATGCAAGGTATACTTACATAATAAAAAAAAAAACAGATTGAGATTATAAATCAGTGCCAGACATTGCAGTATTTGATTACTATAATGTTGTATTACCTGACAACAGATGTATGGAAAGCTCACAACTGAAGAAATAATTTTTAAAAAAGTTAAAAAAGGTAGGCTATTGTTTTCAATATACAACTATATAATATAATATTACATTAGCTCCTCCATATACTTTTGCTAGAGATAGCAAACATAACATCTCAAATTATATCATCAATGACATAGTGATGACATAAAAAATGGGGACATCAAAAAAGCACATGGGGGAGTAAACTTAATTTGGATGAACTTTATATTGTATTTTTATACATTTAAGCAGGAAATGAAAGTTTTTTTTGCCATTGAAGTTCCGTATTATTATTATTTCTAATTTGGCATTACATTTTCCGTATTATTAATTTTAATTTATCAATAAACTCAAATTGTAAGCATTAAGTCATGGCATGCATCAATCTAATTGCATGTCAGAAAGGTAGTGCCATCCCAACTGTTGGCTTCAGCCCCCATCTGCCCTTTAACCCCTCGTATGCCCTCTCACTTCTAACTGGCCTTTAAGCCACTTCAGTCCTCCAACTGCCTTCATTAGACATCTCTACATCCAAACTGCTCTCTTCAGCTACCTCAGGCCTCATCTGATACCTTACCCCCAATTGCTACCTTCAGCCACCCCAGCCATCTATCTGATCCCATAGCCTCCAACTGCCAGCCATTCAGTCCCCATCTTTGTCTTCTTTGTGTTCGTCTTCATCTTCATTTTCTTCTCTCCCTGGTCACTTCCCCTTCTAGCATACCTTATCTACACAGCACCGCAGGGGTTAACGGGAGCGAAAATCCGTAGGTTTGGCATCAGGAGTTAAACCAATTGGTTGATGCCAGAGGAGGCCCCTGTCAGCGACCAATAAAGTTGTTCTTATGGCCCTTTAACTCCTGACGGCGAACCTACAGATTTCCGCTCCCGTTTACCCCTGCAATGCTGAGTAGATAACTGGAACGGAAATCTGTAGGTCCGCCATCAGGAGTTAAAGACCTTTAACTTTTTACTCAGGAGTTAAAGACCTTTAACTCTTGGAGCGGGGAGATAGGCCAAGTTCTCCGTCAGGAGTTAAAGGGCCATGCGAGTGACTCTATTGGCTATTCGTACGGCCCATTAACTGTGGTGGTGGGGGGACCAGTGTAGTGCTGCGTAGTGCCTACCGCCTTAACACCGTATTAACCCCTTCTACAAAAAACAGCAAAAAAACGAAGAAGAAGAAAAAAAAGAATGTACACGAATATTCGCCCAAACCGAACACAGGAACGGGTGAATATTCGTGGAATACGAAGATTTTTTCCTCACAAAGACGAAGACGGACACGAATAGTTGGGCGGGGCACAAGTCTAGTAAATTGCATTGGCTGGCTTCAAAGATATTCCAAATAGCACATGGGGACAAAATTACCAGATTTGCAAATCAATATTTGTAATTATTAGTAGAATCTATTTATCTGTTTTTTGTCGTTAGCGATTATACATGAGTAAAAGATTTTTCAAGTTAAAGTCAGAAAAAGTCATTTTTTTCTCAAATTTTTACCATATTTCATACTTTTTTTAATAGTTAATTATATGATACAATCAAAATAATGACATCTAAAGAAATCACTTCTTGTCCTTAAAAAAACCCAATATATAATTTGTGTGGGTTCTTTAATTGGGAAAGAAGAAAATTGCACCTAAACACGAGCACCCCAGAAATGTTAAAACAACGGGTACAAAAATAAAATCAGCTATTGTCACGAAGGGGTTAAGTAATCATCCCTTCAGAAGCACCTCTTCAATTGAACATTTTCATGTTATCAAAAAAATATTTCTGTAATTAAACTTTAAAACAAGATTGCTATTTTGCACATGCAATTACAGTTGAATATGAAACAAATTAAAATAATCTGAATTTATTTATTTATAGATCATGGTTTTACAATTGTTCTGTACCATCTTGTGAAGCACTCAATAAAATAAACATAACATTGGATGGAATATTATAGAAACTATTTATCGAAGTATGCAATAGTTTACAAGCAATTTCTAGAACTATAAAACTGAGTAATATATTGCCTGAGAAACAGATCTATACTTTGATGCATACTTGGAAAACAAAATTATTGCTTCCTTAAGGCTTATTTTGCAATTTTTA
Source organism: Spea bombifrons (assembly GCF_027358695.1). Taxonomy (NCBI): domain Eukaryota; kingdom Metazoa; phylum Chordata; class Amphibia; order Anura; family Pelobatidae; genus Spea; species Spea bombifrons. The sequence goes on along the minus strand of NC_071087.1, from coordinate 30,507,517 downwards.
AAATAAACTGATATTAAAGACATTTTAATTCTGCAAAAGGAAGGATAGAAACAGGAATACTTTACACATTACTATTAAATAATAAAATAATATTCAGAATTACCTCTTCACTAAAATGTTATGCTTTCAAGGACTACCCCAGCAATATTTTAAAGTAAAATGCTTACTTTTTTTTGGATGAACTTAATTCACTGCATAGAAAGGAGGGCATGTATTCTTCCATTGTTGGTGCTCGAAAATTAGACTTCTGTCTTATTTTTGTACCCTCCTTGACATTGGCTGTTTGGCCATTTCAATAATTTTAGTTTTTTCTCATTTACTGTAACCCGGACAATTTATATAATAACTTATGGTGAAAAATTAGTGATAGTGTCATTGTAAAAACAATATCTGTCATAAATCTTTAGACAACCCAGTACAGTCAACTTTCCCAAAAAAGCAATGTTTTTTCACACAGATTGCAATTCAGGTTACTAAGAAACAGTTACTAAGGTTACTAAGAGTACAGTGATACCATAGGTTTATCGGGTTGTTTTGGGCTCAAAGGCAACATGTTGGAGGTGTGCGCCCATGTACTATTTGGGACATCTTTGAAGTCGGCCAATGAAATTTACCCCCATTAAACAATCTTTTTTTGAAAACAAGGAACCCAAGGATATTTCAAATGGTGGTTTTGCACCACTTTCCATGCACTAATTTTACTGTCAGACCCTTGTTTTGGCATTTTCACACACATTGTATTTAAAGTATGACTTTACAGGTCCTGGTATATGTCAATGCCACACAGCATTGTAATATGTGTTCAGAAACATTTCCTGAGTAGAGTGACATCATGCATGCATAGGTGTGTTGGGTTGTGTGGCGCAAAAAAGCCACATTTGTGAGGTGCGCATTTTTCAATTTGGAAATTTGACATCTGGTAATCCTGGGCCCCATGTCCTATATGGGACCTACTTGAACCTGGCCAATTCAATGTACTCCCATTAAACCATATATATTTTAAAACAAGACAACCCAGGGTATTTCTAATGGTGGTATTTCATTCTACAACCAGACTTTTTGTGGTAGTAATTTAATGAAACAAAAATAATACTTTTATTGAGCCACTTCACCAACAACGGCTGAGTGAAGGAAGCGATAAATGCTCTTTCCAGCAGTAGGGCACCACTGTATTAAAGGACATGGCATATTTCATTAGAGCAAACGTAACCACTCAGGAGAGCGATCACACAGCGTCCCTACATATTTTTTTGATGTTGCTAAATGCATTACAGCAACACCATTGATCGTTTTATAGGCTCATTTAATTCCATGACATATCAGGCATATCAATTGTCATTGACTGACTGTTTTTGTGTGATGTGCCTGAGACAGCAATTGTTATTAAGGAACTAATGGACAACATTCGTGTTTCTTTCAAATACAAGTACATTTCTAAGTGACCCCAAACTTTTCAATGGGTGTGTATATTTAAGAAAAAAAACCCATGTAGCTGACTAAAGGGAACTCCCACTTTTTAATACTAGTATTTAAATGCACAATATTATGCTATTTTATGCTTTTTTACAGTACGTCAGAAAAAACTATAACTTTGGATCAGTTTTAACCAATCCAGAGAGGTGTAGGTAATGTTGCCCAAAACGGCTGTCTTATTGATTTCAAGATCAAATATTCAGTTACTTATATGAGAAAGAAAAGGTTTAAGCTGTCAAAATATGTTAAACATACTACTTTTGTGGAGGCATTAAACTACATTCTAGCTCTCATTTGTGGGACCTCTTATCGAAGATCAAATACTGTGACTTCTCAACACAGCGAGTGGGTCTAAAACAATGTCACAAATTCTAAAACATCATTTACTAAATCCCTATACTGGAATTGTTTATTTTATAACATATTCAGCTTTTCAGGACGGTTTATCTCTAGGCAGCTTCTTTACTATTTCCAATTCCTCATAATACTTGGTATCAGGGAGGGGGTCCTCTAAATGTTTAGGGTCTCGGAAAAAAAGATTAATATATATATCATATATCAAATTATTTTTTCTCAGCATACTAAAATAAACATAAAATAACTGAAAACTAAATATACCTTGTTTTAGATAAAATATTTTAAAATGTGTATTTGTTGAGAAAGTATGGCTTAGTCTCTAGTCCAGGCAGAAGGGCTAGTCTGTTAGAATCAAATTTTATCCCAACAGAGTAGACTTTCCAAATCTAAATTTGTATTTTGGTTTGGATTGTAATGATGGGGGATCCAGATGTGGTAGAAGTAGATTCATGTACACACTGAACATAGCTAGTCATATTCATGTACTGTTATTTTTGTATTGTTACCATATTTTCACTAATTTATGTGTGGATGGAGAAAACCCTCAGATGTATGTTAGTTTACTTATGGTTTATTGACTATTGTTGTTCTCAAATTGTATGCCCTTGGGCATTCCCAGGCAGACGAGCCCTCTGCCGGCGACCAATAGAGTTGCTCGTACAGACTTTTAAAATCCTGGTGCCGCAACTTGGCTCCAAGAGTTAAAGGTCTCCCCAGGCCAAGTTGCGCCGTCAGGAGTTAAAGGGCCGTGCGAGTGAGCCTAATTGTCGCCAATTGGTTGATGCAAGAGGAGGCCCCTGCAGGCGAACAATAGAGTCGCATTCACGACCCTTAACTCCAGACGGGGAACTTGGCCTGTTTCCCCGCTTCAAGTTTAGCTCCTGACAGCGAACCTACGAATTTGCGCTCCCGTTATATATGCAGCATCACAGGGGTTAACGGGAGCGGAAATCCGTAGGTTCGCCTTCAGGAGTTAAAGGGTCGTGTGAGTGAGTCTATTGGTCGGCTGCAGGGGCCTCCTCTGGCATCAACCAATTTGTATGCCCTGTTGATTTATGTATAGTTGGCTTTAGGAGGCACATCCATTTGAATGTTAGGGATTTATTTATACCAAGTGGTTGGCTTAAAATATCATTCTTTGTCTGCAGGATAAAACACCATGTTTTAAACCACTCTTTTAATTGTCTTTGTAAGTTTGAATTTGCTGAATACACTTTAAGCACTACTGAAATTTCCCCCATCTTTAAACTGTGCTTAAAACTTTTTAAACTACCAATCTGGATAATATATGTAGTCAAAATTTAATTTTGGCAGAGAAACATGGGTTTTTACTAAAATAAAGAGTGCACTAATTATGCAAGAAGGTTTAATTTAGAATCTTCTTCTCTTAACATAATGATCAATATGGTATTCAAGCTCATGGCTTATGCTACAGGTTCTGTACAACGCAAAAAACGGAAACAAGTGTTCTGGGAATCATGTACAATGAGTCTTTTATGGAAATATTTCACAATTAGTTTAATGTAAATGCATTGCCGCAAAATGGGTAAAAAGATGGAATTGTAGGTAAAAGAATACAGTTTATAAATCAATAGATTGCTAAATAGTTTTAATGCATTGTATATATTTGTTGCATTAAATCCAGGTCTAAAATGACATCCTAATGTACTTTAAAACATGCTTGTTATGCAAGTGCATTTATAAGCCACTTCTATCTGCTGAGTGGTATCTATAAAACTATGCACCATAACATCAAGTCTAAAGCACAACATTGTTGCACAATAATCCATTAAATGTTTTTGCTGATTGTTCTAAACTACGCAATTTGCAAAAGAAGTGCTGTAGCCACTAGCCATGATAAACATGTCCCTAAGTGTTATTAGCATTAGCATTAACAATTATCCTTCTACAATAAAAAAGATTACAAAACTTCAAATAGTTTTTTAAATGTTTAATCTGCAAATAACAATCATTTTCAGGTTTACTGTGTCTGCTACAAAAAATGACATAGCCATGAAACTTAAAGATGGCTAGGACAGGTATAAGTATACATTAAGGGGTGGAGCAATATATTGTGTTGCCTGGGTCCAAAGATTAAATGCTGCCCCCCTTCAACCATGCCCATTAAATGCTGCCCCCCTCAACCATGCCCACAAAATGCTATGTCTCTTTACATGCTTTAAAGCAGGGGTATCCAAGCTTTTTTTGCAGTGGGCCTCTTCATCAGAAATTATATTGAGAATGTACCCTTCGTGACAATGGCTGTTTTAACATTTCTGCAGTGCTCGTGTTTAGCTGTGATTTTCTTCTTTCCCATTTACTGGACCCACACAAGGTATATATTGTTTTGTTCATTAAAAAAAAGGGCTTTGTTTAAATGTCATTATATTGATTGTATCATATCAGTTGCTATATAAAAAAGTATAATATATGGTGAAAAGTTGAGACAAAAAGGACTTTTACTTGAAACTTTTTTCAATATATATTTCAATAACAATATTTTACTCAACAATAACAACTAATAAAAAAAAACCTGCTAAATAGATTCTACTATTTAGAAATACCCAATATGTTTATGCTTTTTTTAGGCACGTTATGGGGCAATAATTTCAAAACCATTTTTTCCAAATCTGGTAATTTTGCCCCCATGTGCTATTTGGAACATCTTTGAAGCCGGCCAATGCAATTTACCCCATCAAACCATATATTTTTGAAGACTAGACACCCCAGGGTATTTCAAATGCTAGTATGTTAACTCTTTCCATGCACTAATTCTACAACCAGTCAAACATTGCAGTAGTCAGTTTTTTCCCCACACACATTTTACTTCAGTTATGCATTTACAGCCCCTGGTATGTCACACAACACCCCAATATGTGTTCAGCAACTTCTCCTGAGTACAGTGATACCACCCATTCATGGGTTTCGCTGCCTGTTTGTGGGCAAAAGGGACACATTTGGGGTATAAGCATTTTTCAGTGTTTAACTTTGACATTTGGTGATCCTGTGTCCATGCCCTATTTGGTACATCTTTGTGCCTGGCCAATTCAATGTGCCCAATAAAAGATTTAAGATACGGAAATAAGGGGCCTTTTGTTGCCAATGTTTAGACATTAATGGCTGTGTGTTGAGTGTTGCTGTGTGTTGCTGAGGGGACAGCAAATTTACACTGTTATACAGGCTGTACACTCACTACTTTACATTGTAACAGAGTGTTATTTCTTTGGTGTTGTCACATGAAAATATATAATAGAATATTTATAAAAATGTGAGGGGGTGTACTCATTTTTGTGAGATACTGTATATATATATATATATATATATATATATATATATATATAATAGTAACATGTGTTAGGTAAAGCACAATTTTGGCTTATGTAGCACATTTCAATCACAGCGTTCACATGCAGTAAGTGACAATGAAGTGTTCTTTTACTGACACACTTTGATCTTGTGTCAGACAGAGAGATACTGTGTCCCTAAAAATAAAGTAATAAGAACATAATGTAATGAAAGCAATCAAACAATGGTTTCTTATTTGCATTTTAAAAAAGTAAACAACGAGTTAAGTCTCTAAAAATGTCTGAAACGAAAGCGCTATCTGTCCTTAAAACACACTTTTTTAACAAACAGTATAAGTGTGTGGCGTGAGTACAATATAATAAATCCAGGCTTTTTCTTATTTTATTTGTATATTTTTTTCATTATGATCCAAAGTTTGGGCATTGTCATATAATCGAGCAAGTACTTACGGAGAAGTAAATATTATATTGTCCTCTTCATGGCTGTGGATGACAACTAAAGTATTGCAGTCCACATTTAGTGTAAAAATGCCTCTATGCTTGAAAACGTGGAAAACCTAAACAGAAAAGTTGCATCCGCTAAATAAGAGAATGACCAAGCTGAATATTATCATTTATTCATAATACATAAAATAAAAGGATGTTGCCAGTACATCACATATATAAAAATTATCTTAGAGAAACACTACGCAATAATATTATCCAATGAATGATCACACCGATCATACCACCATATGAGGACAGCACCATGCTTTCACATGCACCACTGGGTAATAGACTGCCTCTACCCATGAGAAGACAAAGCATCAAACTCCAAACCGTAAGCATGGACTGTGTCTACAAGCCTAGTTGTCCATCCTGGCTGTGCCGTATCATGAAGGGAGGGCAATATACAGTATGTTGTGATCTAACATTGGGCTGTAGTGGCATTTCTCTCAATCGCCACTGCTTGACATTAAATATAAAAGTTATTGCCAAAACATCCAAAATGTTTCCCAGCCACAGCCACTCATGCCCAAAAGTCAATCTCATCTAACACGGCAAAAATAGAAATAAATGGGTCCAGGAATGTGGCTAATATGACTTGTGGATGGTTAGTCCCTGCTTAAGTGGTAGGCTACCAACAATAAAACAAACATATGCATGGAAATATATGAGGGTCACATTTGTAAAAAAGTCTAATCCATACATAGTATTTTGTTTATATTTGGTTCCCTTTTGAGGTTGGTTCTAAACATTCCCTGTTCATTTCAGAATTAAATATAGCGTTTACAACCCATCTTACAACAGATGCTATTGTAAATTACTTTTCCATTCCAAGCAGTTAAGTTGGTCAAGCTTTACATCTGGTGAACTTAAGCTTGTTAATCAGGATTTAAAACTAGGATTGCCATCTTTTGTAAAGCCCTTTCCTGGTTACCCTGGAGAGGTTATACCTAGAGAGCGACAGGGTGTGGCCAGTGGCCTGGCAATGGTTTTATCAGTGACAGCTTACATGTTTAGTTTAGCAGGGAAAAAGTGGATAGATAGACATGGAGAAGATAAAGAAAAGAAAAAAGAAAGTGGAAAGGAAAGAAAAGAGAAGGGATTGAAGAAAAATAAACACAGTAAAAAAGAGAGAGAGAAGAGGAAGGTGAGAGATGAGCAAAAAAGTGAGAAAAGATAGTAAATGGAGGGGAGAGAAAGAAGGAGAGAGTGAAGTAAAAGGAAAGGGAAAGGTATTCTACAAAACTCCAGGACATACATATCTTATACTGTAGCACAACCTTTGTTCCATGCATTAGCCTGAGCCTGCACAGAACATCAACTCTCTCCTCAACTTAGGCTCAATGTTGTCACTCCTCCGAGCCTTGCTAGATATGTGCGCTCGCCATATTATTCGGACGAACATGGCCATAGGCCAACTTACAGTGCAGACAATGAATGAAAATATCTTTAGTGTTACAACCCCTATGTTCACATATTTGGTTTTTTTTTTTTTTTGCTTGTTAACTTTTAAAAAGCTTGATACTTCCTAAGTGTTTTTTTTTTAAAGTTTTAACTATTCATTGTTGATTTTATGCTATATATATATATATATATATATATATATATATATATATACTGTATATTTCCATTATAAACAAGGCAACAGTACAGTGCAGCAGTTAATTGCACTAGGATAAAATCTGCCTGCCATGTCTTTTTGCTTGAAGAACCCGTCCAAGCATATACATCATTTCTGTTGTCGATCATTAGTTCAGTTCTACTACATTCTTGTGATGTTTCTTTGACTGACAACTCAATACACTATTTATTACTTAGATATGGAACATACTCTAGAAATTATGACACAGTCAATGCCATTGTTAATCTGAACCCTTACATGTCTCTTCTGTGAATTTTACCTCAGTGGTGATTTAAATAATGTTACTTGACATAAGCACAGACTGGCAGCTGGAGGAAGACTAGACTAGAAAAAGGTGAGGCAGAGGTAGGAGTAGCAGAATTAACCTGTTGGTTAAAAGGCATCCATGAAGAAGTGGATCTTAAGAGATATTTTTGATGACTGAGGGGGCTGGTGTTAGAGTAATGTGGAAGGAACATAAGCCTAGCAGCAGCATTTATGGTAAGTATAGATGATCGCCTTGTAGCTTATCAGACAAAGGAGCATTAAACTGTGAGTGATTGTGAGTGGTTTAAAGATGCGAACACCAGACTTGCATAATTTGGACAAAACTCCAACTTAAAAATTGACTTAAGCTAACTCTCAAATGGCATACACACACTTACGTGAGAATCAAATGGATACTAGTTGATACAAGCTGAACAAAACGCAACTTTCAGATTTGCAAGTTACAAATGCAAGTTCCATCCTGCAAAATTCACCTCACAACCCAGGTAAATTAATGTAACCATACCATGACTGTATGACGTACTATCACGTCATCATAACCATCCACTGAGAGGCCACGAAGATGCTAGTTTTTGCACAGGTGGAAGGTCTCCTAATCAAAAAATTGTTAGACTTCTAGTCTCACTGGTCAGCAGAAGCCAGCATTGCTGGCTCTGGGCTGACAGATTAATTGTAATGGTAATTGAGTCAGCAACTTAGTAAGCAATACTGCCATGTAAAATTAGATAGGACTTGCCAGAATTGAGGTACTTAGATGTAGTGGCAAGCTAAGCAATATATGGCCATATAGCAGAATCGCCAATGTTTATGCCTTAGATAGGTGCTTTTAAATAGTATTTTCTGGGTGTGCACTGATGTCTGGCTTCCATCATGGCATACTCTACTGGAGGATCTCAATGCTGATGATAAAAGTAAAATAACAACAAAACAACACACATTAAACATGTAGAGATTTCACTATGGCATCATAAGGGGTTCCAAGAGAAAGTATTTAAAAGCAATGCATTCTAGAATATACTTATATAACTTTCAACTTTATGCTGTAGTTTGTACTTTTCCAAATCTGCCATTCACATATTATTGATGAACCTTAAATTTCAGGCAACAGTTAATTTATGTACTGGAATTTCATAAAGTTTGCAAGATACCAACTACCAACAATAGTGTAATGCTTCAACAGTTTTTTAGGTACTTGCTAGTTATTAATCCTATTTGGCGAGAAAACTTTGATGTGCGACACTGTAATGTTGTGTTATATTGTTTCATACTGTAGACAAGACGCATTGTAACATAGTTATAAGCAATAAGACATGGCAGTCTTTGTTTTATTGCATCATTAAAAAAAGCCCCAGGTGTGTAGTAAGGCATTGCGCTGAATGCTGAGTGACTTTAGCCATTGGAGAACTGTTTAAATGGCCCAATAAAATGTACTCCAGAGAATTTTGCTGCTCTTAACTTGAGCTGTATTAGGCATAAATAAAAGTAAAAGAGACAAAAATATTGGTACCTTGGGATTTATACACACTGTAGTTATGCTATTGTTACTATAATTCTGCTTGTATATAGTTTCCTTACATCTATCTATGTACAACTCTGTATGTATCAATGTGCTATTACTATAGATTGGATACATGTATGTACCAAAATCATCATGAACCAAACCATGTTCTGTCATTGAGAACAGATGATAATACATTTCTGTATATTCTGCTAGGTAATAAATGCTTATATGGATATAATATCTCCAATATGCACTGTGTGGTGAACTTATCAAAGTCATTGATTTACTGTGTACCTGTAAGATCCATTTTTCTTTAATGTAATTTGAGGAGAAGAGGATCAAATTAAAACTATAATTGCTATTTCAAAATACACTCCACTTAGTCCACTTTTTCACATCTGTAAAATAATGTTGCCACCACCCATGTGCTTTCAGGGGAAATTGCATATTTCAAACAACAAACTGTGCATTTAGACCAAAAATCTCCAAAAGTTTGTGTTGCATTCACACATTTTGTCGAATTACTTTATTTAGTTGTTTCTTTTCACGCCAAATAAAAATTTGTCACATACTCACTATAAGAAATCATGTCTACAAAAATATATTGGTCTTTTGCTCTCCTCATTCTGCTTCTTGTTTTGTCAGCCAGCTGGGAAAGATGTTCTGTTGTACAAAAGGTCTTGGTGATGTCCTAACCCTTTTCTTCTTAATAATTGTCTACTCAAGAGTCCAAAAGGTATTCATGGCCTTTGATATTTGTTATAAATTCTGTGAAGAAAGTGTGAAGTAGCAGCTTTCATCGTAATCTATTATTTATTCTCTTAGTTTAAAAATTCACAAAAAAAATATGAGCATGCCATATACCACAAGATTTTTAAACTATGGGATAAATGATCAATTTTAAGTACAGTAGGACAATGTTGATATTGAATAATACAATGATAAAATAGTTCGCCATCACAAAATACTTAAAATAATGTACAGAGGACGCTGAAAAAGGTGAAAAGAAAATATCTTAAAATACAATTCAGTTTTTCTTTTCCAATTGTCAAAAATCTAAGACAGATTGTAAGGCCATATTTGTTATCTAAAACACTAATCTTGGCAGTCTTATTCTCTCAAAATTATTCTGAACCTAATAGTTTGGCTGCCAAAGAATATGTTCTGCCATGTTTATGCAAAATATAGTTGTTTATAAAAGAACATCTGCTGTTGCTTTACACAAAAGCCATAGACACTAAAGGCATTGGGATACTCACAATCAAATGTATTTACTTTCAAAGCTGTCTTCCTGAAAAATGCATAATGTAGGGAATGGCTCCCTATTCTTCACGGCATTGCTTTTACGAGTCTCTAATGTGCTTAACTACAACAAACATTGCCTCACAGAAAACAGTGACATCTGAAGAGTCTTTCCCAATTACGAAAGAAAAAATATAAACAAATGCTCTGCAAGAATAAATAAGTCAACAAATACAAACTGATTTATAAGGTAAGATGGAATAGTTTTTACTTTTTTCAATTGTTTTTGAATACTACTATCCCTTTATACTCTATACTATGAACCTAAAAATTTTAGATATCGATGACAATTCTATTCTTGTTTTTATGGTGAACCCCATATTATGGTCATGGAATTTTGGATGGCAATCACTCTGCATATATAAATCAAAAAATGTCCTAAAAAATTGAGTAGCGTATCAGGTTCAAAGTTCACGAATGTGGCCATTCATTATTCCATGTGATTTACTTATAAAAAATTATGGTAGAAAGTTTGAAAAGTTGTCTTATCGCTATAGCAACCAATTAAATAGGAATATTCAATAGGTGATAAGACTACTTTTCAAAGTTAATGAGAGAATCACTTTTAGATATACAGTATATCATACCATTTACTGTTGTTTCAACACAGGTGTGACATATTGACAAATTTCACTCCAATTCCATATGTGAAAATCAGCAATATGCTAGGTTTGTGGTTGTGATTTGTGTTAGAATTCTCATGTACCAGAACTCGTCTTTGTTTATAGACTTTCGATTGTTCTCTGCCTGCCCTGACCTTTGGCTTGTTTACAAATTTTTCTTCTCCTTAGTTTATTTTGCTGTTTGTTTTAGGTGTCACTGTAAGATAATTAGAGAGACATGCCCCTGTCAATTGTTGTAAAACTATGTTAACAGGTTATGGAAATGTTTTGTGATCTTAAAAGTGAGCCTTATAATAACATGTTTTTTTTATTATTGAACCAGAGTCCACTGTTCTATTGATAACCAATTCCACAACGTTTTGCATATAAAACACACAATACAAGGATACCCCTTTAATAAGGACCTTTACTTTAAGGACACTCACGAGTAAAGGCATAGTTACAGAGAAACTGTTCCCTGTACACTCGCTTTGCAAGAGCAGACACAGAACAGCAAGACTGTCTTTTGAGTGTTTGTGTTTTGTGCTGGACATGACTTGACGATTGCAGTGCAGCACATGCCTAGATAAGTGAAAAAATCAGTGCTACACTATAAATATATTTTTGTACTATAAGTATACTTTAAATACATGCTCTGAACCCATTGTGTATGTTAAAGTGGGGTATGAATGCAATGGTTCCTTTTCTAGAACTAGAAAGCCATATATTGAGGGGTCATGTCATACTCACTAAGTATCCTAAAATAAACAATCAGTATTGTAATATTGATTTTGCAATATTGATCAGAATGTGGAAACAAAATGTGGCATATTAACTGCTAAAGATATGATCATATACTGAACAATACAGAGGGGTAACATGTATACGTGTAGTATTTTTAATCTGAATCCTAAATTTGAAATAGTCAATAGTGAAATAACATTTAAAATTACTAGAGAACAAAACAACAAAGCATAAATTGGAGTATAAGTATTTTCAAAGTAGTTCAGAATCATCATAGGTTGGTAACTATGCTGCTACACCAAAAATACAGCTTTTTTGAAGTGTTATCCCCCAAGGATCGTATTTATGTTCTCTTGCCAATTCTTCACACATCCTTAGCAGAAAAAAAATATTAAACTATGTATGACAGAACTCACCCATTAATTTTGTCAAAAACAGAATAATTTGGGAGTACTTTTTATAGCTCCATGATATTTCTTGCATTATTAATTACTTTTTTCTTCCCGCTGTCACTTTCTGTTTCCTTCTAAGGAAAGTTTTGTGAAATTGCTTATTACAGAGGAGATATAAAACTGGAATGAATAATATAACCACAGAATGTACTTTATGATTTAAATAATGGTGAAATTTTAGTTTCAATATGTAGAATACATATTTATTGAATTTTAAACATTGGCATACTCTGGTGGCATTTTAGATATTTAATTAAAACCTAAAATGTAAGCATGTTTGGCTGTAAATGTAATATAAATATTCATAGGAAAAAAAATTATTGTGCCTTACATAGATTTTAATAAGAATTGCAAATTTGGTGTACATGTAAAAAAATAAGCAAAACATTTAAAATATGGAAGGGACGGTACAAGTGGTGCAGTATTTCTTTAAAATATTATAGGATACTAAATCTTGATTTGATACATTTAAAATGTGGCCTTCAAAAGTAAGTTAGCAAGAAGATGGCCTTCTTCTTCTTTTGTACCAGTTTGTTTTTTTGTTTGTGATTTTAAATGTATCCTCCCGACTCTGATTGTAAAGTGTTACAGAATCTACTGGCGCTATATAAATAAATATAATGTCATGGCACTCATTTTTTTTTTTTTACTCTAACTATCCATTAGATAGATAGATAGATAAAAACACCCCATCAACACCAGATCTTTTGGTTAAGCAGCCGCTGGCTAGATATGCCCAGACGCACGCTATGGGAGCATTAAAACGTAAGTGAATGAACATATATCCAGCCGTCGGCCACACTTACGTCATCAGGCAACTGCTGGTACCATGGCTGCCCTGTCATTGCCTTTCCTAGCCTATAATATTTAGTATCGCCTTAGCAAGATATTAAACATTTTAAAGAAAAGGGTTAGGCCAGGGCTTGACAAATTGTGGGTGCCAGGTCGTCATGGGCGCTAGAAGTCACTTCCTTGTGCCTAGGAGGTATGTCTGTCTGCAGCTCACCTCCCTGGATGCCCTCAGTGCACTTCCTCTATGGATCTGCCTCCAGGCCTGACTGAGGCATACAATAAAGAAGTTGGAAGCATAGCATTGCCCAAAATGTCTTGGTATGCTGAAGGGGACATACCAAGACATTTTGGACAATGCTATGCTTTCAACTTTGTGGGAACAGTTTGAGGAAGACACTTTTCTATACCAGCATTAATAGCAAGGTTCACAAAGACATGGTTGAATGACTTTGGTGTGAAAGAACTTGACTGACCTCCACCACATCGAACACTTTTTGGATGAACTTGAATGGAGATTGTGAGCCAAGCTCTTTCATCCAACATCAGTGCCTGATCTCTACTAAATGAATGGGCAAACATTCCCACAGAAACACTCCAAAATCTTGTGGAAAGCCTTCCCAGAAGAGTGGAAGCTGTTATAGATGCAAAGGTGTAAACCATTGAATCCTGGGCCCAGTTAATTAGTTAAGGATAGTTATACAACTTGTAACTTAGGCATCAGACGTCAACATATACAGACCACCGTGCCGGATAGATAAGGAAACGCCCAAGCACATAAGAACAAAATAGCGAAAGACCTCTGTTTAGGATGCCTGACCAGCATCACAGGATAGAGGACCAGCCTGCATCACAGAACAGAAGCCACCTAGAGATAACACTCACCCCTGAAAGATTCTGGAATGTCCCCACAACAGCTATTAAAACCCAAGGGTGCAACCACAAACTTTGAAGCCTCACCAGTCGTGTGTGCTAGATGTGAATGGGCAGCCCAGGATGGATCCAGGGATGCTTGTGTCCGAGACAAGTGGCTGTTTGAAAAGACTGGTCTGAGGGGTTTCCCAGTCCCTGTTGAGTTATGAGTTGATCAGCTAGGAGAGTGAGAAATACTTGGCTCAGTGATGTATTACTGTATTGACATTGACATTTGACACAATAGCATTGATTGCTGTGATATTGATTACTTGCTTAACTCGTTTTACACACACATATATACATACATACACTTACATATATAGCTGTTTTCTATCTGCTGTAGTAAGAGTTCTGTATTAAAGTTTTGCTTGATTAAATTGCTGTGTGTTGTGCTGTCATTCCATATCCTCATTGATTGGGCAAAACAAAAGCCTAGACCATCTTCATATTAATATCCATGCATTTCGAATACAATGTTACCAAAGTGTCTGTTGGTGTAGTGTCAGGTGTCCCAATAACCTTGTCTGTATAGTGTGTATATATATATATATATATATATATATATATATATATATATATATATATATATATATATATATATATATATATATATATATATATATATATATATATACATACACCCACTCTTGCAATGTTCTTGCATTCACTCAACCTTCATGTAATCCCAGAACAAATATCCAGCCCTGGTGCAACTCCACCAGCAATAAGTAATTATTCACAGAATGAGGTACTCATGGGTCTTAAAATCCATAAAAGTAAAAGAAAAAAACCCAAAACACATGAGCATCATTTTTGGTCCATTTGCATTGGTTTTCTATATGCTACCAAAATCGCTGCGGCAAGGGGAAGCTTACTTGAACTATTAGCAAAGTGGTTGGATTTTAATTTTTCCATTTTTTCCCCATATTTTGAGGCTCAAATAACTAAGCTTTATGTAACCAACTTTGACATTCTGTTAGTAACTATGGATGTGTGTAGTTTATATACTATCATACCTTACCAAGGTGGAATTGAGGCTATGCGAACAATACTACCATTCTCACCTTCTATAAGTGGCCCTCAATCACATTAAATTTATTTATATAGCGCCAGAAGATTCCATAGTGCTGTTACAACAGAGTAAGTAAGCAAAATAAACAAACTGGTACAAAAGGAGAAGATGGCCCATCTTTCACAAGCTTACAATCTAGTGGGAGGTTGAGGTTTAAGTGAAACAGCGCGTTGGCTACCAGTTTTCAAATGTATTGCTATTGATTCTATTGGGAAACATGCCAAACCCCTCTTGCAGATAGAAGCACATTCGATCTACACCTCAGATACTGTTGCCCTCAAGGATTTAATGAACAGGTTTCCTTTAATTGTTTCTCAAATTCTCATTTTTTTAGCACTAGTGTGCTTTTTGTTACTTTTTACAATTAGTGGATTTATTGCTCCAGTGAAATCTGTGTATCATAGTTTACATTTTGTGTTTGTAACTCATGCTCTCACCTTTTATCTAGTCACGTTGCTTTGTGAATAAATATGCGTAGGCATTTTGATTATTTGTTTTATATTTGTTTCATGTTATAACATCAAAGCATTATATATTTATTAGCATGTCACTTAAAGTTTTACACAAGATTGTTGTTGCACACACTAATATGGAAATTGGGATGCCTGTGTATAGGGTAGTTTGACTACATATAGTTTAGCATGCATGTGCCTTTGTTTAGTATACTTCTGTATGGGGTAGTGTGACTGCATTGTGTGGTTTGTGTGTTTGTGTAGTTTGTGTGTCTAGGGTAGTGTGACTGTGTATAGGATTCACTTTTTGAAGCTAATCAGCATTTCTTCCTTTACGTAAGCATTTTGTGGTGACTTTAACTCTTGCTAGTGTGTTCTGTACCATGTATTGTAAATGGCTTATAAAGATGACATTGTGTCTCTGTTTTACTGTACCAAACTGTTGTGTTGGTTGATGTGCAGCATATTTTATACAGTTTGGTTGTGATCATTTCATTAGTAGTTTGTTGTTGCGTGTGAAGGCAGGCTTGCTCGATTTTCATTTGTTTTGCCATCAAGCATGCTTAGTTTCTTTGTACCAATTTCCTTATCTGTCAGACTCATTTTAAGTCATGGAAAACGAGCTGTGACTTCCATACTGAATAAAAGTAATTTCTCTGATTATGTAGTCAGCAGAAGCATCAGAGCTCTTGCATTCCATTATATTTTCCAGTAACAGTTATTGGTTACCCACAGTTCATTGTACATGACATAATTTGAGAGTTTTGGAGTTGGAAAAACTGAAAAGACATATTAAAGGCGATCTTTCACACTATACATTTTGAACAACAAAGTTTGAAGAAATATTTTGTTTTTGTGCAGTTGGTTCCTTTAAAAGAGCAAATTAACAATGTCAGGGGAATGCTGGTAAAGAGCACTGCTAAAGTTCTCTGATTTCAAATAATATTTGGTCCTACTTCCTCTGCCACCTATTTTCATGATCTGGTGATTAAAGGCTCTGCAGTGCATTCTGCCGGGGGACGTGCCTGTAGTGTGCATTTGCTGTTGCAGTGTGTAAACAAGATCTAGGATAAGGGCTGCCATAAAAAATCTTGGGGCCCAGTACACGCTTTACTCCCGGGCCCTCATGCCACTCCCATTAGCCTACCTATGTCCATCCCACTACCCCATCCATTGCTCCGCCCATCACTCTGCCTTAAGATTCTCCCATAAGCACCTTAGAAGAACAGGAGCTAGCCTAAGATTAGTTGCATCTGGGTGCAGTATTTCTTCAAGGTGCCTTAAAACTATTACACATATTAAGTATGTGAATGGAAAAAAGTTAAAGGTAGAGAATGTCGGTACGTTATTATCTGAAACTGGAAATTTGGTTAGTGAGGACAGAGAGAAAGCCGACATCTTAAATGTTTTTTTCTCTTCTGTTTATACCAAGGAAGAACCGATGACGGAGCCCCTGCTGGCTAATTTTAAGGAACCGTTGCAACAAACATGGGATTGGCTGACACAAGAAAAAGTGCTCAAGCAATTAAATACTGTTAAGGTAGACAAGGCTCCTGGACCGGATGGTATACACCCAAGGGTACTGAAGGAACTAAGCCTAATTCTGGCCCAGCCACTATTGCTAATCTTTAGGGATTCTTTCAGCTCGGGCATAGTTCCATTAGATTGGCGCAAGGCAGATGTTGTGCCCATATTTAAAAAGGGATCAAAATCTCAACCGGGCAACTACCGGCCAGTAAGCTTAACATCGGTAGCGGGGAAATTATTTGAAGGGTTGCTAAAGGTATACATTCAAGATCATATCTTGATCCATAATCCAATTAGTAAAAGTCAACATGGATTTGTGAAAGACCGGTCTTGTCAAACCAACCTATTAACATTCTATGAAGAAGTTAGTAAAAATATAGACCTGGGGTTGGCTGTAGATGTGATTTATCTGGACTTTGCCAAGGCATTTGATACGGTTCCGCATAAAAGGCTACTCTATAAATAGAGAAATAGGCTTAGGGGCAAATGTCTGTATGTGGATCAGAAATTGGCTAAAAGATAGAATGCAGAGGGTTGTTGTGAATGGATGTTTCTCAGACTGTACGCAGGTATTAAGTGGAGTGCCTCAGGGGTCTGTCCTCGGTCCTCTTTTTTTTAATTTATTTATAAATGATCTCCCAAGCTGCATTAAGAGCCATGTCACAGTTTTTGCTGATGACACAAAATTAGACCGTGTAATTCAGACTAATCTTGATGTTTCTTCATTGCAGGAAGATCTAGACAGAGTTGGGGACTGGGCGTGCAAGTGGCAGATGAGGTTCAATATAGAGAAATGCAAAGTTATGCATTATGGTAAAAATAATAAAAATGCAACCTATTCTTTAAATGGAATATCCTTGGGGGAAACTACCAATGAGAAGGATTTAGGAATAACGGTTGACAACAGACTTGACAACAGTGCGCAATGCCAGCAAGCAGCTGCGAGGGCCAATAAGGTTTTAGCATGCATAAAAAGAGGTATTGATTCAAGGGAGGAGGATATCATCTTGCCTCTGTACAGGTCATTGGTAAGACCTCACCTTGAATATGCGGTACAATTCTGGGCACCGGTCCTTAAAAAGGACATTATGGAATTAGAAAAAGTGCAAAGGAGGGCTACAAAATTAATAAGGGGATTGGGAGATACCAGTTATGAAGAGAGACTAAAAAAGTTAAAATTATATACACTGGAAAAACGGCGTCTCAGAGGGGATATGATAACATTATATAAATACATGCAGGGCCAATATAAAGAGCTCTTCAGTGACCTGTTCATTAACAGAAATATACAAAGAACAAGAGGTCACCCTCTGAGACTGGAAGAGCGCAGATTTCATAGACGACAAAGGAAGGGATTCTTCACAGTGAGGACAATTAAGGTATGGAATTCACTTCCAAGGGAGGTAGTGTTATCCAATACATTAGATACCTTCAAAAGGGGCCTCGATATTTTCTTAGAAAGGCACGATATACAGGGATATAAATAGAATAATATTAATATTTTAGAGCTTCTTGATCCAAGGAGAAATCCGATTGCCTCTTGGAGTCAAGAAGGAATTTTTTCCCCTGATGGCAGAATTCGAAGTAGCTTAATTAGGGTTTTTTTGCCTTCTTTTGGATCAAGAATAGAAAGGTTAGGTAGAAGGATTGAACTTGATGGACTTAGGTCTTTTTTCAACCTTATGAACTATGTAACTATGTAACTGAGTATATCTATCAATGTAATAAAGGAGTTAACAGGAACAAGCCAGGTCTAGCCACGTAGAGCAGGAAGCAGGAAGATCAAGCTGAATTGGAGGACAAGAGCACCATCATCGGAAACAAGCTGGGTCAGATACCATGGTGCATGCAAGGAGCAAACTGTAGCAAACTGAAGGCCCATGGTCTACTTCTTCCTTGCTTAAAACATCCAAAAATGCAAGGCATGGAGCAGGTATCTTGGAAGTATCTGCAGATACTGTGGGATAGAGGTTCTGATATCCTGACATCCAAGAGGTTATTTCTGTAATATAGACTTATGTTGCTGTAGCCAAGTGGAGCCTAACACTGTTGGCAAGGAGAGTGATGTAAAGATGTTTAATACCAGTATGTATTCAGTATGTAGCACCCCTACACATGCTCCCAATGGCAAAGTCACTTGAGTAACAAGTGATACTAATTGAGCTGAGCTCAGATGAGCAGTGTAAGATGTTGCAGGCAGGCTCCCATCCATCCCTCGGGTAGTGAATGGTAGCCCATTTTGTGAATGGGCTACCACCTAATTCTTTTTCTATAGTGAGTGTAGAATTCCCAATCCCTATGCTTCTTTCATAAGTCACTAGACACAAGTGGTATTGCCCCAAAATAGATACAGTGGATTTAATATTAATTCATATGAAGAATATGGGAGACTGTTGTCACATGTAGCACACAGCCAGTACTTACCAGAAATTCCTGCAGTTCCTTTAATGTTGCAGTAGGCCTCTTGTAAGCCTCCCTGACCAGTTTTCTTCTCATCTTTTCATCAATTTTGGAGGGATGTCCAGTTCTTGGTAATGCCTCTGTTGTGCCATATTGTCTCCACTTAATGATGATTGTCTTCACTGTGTTCCATGGTATATCTAATGCTTTGGAGATTATTTTGTACCCTTCTCCTGACTTTCAACAATGAGATACCTCTGATGCTTTGGAAGCTCTCTGCGGAGCATGGCTTTTGCTCTGAGATGCAACTAAGCAAATGTCAGATAAATCCTACTAGAACAGCTGAACTTTATTTGTGATTAATCAGAGTCACTTTAAATGATGGCAGATGTAATGACTTCTATTTAACATGAGTTTGAATGTGATCTTTCTTTCATTCTTTAACATCACAAGAACCTGGCATTTTAACAGGGGTGTGTAGTGTTTTAAAATCCACTGTATTTATATAATTTATACTTATCAGTGGATTTTTTTACTTTTCATTTGCTGGCATCAAATAACTGTTATGGTTATCATTATTAAATATCAAATATATATTAGAGGAATCTATTCTATAAAGTTAAGTTTTATTCATTATGAACTTTTGACAGAGTTTCCAATCAATTTTTGCTGTCAGATAGATAGATAGATAAATAGATAGACAGATTTGGTCTTCAACAGAACTCCCTTATAATTAATGCTAGTTAAGGTGAGTGCTTCCGTTTTGGACTTGTTTATATATTTATTTTCTTTTCATGTATGAATATACAGAGGCGGATTAACATCATTCAGCCCAAGGGGTATAGCTACAGAGTGAACCAGTCCCAAGCAAAATTTGTCAGACAATATGCTTAGTGTGTTTTTCCTGCACACAGTGTAGCCCAGGCATCAATTGCCCCCCCATCAGTCATCTCTGGGGATACACGTGCAGGATCCAGACCCGCCATGCATATATTCACCAAAAGGTGACTGGATAGAAAGCACGTTAGGGGTAGTGTGCGAAATTGCCAATTAAACTATTCAAAAGATTCATGATGTGCACGCATACTTTGATATGATTCATACAGATATGTATTCAGAAATGTCAGTAAACATTGCATGCAGGTCACGGAAATAACTCATTTGTGGTATTGCAAGGACTGCAAGGACAATATGTCAATCTATAAACATATTAATTTTAAATGTAATAAACTGAATGGTCAGCATGGGAGTTGGAATCATTACCCCTGTAGCAGACCCCGTCTGAATGATGGCCAAAACTTTACTGATGATTTTTAAGAAGCTTTATTGTACACTTTCCGTTTTAGCTTCAAAAATTCACCGTAAGAGCTGAACAAAATACAAATAATATGCATTAATGACTTATCCATAAACTCTATCTATCTTTAGCCTTATTATTAATACTTAGTGAAAAATATACAGACGTTATGCCTTTTCAGGGGGTTTGCTAAACAAACTAATCAACCTTGTATTTGAGGCTGGACTCTGATAACTCTTGTTGATATGCTGGCTCTCTTGAATTACTGTTATGACCAGTATTACTCAGCATATCCCAAGACCATTTCCTTCTGAGTAACAGTCCTACCCCCAAACACCTTCCCCCTGCAACATGGACAGTGTAAACCTTATCCACATTTAAACTTACAAAAACTCAGAGAACATGCATACAACAAATTATAACATAAATGACAGTTAAGTCTGTTACCCCCCCCCATGGCTTTCTTTCAAATCACTAAATAATAAAAAATATACATTGGTTATCCATCTAATTGTGTCAAGCTGTATGGTTATGAGCAACACTGTAATACATGTCACAGTTTTATAATAAGCTGTGCTGTAAACAAAAGCGCTAGGCTATTTTTTATATTATTTTCTATACATGCATATTTAAAATTCTATATATCGAAATAGGGAGAAATCACATCACAAGCCCATTTATATATCACAGTTGTGCTAAGATATATATATATATATATATATATATATATATATATATATATATAAAGTCTCACAAAAGTGAGTACACGCCTCACACTTTTGTAAATGTATTATATATTTTCATGTGACAACACTGAAGAAATAACACTCCACTGTAAAGTAGTGAGTGTACAGCCTGTATAACAGTGTAAATTTGGGGTTCCCATCAAAATAACTCAATACACAGCCATTAATTACATCAAACGCCCCATCTGGAAGCCTAATGTCAAAATTAATTTCTTGGTTCTTTCACCATTTTTGTATACCTATAATCTTGTAGGAATACATCTTTTTAGATACCAGATTATTACTATGCATCTTTTATTTTTCTTTATCAAGAGTAAATACATGTATATTTAAGCTTTTTCATATTGTAAATATAAAATAAATAAGATATTGTTGATGGACATTACATTTTCAAATCTCTCAACATATCAGTGTATATATATAAACAGTATGCATTTATCTTTCATTAATTTAGCATACTGAACTGAATATGCTTTATTTGGTTATGTTGGGGAAAAACAAATCAACTTCAAATCATTCCCTCCCCTTTTCATGTATACACATATCGTGTTTCATTACAAGCTTATTTAATCATATTTTCAAAAATGATAATAAAACACTTCCTACATTATATTTTGAGCAGGCATTTGTCATTTGCCTGAATCACATTAACATTTACTTTTCATCAAATCCCATTTTTCATCAGGCTATGGAACTGAAGTTTGCATGAGTAAATCTGCAGTTGTGACTTGCGGATGACTTATCAGTGATCTCTTTAATTCTTTTTCCATTGTCATTATTTGACAAGTCAACAATGATTACAATATGATGAATTTCTCGAGGAAAGAAATGAAATATCTAGTTTGCTTAAGGAGAAAAATGCAATAATACGAAACACAGTGAAATATTTGCATCTAAAGTGCTATAATGTGTATTAAGGCAAATCTGTTTGAAATCAGTCACTTATAAAAGGGAAGCACTATTGTATATGTCTAAAACCACTTTTTTTATGTACAAACAATTGCGAAACTTTTCAGGCTTGTGGTTTGTTTCAGTGCAGAATTGCCTATGGTATTAGAACTAAACCAAATAACAACATGACACTATCAATGGTTTCAGCAGAAGATTTTTATGATTAACTCAACAAATGGGATGGCACAAATACTATTCACAGAAAAAACTATTCATTGCAAAGTCTCTGGTTTTTGTATTTCCTTTGACAATGACATATTAATGTTATGTTATTTTGTGTGATAAGGTGTTAGAAGTGAGTCACAGCTTTTTTTTTTTGGCTAAAAGAATGTTTTACCTATACCATATTTTTTTTTATCGCTGAGACACAGAATTCAAAAACAAACATTTATCAAATAGATGAAAAGTAAATATATTGAAAAACTCATTTTTACTTAAAACATATATTTTATCATTGTTATTTGGTGTAGTTAAAAATATATTCAAAAAAATATTCAATACTATCTCTTTCTGATTTACACCCAGTTACTGGGTTTACACAACAGTCCTGGGGAAAGCTGTGCTTGACTTCCAAATGGGGACCATTGCACCTATGCATTCAAATTCTTACAAACTTGTTTTTTTGTTTCACAGGACCCCCCAATGAAACAAATGAAAATGAATGGCACAACTGCTGAAAGTTTGTTTTGTTCATTCCTTTGCCTGCTGAATCATCTCATACATTCTCTGGGATGGTTGCCAGTAATTACAAGATATTACTTTTTTCTGGGGTCAGGCAGGCTTAAACAAGCTATGATAATCATTTTTGGCATTATTCCCAGACAATGTGATTAAGATCCAAAGTGGGCACACTATTAAGCACTAAGAGTCCAATAACTCTAACAGGTGCTGCTTATTAAGTATTAGCAAATGCAAAGTGCCCAAAGAAATAATCAAGGACAGGGTTCAAGAGGTTACATGCAGCAAAATAAAAAAAAAAGACTAGGGATATCTTTACTGAAATAATCTTACCTCAAATCACTCAAAAACGTAACTTTGAATAATGTTCTTAAAAATTTCAACCAAAACACAAACCTATAATACAGAGGTACTCCGATGAGAAAAATACAAATTTCAGGGGTTCTTTGTACCTCAAGTTAATTCCACTGGGAGGATATGATCCTCATCTCCACCACTCTCGCAGTAAAGTAAATCTTCCTTACATTAAGTAAGACTTTATTGCGTTAAATAAAAATACAAATCTCAGTGGTTCTTTGGACCTAAAACTTTTTCTGCTGGGAGGTTGTTCCACTTATCCGCCACCCCTTAGTCAAGTAAATCTTCCTTACATTAAGTGATATTTTGTTACATTAAATAAAAGTAAAAACCTACAGATAAGGAAGGATTATGTTTGAATTTAGGGCAACTTTTATTGCAGGACACTGTTTCACATACTGCCCCCCCTTCCTCTCTCTAAACTCCCTGTCTACATGGTCTCAGCATCTGCAGAGAGAGATCAGAGGAGACCAGAAAATGGCTTAGTGAGTCCCTGAGACTTCCAGGAGACATTTTCAACCTTGAGGTCCCATTAAACTGGTAGGGGGATACAGAAAGTCTGATTTGATGCATGATCTGTTCAAATAAGTCATGTAAGGGCCTAGGGTGGGGCAATATGAGCTCCTGCAGGTCTTTGGGTCACCAATATTTTTATGTTGCTGCCTTGCTCTATCTTGCAGGTGATGTTGTCCACCTTGGTATTCATGTAGAAAGTGTTATAGGCTTATGATAAATAGATTATAATTTCTTTATGATTAATGCAATATATAATCATCTATTAAGATTTAGTGTACTCACACTTTTATTTATAATATTGTAAGTATATTAGTAGATATCAGACAGCCATGAAGTACAATGGTTAACTGTCCACATTTGCGCTTTGTTTTTATATTAAGTATGTGTCACGATCTTATAGGTGGGTTTCATGGTAAACAACTTTGCGTGACATGTTCAAGGTTTTGCAGGTGTCCGTTCGTGGTAAACAACTTTGAGTTACATAGTCAAGGTCATACCGTGTGGCGATGCCAACCTTTGGCTAAGACAAAAGTATATAAGATAGTGAAATCGCGAGTTTGGGGGGGGGGAATATTGCGCTTACTGATATACAATATTATAAATAAAAGTGACTGTATCCCACGGGTATGATGCAAATTATTATCTTTATTGGCAAGCATTTTATGAACTCTGCTTTATAGATACATTTTTGGATTGAAATTAACTATTGTTTGTATTCTATATATACTCAATAAAGAATTTGGTTTACAATTCTCAAATCCCTTTATTTTATTATACCCTCAATTATTCATTATGAATAGAGGGACCTTACCATTTATATAAAATTATTTCTGCATGATAAACTCTGCTAAATCCCGAGAAATAAGACATTAAAAATGGGAATAAAGGTATGGACCACATTATAATAAAAGAGTGGGCAACTATGCATGGATATATATATATACTGTAATTTATCTAAAATTCCATCTTTTAATCCATTTTTAAGAAGTGTACTCAATAAAATCCTAACACAGACAAAACAGAAATAACCCCCCCAAAAAAACCAACAAATTTAATTAAAACTTAATTTTTAATCTAAAGCTTTAACTGTGTTCTGATAGACAGAATAGTGCTGAAAAGATCTCAGTAGCATCATGAAATACAGATGTAACTTATGTAGAAAGTTTTCAATATTGGCTGTTGCTGCTCCCTGTAACAAATTAACATTTTAATGATTCTAGGGATTAGCAGTCCTAAACTTTCTAGGATAGAGAGCTTAGCTAAAAAAAATGCCAGACCACATTTGTGGGTCTCAAGAGAGTATGTGGGGGGAGCTAAAAAAGTAAATTGTGCTCTCCCATTAATTTTTTTTTCTGTCGAACACACTTAGGGATTTAGAATAAAAAGTTACGTTGCAATTTAATTTGTCTCTTTTTGGTTATTTCCATTTTAAAATATATCTTATTTAAACATTAAATAACAGGTTACCTTTCAAATTTTATTAACAATAATGCTTTAGATGAGTTCAGGGACACTAGACAGACACATGATATCTGGGATCAGAGCTCTTAATAAGGGGGACTTATTTAAATAAGTCTGACACATAATGAAAAACCTATAATAAGTGTACAAGCTGTAACAGAGCATAGGGAGCTGTAATATGGTTATTGTGTGTGCATGGTGTCACACTTATAATCTGCTGGAAATCATTTGTTACCTCTGCACTGTGATCATTTAACCACACATATAATTTATTGCCCTGAAGTCTCTGGGTGAAGTGCTGATTTCCTGGGTTTCCAAGTCATCTGTCTTTTTCTGTAGGCATTTTAATCACTCCCTATCTGGCAAGCCCCTCCCCCTACAGAAGAGAGCACCAGGTAGCATACCCTTGGAGGTTCTCTGGTATATTCATTACTATCTTACAATGGCTACTGACATATCTGATACTTGATTATTTAACAAACATTTTAGTAACAGTTCTTTATAAAAAAGGCTTCATGTTAGCCCATAAATGAAACATTCTAAACATATCACCCTGCTCTATGCTTGCATATCAGTGTCTACAAACATCACCACACAACACTCAACTAAAATGTTGTATTGAACTATTATTTCAAAATACAAAATCTATTCTTTGCTCCTCAAAAAACAAGAATTCTACTAAACAGAAACAAATAAATTCACGTGTGAGACTATGGTTTTTGTTTGCAGTTGACAGCGTGATTGCCGGTAAGAATAGTTTGCATAGAACTGTATTCTACTGGCAAATGGCAGTAAAACAGAATTAATTATATCAATCTTTCCCTTTTCAGATTGTTCTTTAATGTTACCCAGGACTAATCTATGGAATTAGCAATTGGGTTGGATTATGTCCAACACTACTTTTCTCTGTTCTTATACTGCTAAAGACAATTGGAGATTTGAGACATGCAATTACAATGGTTCTGATTACACAGTAGTTTAGATCCCAGTAAAAACCTTTTCGGAAATAGAAATGACCTAACCAAGATTAAGGCCACCTCTCGTTTTCCTCTGACATTATTATTATTCAACCTCTTGTGTAAATGATAAAAGAAGGCTTACTGTACCTGCTGCGCAAGCACAACTGAATAAGCCCAATACGTTTAAAATGCATGATTTATAAGTGAGCCAGGAAAGCAATATAGTATAAGTGAAATATAGTAACTTGGGAAATATCTAAAATTTGAAGTCAGATTTAAAACCAATTTATATAGCAGAAATATAGACAGCATGGCATATTTAAATAAAGATTAAAAAAAAGGCTTCATGATGCTCAGGGTAGTCTTTTAAAACTGGCATTAAGGAGCAACTCACAGAATGAATACATCAAATTACCAAATGTACATTGAGTTTTTTGTTTGGCAAGCAATTCTTTGAAAGATGATGTTCATGACTGACCATGACTTAATAGCAAGTCAATTTTTATAGGTTGCAAAGGGGATGGATGCAGATTTTCACTGTCCACCTTCCTGGAACCCAAAGTATGCATTGGCTGGACCTTACCCCCCAATGCCTAAGGAAGCCCTCTTGGTTAATAGGAGGTATGGGTACTCCCCATTTCTTTTAATAACTTTTTCATGTTAGATGTGTTTTTTTGTTAATAGAACAATTAACAGGAACATACAACTTGTCTTTCCACCTGCTTCCTCTGGAATGTGCAAAATAAAACATCACTGTACAAATAAAAATAACTGTTACCATTCAAATTAACACTGGGAACAGATTAAGGCACAGGTATAATCATAGGGGACTTACTACAATAATATTGGATCACATCCCACTGTTTCTAAGTGTCCATGACTTTAAGGTGTGAAGTGTCGGCAAAAAAAAAAATCACACACCAACAAAAAAAAAACCACATAAAAATTAAAATATTTAAAAGAAAAACAAAAATAGGGGTCCCGTGGACCACCTGTTAAATATGTATTTATAATAAAAAAGGTTATAGGGGTATTGATCTGCTTCTGTTCATCTTTCATCCTGTTTGCTGTGGCATAAGCAATACATTATGTAAAAAAATATTAGAAGGAATGTATACCCTAAATATAATAAAACTGAAATGCTTTAGGTCTCCTACATTTAATTCTCTATGTAGGGGTGTGTGATGAAGTGCATCCAAGCGCCCTTTGGCTGGCAGGAGGATGGACAGTGAAAAGTAAGTAATGGAAACTCATGTCCTCTTCTTAAAAATCACTCCCACCTTATAGAACATATGTAGACACATTTAAAAAATTACAATGGCGTCTCCAAGACAGCCTTTTAATTACTAATTATTGTTGATTAAAAAAGACTATGGAAGGCATGGACCCCATCTCATTCCATGGAGGGGCATGGAAAGAATCATAATAAAATAAATAAAAAACTTTACCTATCCCCACCCCACAATTCCCCATGTAGGACTGGATGAAATTCACTGTGCACTCACTTGTCATCCAAGGATGTAATTTGTTGAGAGGGAAAAAAAAAAAGAATACATTGACTGCACATGGGTTAGCCGAAAGGAGGGGGCATTTATTTTCGTCCTGTATGATGCATATTCAAATTATTGATATTTATTCAAAGTCACCCCGCAGTTTAAAGATTGACAAATAAGTTAAACACCATGGTGGAACACCTAATATGACATGATCCTCTTCCTCAGGCCTGTGTTTATTTAGAATGTTTATTTGCCTTTGTATGCCATTTGTTTAAATTCAAATTATGATGTAATAATTTTATAAAAATGTATTTGCAGATTCTTTTGGCCTACAAAGACATTGCACTTCTGTATGACTGTGGTTTTACCCTGTGGGATGCTATATTATCTATGGCTTGTACTTTTGTTTATTTCTCTATTATTTGTTATTGTGCATTGACCTGATTATTATTCGGAATGACAGAACTAAGGCCCTGAGATTTTTTTATTTCTGAAAAATAATGATTGCAGTTTGGATTTCACCATGGGTTTTGATAGTAGGTCAGTTTGTTATCTGGATTTACAGCTTTCCATTAAACAAACTTTTGCTCTAAGAACAGCTCACAGCAGGAAATATACTGTTATTTGGGAAGATATGTCATCCCTTACATACATTAAGGGAATATTGGTGGGGCACATTTTATACTCAAGGCAGAAATGCTTCCATAAAAAATGGAAAATCAAGCCTTTACCTTTTGTTTTACAGGTTTTATGCCAGCAAAGCATATAGATAGATATGTTTATTTACAAATTACAAAAATAATACTACTCAATATTATCTGACAGCAACATTGCATTAGTATTGTACTCATTCAGGTTGCCCACCGTTTATAATTATGGACTTTTATTCTATATATGATAAACACAATTTAGTTGCGTAATAGAAGGACATTTTACAGAAATTCCACAACACAGATTACATGCTTTCTAATTACTTCTAAAAATCAATTATACAGGTAAATCAAAAATAAATTATTTTGTATATTACAAATATCAGTCATGGGAATGCCCAATTCCAGATACTGCAGTGTAGTCATCTAGGTGGCCATGTACACAGATGGAACTGATAGTGGTCATTGCTAAACAGGACATTATCACTTCTATCTCAATTGGTGTTAACATTACAGGGTTTTTTTTTAGTATTATGGCACACCAGCCTCCGAAACATGATCTCAGGTGGTTAAGTTATCTACTATACTACGAAAGACTTAATATAGACTAGAGGCAGTGACTTGTATGGGGGAAGGGACCAGGAAGGTTTATCTGCTGCCAAATTTATTTGTTCGTTATTCGGTTTGAACAAAGAAAATGCAACATTGGTTTTCGTTTTCATGTTCTCCCGAATATGAATGCCCAAGTGTAATATATATTAATAAATGCAATAAAAAGTACACAACCTTATAGTATATAATGAATCCTCCATGCACGTGACAGGCTAAACATAAATGCATAAAGAGAATGTGAAGTCACTTGAGATCTTCCCTGTTATACTTCCACATATAGTGCCGCAATCTTGCTGCCTTTTAGTTAATTAAGCCAGAATACAATGGTAAGAGCTCACAGATGGATAATAGAAGAGAAAGATCCCATCAGTAGCCTTATTGTTTCGTACAAACATATGTATACATATAAACTGGACATAATATTTATACATATCTTTGTACCAAAAAATAAGCCTATTGATGTGATCCATCTCTTCTATTATAAGTGTTTATAAGTGATATGGTGGTTCAGCAGTGGTGTATGGTACACAGTCACACTGCGACCGATAAGAAGTTGTAAGAGTGAGTCTTTCAGTTTGTCTAATTCACTAGAGTGTATATCACAATAAAATAAAGACCGATAAGGTTTGCCAGATGTATATTCTAATTATGTCGTTTCATTTTACATTCATGTATTCAGGAAGACCTATGCAATTACATTAACTGTAGTTTCCTTTTAAAATATAAGCCATCATGGTTATTTACTTATAAAAGTTCATAGACACTCATATGGCACTCCGCTAAGGTATTTTTTTTCTTTCATATCTATATGAAAAGTCAGTGCAATCACACAAACAAGATATTTACAGATCATGCAGAGAAGTAGGAACAGGTGTTCTCAAATTATAACCCAAAGCATGTCATAGCATAATATGCCTTTTTTACACAAAGCACTTTGATTGCTTGATATTTGTCTAACAAGACTTCCAATTTATTTTCAATGACACCTAAATTATTCAATATCTAGTGATGGAATACAAAGATTAAAAAGTCACTTACACCCACTGCCCTTATTCTTTAGTATTATCAGTCAGATCTAGGCTTCAGGTTATGAAGATTTTTAACCAAAGGGAAAAACATATATTGCCGTTTAAGCTGAAAACTAGTCATATTTTCCCTCCAAGTTTAATACCACTGTAATATAGTACAAAAGGCATTTGTTTTTTGAATTTAAATAAATGTAGACATGGTCAACATTCTTAGCACCCTTGAATATTGTGTTCATCATGTACAATATCTCCTGATATAAATGTGAAACAGCTCTGGTCTATATACCCTCATACGTCTGAAAGAAGTACGCTGGATAAAACGATACCAATTAAAAGAAAGAAATGGAAGGAGAAGTATAAAAATGTAAACATGCTGCTCATGGGACTATAAAGAACCTCTTGGGACATAATGACACAAGAAAATTGGTCAGAGAAGTTTCAGATGGTTGGTGTGAAGTGTGGTAAAAAGCATCATGTAGGATATCCACACAGCTTAAGGCTAACTCCAAGACATCTGGAGTTATGGTTTTCACCTGTACTAAATAAACCAAGAAGGGCCTTATACGGAAAGGCTAAGAAGGACCCCACTGCTGAAAGTAAATCATAAAAGGTATGACTGCTCTTTACCAAAAACAACCTAGTGAAACAACATGCTGGAAAAATGTTGTATAGACAGAAGAATTGTGGGGCTACTTTGCTGCCATTAATACTGAAGGCCTTAAACATATTAAACTTTGCAGTCCTCTTAGGACATACCTGCACATCCTTATAACCAGTGCCAAGAAGCCCATTAGGACTTACAGGTATATCCTTACTTTGTTGCTGCGGCAGGGACATCTCCCGGCCCCTACACGGGAGATTAGGCTGTCTATAGCATTGTTGGCTTCCTGGTGACTGATGGTGTTTAACCACACTCACTGACAGCCATCACGGCTGACTCCCACCAGAAGGTCAATTGTGGACAGGAGAGCCTTAGAAGAGTCTTTCTCTCCCATTTCTCCCCTGCAGGCCGATTGCAATTATTACAATTGGAAATGCGGAGCTATGAAGCCCTGCTTGTGAACAGCACAAACAGATCAGGGGGAGGAGAGAGAGAAAAAGAAGGCAAAAAACCCTACTTGGGGCAATTACGAGTTATGCCACAACAGGGAAAAAAAATCCTTCTTGCATTACCTTACACTTATCTATATTGACTCTCATCTGCCACTTATTTGCCCAGCCCCCTAATTAGACTTTATAAGCTTACCTAATTTTGTGTCATCAGCAAACACAGACAAGTGACTTCCAATATCTATTTCAAGATCATTAATAAATAAGTTAAGTAGAACTGGACCCAAGACAGAACCTTGAGGCACCTCACTTACCACAGCTGTCCAGCTTGACATCACTGGCATAAAAAATATATGCGAGACCCCCAAGAGGACAGTGCAAAAACAAAACAAAAAAATGAAAATAAAATTAAAAATATATAGTCAATTGAATTTAAAATATGTAATATGGGGTAAGATGTAAAGCATGGATGTAGCTGTCTGAAACATAAAACAAAATGTATATGGGGTATGACTGTAATCAGAAGATGCTGATGAAAATAAACTGGGTCATTGTTCAGCTTTGGTACGCAAGCAAGATTACAAAAATGTGAATTTTTTTCTATTTAGTATAGTTTTTTATTATCACTAATCATCATTATGTTTTTCTATGAATTTAAAAAAAATGCTCTATTTCTCCTGAAACAAATTATATATATATCATTTGTGCAGGTTCATCAAATATGGAAAAGGGAAATCATGGTTTAACAAACATATGGTACAATTGACAGAAATTATTTTGTACTCTTTGATTATAAATAGCCCTGGGCCTGAGGGGGTTATAGAAATCTGGAAGGGCCATGCTCTTGCAAGCAATCTATTACAAAACTAGTGTGAACGTGAAAAATAAAACTTTAAGAACCAAAAAATTGTGTTGAAATATTGCTACTTTGGTTCTCAGGAAACAATATTTTCAACAGGTGTAGTAACCTAACAGTAACATAACATACTCGGCTGCCAAGAAAAAATAGAATACTAGGTACTTCTGTAAATAACTTTTAAAATGTATTTGCATGGGAAATCTGTGCCAGATAATTTCCCATTGCAAAAGTAGAGATCTACTACTAAAAATATCCTCTTTAATATGAAAACAATCTGATATACAAATCATCACAAACACCAAAATGTTAAGTAAAATCTCTAGTTTTCTGGGAGGAATAAAATTTGTATGTAATTAATTAATTGATTCTTAAAACCTTTGTGCAGAATATACTGAAAATTTGCTGAAAAGTTTTACACATCACACCTAATGATTTTCCAGAAGACACAGCAAGTCTGGCATTCAGTTGCCAACATTTAATTTTAAATCGCAGCAGGTGTCTTTTTTTTTTTTCCCTTTCTTTTTTTTTTCTCTACATAAAGTCTCGTCAATTATTCCTTTGAGCTTCTTTTAGACATCACTTTTTCCACTTCAAAAAGCAAACCAAACAGTATAGAATATAGTGTCAATGTAACCCTGCTGAGATATGAAAATAAAGACACCTTGAGATTGTCAGACTATGGTGTGCTAGCTTTACATACTAATGCTATATGCTATCTGCCCAGTACACATTGTCATAAATTATTTTTTCAAACGTTCTGTTGAGTACGGCATGTGTTCTATGTAACCTCAGATATTATTCCAGACAAATGCATGTACAGACAGGTATGTACAGAGTTAACTAGCAATGTACATTTCATATATGTATATTTTATTGATTGAAATATAAGAATATTGAATGAACAATAATTTAAATTTGCCAATTTATCTGTAAATCAGATTTTATTCAATGTAACAAAGTGGCATATATCTGTCACGTACCTGGCAGGGAGATCCTCCGGGTCCCCTGATCAGCAACCGCAGCCACCGCGAAGAAGGGGGAGACCCCCCCGCTTCTGACCAGCAGCCGCAGCCACCACGAAGAAGGGGGAGACCCCCTGCCTCTGCACGACAGCAGCCGCCGCGACAGCGAGGGTGACCTCCCTCCTCCACGCTGGGATCATGGCAGCCGCAGCCAGGAGACAGGTTCAGCTCTGGGGTCCTGACTCGATCCTCTTCACGCCACCTAATGGCGCCACCGGAAACTGCATCGCCTTATACTGGGAGGTTATGAATACGCCACACACAAGATGGCCGCACAGGAAGTGACGTAACGGGACTTTGAATATTTGGCGGGAGATCCCTAATTAGTGCCTAAACTCCTGTGCCTATATAAGAGACTCCGAAACCTACAGCCATTGCCTTCTGATGGTCGTGCCTATCTCGGTAGTGCCTATTACTCAGTACGCGTTCCATTTATCTTCCTGTTGCTTACCTGGCGTGTTCCTGTTTACTCTGTGTTCTGGTATCCTGACCTCGGCTTATCCCGCGACATTCCTGTTCTCCGGTATCCTTACCTCGGCTTGTATTTCGACGTTCCTGATCTCTGGCTCCCTGACCTTGGCTTCCTGGACAATCCCTTACCAGTCCTACCTGACTTTGGTGTCTCCTTCCTATCGTGACAATATCTTGGCCAATAGCGTTGTTAAAGTATGCATTTGTCTATTGATTAGTAGGAAAGCCTCACAAAACTACATGAGGTATAGGTGGCAATAAAACAATAAATTAACCTAAAGAAAATTCCAAACAAAAACCTGGTATTCAAATGGTTAATAACTGTATATTTGAAGACAATGGAATTGAATAGATAATTATTTTGTTTGAGTACACAGAACAAGGGCATATATTTGCTATTCTATTTGAAGCCTTTTTAGAATAAGCCCAAGACTGCAAAAAAGAGTATGTCAGAGAAATTCACCTTTAGGTAAAATGTGTTGTCACTCAGCTGGTCTGTGGACTTAAGCAACAAGGGCAGCATATTACACATTTCTATTACCTCTATCAAAGTAAGAGGAACTGTCACAACTGACACATCCATTACACCCAGTCAGTCCAAAAATTGACAAGTACATATGTTATTTGAAATCGGAATATTCATCATAAAATGCTGTAGAGCAATAAGTGCAGTCATCAAACAGACATTATAAACAAAGCACAATATGTATAAATACGTAAAGAATTTAGTTTTAAACAGTTTTTTTTAAATTGCAATGAGAGTGTTAAGAGAAGACTTGTGCACAATTGGTTGGGACAAATATTGTGTTTCATTTTTGGCGCATTTATTTTCAACCTATGAATTTTGTTTCCTGATCTTTAGGTTCAAATTAAATTTTGTGCAATATTTTGTGCCCATGTGAGATGTCCCTGCCATCTTCTGGATCAAAGGTGTCAGGGACAAGATTTACTTAGGGCAGTAGCATCTTAGGGCAGTATCTTATTCAAGCAGCTCTGTTTCTGCTTTTGTTCTGTAGGATGAGGGCATTTGGCAGTGAGAAGTATGACCACAATTAACTGTAAGAAGTGACACCTGTTCCATTTTATTGGAGTCATACGTCTCACTGCGAGACGCCATCACTATACAGAAAAGAGATGGTAACATAGTTGCCTCAAAACATCTTAAGCTATACTGTAGATAGAGAAAATAAGTAACGTGCCCTTATTTCCTTCTCCCTTTCCTTGTTATGTCTCTGTATTCCCCTCCCAATTTATTTATGTAGCTCTTTGTTAATCACTTGGAACCTGGCCCAATCCGACAGTCAATTTTCACTTGTTACATTTTATGACTCCAAGGGTGAGGTGAGGTTAAAACAAATTCACAAAAGGAAAACACATATTGTGAGGTTTCTTGTTCCTCTTCCTTAGTTTTGTTGAGGATCCCTCCTCATTTTCGAAACTTCACAAGAATGCATTAATTAGGTAAAAATTGTTAAAAATGATATTTGTATGAATTTGAATGCACAAGTGTATTTAAAAGAAATAATAATACGTTTAATATGCTGCTAATATACAGTTCCCTGAAATATATGAAAACTATATTAAAAAAAGTGCGATTTGGGATATGGTTGTATAGGGGTGCTGTTAATACAATGGAGCGTAATAAACATTTTTTTCTAAATCTTCCATTTTTAATTATATATATATATATATATATAGCGTTTTGTGAGAATCTGACCCCCTTTTTACCTTGTTTTCCATGCAAGGAAACACATGAGAAGCATTTGTGTGCCCTCTCTGCCTTATGCCCACAAAGTTCCATTCCTGTGTGGTCAGTTTCAGTTCTTGAACTTATAATATAGGGAATGAATGGCAGTAACTTAATATCACCGAGGTATCAACATTTTATACATTTCATTACAAATACACAAACAATAAATTGTTGCTTTGATTGAATATCAAGAACTAAACATGTTGCTTCCACGTAACATAAGAACACATAGCACTTTTCAATTCATTTTTCCAATAATGGAAATAACTGCATTAGTTAAACTTATTAGTTAAACTTTGTCTGTACAAATATTAAAATATTGGAGATGTTCCTTACAAGACATACTGTAATCTTTAAACTCTTAGAGGGTCTTTTTTTTTATTTTAGTCTGAGAAATGTTATGAAAACTAATTACATTTCCTGACTAATACAGCTGAACCAAAATAAGGCAATGGGCGAGATTAAAATTATTCACAAAATAAAATATTCAAGCATTTTCCCTACATGATCCAATCACTAATTAACAGTTTAAGCCTTTGAAGATGCAAAGCTAATATCCAACTAAAGTAGGCAATTTTATTTGTTTGTAGATAAGCAAAAGCAAGTACTAAATTGGGCATTTTGATTTTATCTATATTTTATGTAGAAGATTTTAGTTTATTCTAGCCACAATTGAAATGAATCCATCAATGAGTGTAAATGTTCACTCAGCATTTAAATGTGACACTAATTTGATTGTCAAATGACTGAATATTCTACAGCAGCAAGAAGTGATACTTTTGTAGATTTAATTTCAAGGGAGGATTTGAATTAGAATTTTTCATGACTTAAACAAACATTAAAACTTTGCCACATTCAATTTGAACGCTGATTGTGGCTCCGGTAATCAAGAGAAATGCTATTTAATCCAGGTGATTAAGGCTGCAGTTGCTAAAGGCAATGCTTTTGGTTTTCCTGGAAAAATTTTCTTTTAAATGTGTAGTATAGTGTCAAACCTGTGTAAATCAGCAACACAAAGTAAAAGAAACAACAGCAAAAGTAATATTTACACATTTTAGTAAGGGACACTTTGCATTCAGCTCAACAGCTCTTGAATACATATGCAGTATGTCCTACACTCATATTTGGGATTATAGATCAAAGGCAACTAAAAGTAGACTTGCATCCCTTGTGGGATTGTGCAAATATCATCAGAACAGCTGTTGGGCCATTGCCAATGCCCCTCCACTCATCAAACTACAGCGATTTATCAATCATCTATTGATACCTCCCCATTAACAAATATGATGATTCATAGCAGGCACGATAACTACCGTCTGGACATATAAATGTCACTACCTGGGTTCAGGTGAATTGCCTGCCACACTTCCTACAATGGACCTCCAGTCCACATCAGCATTGTTTTTCGCATATACATTTTGGATTATTTCACCAGACTAACATACACACACAACATACAACACACCTGTCACGTTTCCCCATGCGCTGACCGGACTTGTTTATATTTTACGTTGCTCATTTCATGTTTCCAGCCACTAGTGGCCGCCCTTGCATTTCAGAACCACTCAAACCAATTATCAGGTCCAGCTGCAGTTGCTTACCTGATTATCACAGCCTTTATAAGCCTGCCCAGCCCTGCAGTCTGGGCCTTGACATTGAAGTCAAAGGACTACCTGTTTGATTCCTGCCTTGTTCCAGAAACCTGCCTTGTTCCAGAAACCTGCCTTGTTCCAGAAACCTGCCTTGTTCCAGAAACCTGCCTTGTTCCAGAAACCTGCCGTGTTCCAGAAACCTGCCGTGTTCCAGAAACCTGCCGTGTTCCAGAAACCTGCCGTGTTCCAGAAACCTGCCGTGTTCCAGAAACCTGCCGTGTTCCAGAAACCTGCCGTGTTCCAGAAACCTGCCGTGTTCCTGAGTTGCGGCCTGCGCCCCACTAAGTGGACTCCCAAGTAGAGTACCCTGCAAGTGGGCAACCTGCCGTGTGCCCTGCAAGTGGGCAACCTGCCATGTTCCTGAGTTGCGGCCAGCGCCCCAGTAAGTGGACTCCAAAGTCGAGTACCCTGTAAGTGGGCAACCTGCCGTGTGCCCTGCAAGTGGGCAACCTGCCATGTTCCTGAGCTGCGGCCAGCCATGTGCCCCGCAAGAGGGCTTGTCTGCCGTGTGCCCCGCAAGAGGGCTTGTCTGCCGTGTGCCCCGCAAGAGGGCTTGTCTGCCGTGTGCCCCGCAAGAGGGCTTGTCTGCCGTGTGCCCCGCAAGAGGGCTTGTCTGCCGTGTGCCCCGCAAGAGGGCTTGTCTGCCGTGTGCCCCGCAAGAGGGCTTGTCTGCCGTGTGCCCCGCAAGAGGGCTTGTCTGCCGTGTGCCCCGCAAGAGGGCTTGTCTGCCGTGTGCCCCGCAAGGGAGCTTATCTGCCGTGTGCCCCGCAAGGGAGCTTATCTGCCGTGTGCCCCGCAAGGGAGCTTATCTGCCGTGTGCCCCCCAAGAGGGCTTATCTGCCGTGTGCCCCGCAAGAGGGCTTATCTGCCGTGTGCCCCGCAAGAGGGCTTATCTGCCGTGTGCCCCGCAAGAGGGCTTATCTGCCGTGTGCCCCGCAAGAGGGCTTATCTGCCGTGTGCCCCGCAAGAGGGCTTATCTGCCGTGTGCCCCGCAAGAGGGCTTATCTGCCGTGTGCCCCGCAAGAGGGCTTCCTGCCAAGTGACATTCCTTGTTCAATTATTGTTGTACCATCACATGCAATACAGCATGTATGTAAAACAGGACTCACCAAACTCCGGGCACTTCCTAGCACCGAGGGTTTTGCAGAACAAGGTAGTTAAAGCTGATCAAGGCTGCCATTGTAAATCCGGCTCCTAATGCTTTCCTGTGGGAGGTGTAGTGAAACGGTGCATGTTACATGACCCCCCCCCCCGGGCTTTACCGAAAGCATAAGTTGTCGGATTCATGATGGCAGAACACTGGCAGTGGGAGAGAGTAGTTTTTGTGAGTGTGTGTATACTAGACTTGGGCACCAGGGGGCTCTTTGTGTTCGTCTTCGTGCTCGTCTTCGGGGGGAAAAAATCTTGTATTCCGCGAATATTCACCTGTTCCTGTCTTCTCTTCGGGCGAATATTCGTGGACATTCTTCGTGTTCGGTTTTTCTTAGTTTTTTCCGGTTAAGGGGTTAATACGGGGTTAACGCGTACCGCAGCAGCTCTGGCGCCAGGAGTTTAAATGTCCGTATGAGCAACTCTATTGGTCGTCTTCTCTTCGGTGTGTCTTCGGAACGAACACAAAAACGCACTCTTCGTTTTCATGTTCGCCCGAAGACAAATGGACAAGTCTAGTGTATACTATAGTGTCAGAGTCAGTGTGTGTGTGTGTGTGTATGTACAGTGCTAGAGTCAGTGTATGTATACTGTAGTGTCAGTCCGTGTGTATGTGTGTAAATGTATAGTGCTGGGGTCGGTCTGTGAGTGTGTGTGTATATTGTAGTGTCAGTGTGTGCCTAAATGTATAGTGCCAGAATCAGTATGTCTACTGTATTGTAGTGCCAGATATAATGTAAATGTCTGCATAGTGTTAGAGTGTGTGCTTTTATATTTGTATAGTGTTTGTGTGTGTGAGTGTATGTTTCTAGATTGTGTGCACATGTGTATATAAGAGTGTGGTTTTAGCGTTTATGGTGTTGTGTATGTTACGGTATCAGTATGTCAGCATATAGTGTTAGAGTGTGTGTGTGTATTAATGTACGGTGTTAGCATGTGTGTACATGAGCATAGAATGTTAGCGTGTACTGCGATACTGTACAAATTGGTGCAACACTGAAGAAAGTCTCGTATTCCCCCAATAAACACCCTTTAAATGCACTACAGCATATAATATCTGAAAATAAAAACATGATTGAGGAAGACAAAAAGCTGGTTCCTAACATTTTTGGCTAGCTCCAAACCAAACTTGTCGACCTCTGACATTAAAATAAAAAAAATATAAATTAGATAATAATATGAACCCATTCCAACATAAACTCTTGTAAGCTATAGTGTATTTCTCATGAGGAATGATTTTTTCTATTAGAATGTACAATTAGTAAAACAGTGACATTTGCATCCTTTATTTTACATGCTTTTTACAGAAAAAAATGTTGTCAGCTAGGAAAGCACCAAGGGAACAGACTTAAAATGTCACCCTTTACAATTGTTTGCCTGCCTAAAGATAAACGTGGAATGCTCGATGGTTTTTCAAAGAATATGGCTTTGTTTGGTCATTGTCCTCACATTCTTCTGAACTTTGGATATTAATAAAAAGGTTTTACCCAATAAATCATCCATGGGAAATTACCAATAAATCAGTTTTGCTTGGTTAACTACAAGT
Source organism: Spea bombifrons (assembly GCF_027358695.1). Lineage (NCBI taxonomy): Eukaryota > Metazoa > Chordata > Amphibia > Anura > Pelobatidae > Spea > Spea bombifrons. The sequence goes on along the minus strand of NC_071087.1, from coordinate 30,467,981 downwards.
ATGCATTTGAAAAACAAAAACATTAACTAGGTAAACTTTTCCAAAACTTTTTTCAGTGAGTTGGTCTGTCTGCTACATTGTATTTCTATTTGCCTAACATCTAGATCTAAGGCTCCCTGTCTGGCCCTGCATCTAAGTGTTATTTGTATAATGATAATTAGCTCAAATATACAAAATAAAACATTTCCCTATTTAGCTTAATGGTTAATCTATATGATAGATTTATACACATTAACTTTAACTAATAATTTGTTATTTTATCTGTGGGTGCTGTTATGGAACCAACCGTAAATACCTAGCATTTCTGCAGACAAAGATCTGAACGATATAAAACTGTCATATTGGCACACAGATTATCATAGTTACTTAAATTCATATTGTTTTGGGATAACATGAACTATTAGAAAGTTTCCAAGATCAGCAAAGCACAATATTTATGTTTGCAATAATAGTGGCAGCATCTGCACAATGCATTCTCAATAATTTAGCATTTAGACTGTGGCTTCATTGAAGTAAATATTAAGCTCTATAAATTGTATCAGCTGAAGCAATGTCTCAGCATGCTGGGTTTAGCGGATCTTGATTTCTGTGTGCCTTGCATTTTCAAATATGTGGTTTTCCAAGTGCAGAGTCAGTACAAATACAGGAGTTAGGATAAGGTTTGTGTGGGGAAACATTTTACTTTTCTTCCCTTTATCTCCCAGCTATAACTACAAGGGATGTTAGTGTTAGCAAGGTTTGCTCAATGAGTTTGTCATAAATATGTATTGCTGAAATATGTTGAAGCTTATACGTAGAGGAACAACTAGCAACACTGAGGGATATTAAGAATCCTGAGATTACAGCTTTCATGGTTCATATTAGAACCAATGACACATTTGACGAAAGTGGTCAATTAAGAATGGGTTAATTATCAGAAAAGGACCTCCAAGGACTTTCTGAAATTCTACCAGTGCCATGAGCTACTCCAGGTTAAGGGACCTAAATGCATGACTCAAAGCTCACCTCGCGGCCACACCACGTGAACGCCTTTTTGTCCAGCTGAGTAGCAGTGCCTCCCTTTCAAGACGTGACGCTCAAGGGGGCGGGGCTCACAGAAGAGTTCCTCGTGACAGGGAGAAGATCATCATGTCTGAGGAGAGCGGGGAAAAAAGAAAATCGAAAATGTAAGTATTTTTTTTAAAAATAGGGGTTCGAGGAAAGTGGACCTATGTTTAAGGGAGAGGAGAGAATTCCCTTGGGATACCATTAAAACTTAAATAATACAAAACAGGGGTGTGTATGTGGCTGGGGTTAATACACATGGCAGTGGGGCCATCAATAGACAAAAGGGTGGTTGGGCATTACATAAATTAATACTAAAGGGGGGGCATCACACTAATCACTATAAAAGGGGTGGGGGCATCAATACACAAGGGAGGAGGGTTGGCTGGGGGAACATAAATCAATGCACATGGCTGTGTTGGCATAAATGCACAGAGGGGGCAATACACAAGGTTGTAGGGTGGAACACATTAATCAATACTAAAGGGAGGGCCTGGCTGGGGTATTAATACACAAGGGGCAAAAATATGAAAGGGGGGTTAATAACAAAGCAGTGACAAATACAATGACAAATACAAGGCATGCTCATGGCCACAAAAAGCCAAGTGAAAAACACTTATATATTATATAGAAAATTTGGTGTCATAAGAATATAATAAATTATCATAACTGAAATGCCCATGATGTTTGGTTCTAGTCTTTTTTATGTGTAAACTTAAGATCTGTTATTTTTGTCGTTTAAAAAAAAAATCCTGGCTCCTAACTTTTTTAGCTGGCTCTTACATTCAAAACAAATGTGTCAAGCCCTGGCCTAGAAAACGTCATTGCTTTGCCTTTCCTTTTTGCCAGCCCACCTTTATTTAAAATGATGTTGATATTATGAAGAAAGCAGTGACCAGATCCTTGTAGCCTTTAAATATCTGAAGAGAAAAGTAATGAGAACCCTTTAATTCCACTGAAACTTTATAGGTCTCTTCTTCAGGTGGTCTCTTCTTCAGAGCTTCTTAATCAGTGGAAGTAGCACATTGATGCACATTGAAACACTACTGCTATTAACATTGATATATGAGGAATACCTTGCATACCTTGAAATATGCATGCTTTCTAATTGTCAATCATAGAAATCACAATTTCATAATTAAGAACTAATGCAATGTTAAGGCCAATTATAAAACATATCACACTGGAATGAGCTAATAATATAACATGGTAGGTGGTTAATGAGCTAATAAAATAAGCAATATAATTCTAGGTTGGAGTCCAGATACAAGTGTTAAAATAACATTTACCATTAAGTATATAGCAATTTGCTGGATTTGCTTGGCAGGAGGTATGGGCACTGTAGCTTGTGAATTTATATGGAGCACAATGTAATTATTTCTTTTATCGCTATTCTGCAGAACTTTTGAAACACTATAAACCACCTTGATATGTATTTACAAGTAAAATATGAGCCATGCCTTTGATTTATTGAATAAAAGTTTAAACAATGGTCCAGAAGAAAAATCTATCAGCTCAAGAGATTCATGCATTATATTATAAAACTGATGTTTTCTACATTTGTTTAGTTTGTTAATGATTTGTCTTCATGTGCTGATATTGCACCCACTGTATGGTGTAAAGCGCTGTGCAATATTAGGTAAAATATTAGGGCCATAGGCGCTCTCAAATGAAGATGAATCGATTTCATCAAGAGTATGACAGTACTTTACCAGATTTGTCTATTACTAATGCAGAGTGATTTTTATTTTAATTTTTGTTTCCACCATTATTTCATGTGAAAGTCTTTTAATTTCCCTTGAGACATCACTAAATACTATTAAACACAGGTGTTTTAACAGTTGAACTGAAAATGCATTACCATTGTCTACAAAATTGAGGTCTCCCTGGGTTAACCAAATCAGATATCCTACACAGCCACGGTAAATTGACATGTTTCAAGTATATATCGAAAGAACAGTCACCGTAGAAGTAAGCTCTATTTTGAAAAAACACACACAGATATTACCAAGGGGGAAGAAAATTATTAGAGACCCATTTAAAATGGTGACATTTATGGTGGTTAAACTATGGATTCTAATGAAATTGATGAGAACATCATTATTGCCTTTGTGAAAAATCTTTATCTTGGGTTTTAACAATGTTTCCAGACAGTTAAACGATAAAAAATACAGATTGAGAATAAAAAGCAATGTTCTGCCCTGAATTAATTCTCAATATAGGTCGAAAACCCATATACTGTCAGTAGAAATAGCTCCAACAACTTACATTCCATTATAATTTCTTTATTTATAATGTTCAGTTTTGGTCAGCCAAAAACTACAAAATAACTATTAAAGGCAATGTATTTCTGTAAGGACTTATTTTATCAAGCGTTCCAATGAAAACAAGCTGCTTTGGAAACATACAATACAGATATTTTATATGACATATTTTCTCTAGTTTTATATTTTCATATAGGATTGTGACAAAATTATTTCATATTTTAAGTATTTTATGAATGTTGTTCCAGGAGTTTTTAAGGAGCATCCATGTGCTTTATGTCCATCTTTTAATGAGCTTACGTGTTTTTGCCTGGGAAGATTTGCTACTTCCCCATTGTTTAGACAGTGGTTAGGTGGAGCCCTGGAGTCATAAAAAAAGTAATGCGAAGACATATTTTATATGTTACTGCAACTTATCGGGGTGTACTCACTTTTGTGAGATACTGTATATTTACGTAAAAAATGTGCACATTTATATATAGAGTGAAAGGATATCTAAGTCATTTATAAACTTTTTTTTTACAAATGCAGTAGTGCATTAAATTTTAAAACTTTAAACATTTTGAAACTTAAAATGTAATTCAAAAGAAAATAACATGAAACATTTTAAGGCGTGTATATCTTAAAATACTCCTCATTGCAGAGTCTGGGGGGGAATAGTGCTCATTTGGTGTTTAAAATTACAAATAGAATTGTGTGTTAATTACAATGTCTGTTTCCTTAATTAAAAAGAGGAGACCTGAGTGTTGTAATTCAAATATGCTGTTAAGGTTAAACAATCAAGTTTCTTTCTTAATTTACTTAAGTGTGTAACAGAAGATGCTTACAATTATAGTTTAGGCAAAAGGTGGTTTAATGTTACTGTAAACTCAGTAGGGATTAGAGGGATAAATGCAGTAAAATGAATCCCTCCCGAGATTTCCTAAAATTTGCGTGATAGCAATTATCTTCTCATTCTAGGAAGCTTAGACTAAAAGCTCCTTAATCTAAAAAAAAACATTTGCATCACTGTTTGAATACATCCAGTACTGCCGATTATATTAAAATAAGAATGTTTACACTAACTGGTGTCAAGGCACGGGTAAGCAGGTCAGGTAGGAGCCCAGTTGCAGGGGATATCAGAGGCTCAGTTTGTACTCCACAATGCATCATTACCAGGAGGAAGGTACAGACAGGTAAAATGAAACACACAGCAGGCTGGATCTTAATAAGAGATGGTCTGTATTGAAGAAGCCGGCAACACAGACAAATACAGGCAGGGCACACGGCAGGAAGCCCTCAGTGAGGGCACAGAGCAGGAAGCCCTCAGCGAGGGCACACGGCGGGAAGCCCTCAGCGAGGGCACTGGACACATGGCAGGGCACTCTCAGGCAGGACAGACATAGTCAGCCAGGCCGGGTCAGAACCAGGAGGACGAAATCAATGCCAAATCAGAATCCAGGAGAAGAGTCAGAATAAGCCAGATCAACACAGACAGTGGAAGAGCTAAAACAGGAACCAAGGAACGAAGTCAGAAGCAAGTCGGGTCACAACGGGTTAATCCAAAACAAACCGCTGCTAGCAGGAGAAAAGGTCCAGACAGATACACCACTATGCAAAGGCCCAGAAAGGTGGAATAAACAGGTATTTAAGGGGAGGGTTGCACCCAGATGAGCAGATGCAGCTGGTCGGGTCATTAGCAAACAAACAATCTCACAGGTGACCTTTAGAGGCTGAAATGGACAAGACACCGATTAAATAAATACAGAGTCCGGACTGACAGGGTGAAACCATGACAACTGGGCCTTCTTATACAAAAGGGTACAACAGGGCTCATGTTCATGTAGGGCCCAGTACATCGACCTGTATTTATCTCCAACTGAAGCAAGAAAGGCACTGGAAAATCAAGATTTTAGCAATTTCTCATGGTTACTGAGCTTTTCTCTTGCATGCTGGAAGTGATAGGGTGGGGTCTACCTAAGGCTGGAGAAAATAAAGTCAACCAGAGTCCAGCACCCATCAGCACCAGGAAGAATCATCCCAATGACCCACAATCTAATTAAGTATAAAGGTTAAATGTTAACATACAGATGTACAGTATTGCTATGAAGACATTTATGCATCCCAGTTTAATTACATTATGTCATACGCATACTGAACTATTTGGAAGAGGGTGCGTAGAAATTTAGGCTTTTATTTTTTAGAAGAAATTACTGTTTAATTGTATAGCCTTGGCCTTCAAAGAAAATGTACTTTATGGAGAAAATTAAAACTTCTCAGGATAAATGGTCAACTATTCCAGCCTAAATCTATATTAAATCACACTAGTGTGTTCTAATTATACATTATTGCCGTTATACAAGTGAATTAACTATATAGATTGTAGACTTTACAATATATAATTTATACTCTTTTCGTAATATTCAATATTGTAAACTAGATTTTTGACAACGCAGTCTTTATAATCCAGAAGAACTGTCTCCTTGTGAATCTATTACGCCAATAATTTTAAGATTAGTGTCAAATACTGTGAAATTAGCCCTGCAGCTTTTTTTAAAAATAAATTCAAACACTAGCCTTAAGTAGGTAGCTATAGATATGCCCACAAGTATAATGATTTGCCAATTACGACTTCCAAAAATGTTCATTTATTTTCTGGAAGGCATACCCCCTTCAGTTTGATTAAATTGAAATAAGTTATGTGTTCACACCATTCAAAAAGGCAGTTCTCTGTTTAATTACAGAGCTGGTGAAACTCATATTAATACTATAATTAAATAATATGTTGTATTTTTCCATCATTACTTACTGTTTAGAACCAGAAACAGTGCTGTATTGTAAGGTACAGTACACAGGGGACATACACGGGTGATAGGACATGATATGGTGATGATTAAATGTGGCTTGCTAATATTTGTTTATTGCCTCATTTTAAATTAAGTCACTGCCTCATGAAAAATACATGCTAAAACTCCACGGTCTATTAAATGTCTCAGCAGTGACTGACAGCCCATTTTGAATTTTCTAGTCAACAGAAAATAAGTAACCACATTAAGTATTTGCCTTAAGGCTTCTTTACAATAATTTTTACTGTCTAGCACTGTAACATATTCCATATACACAGGCACAAACTTTAGTCATATGCATGCCAAAGATGCAGAATTTTCAATGCACGTTTCAGTCATTCCTGGTTATAACAGTCTCATGAGGGTGCTTATTCATGTGACCTTTAAGGTGCTTCGAGTACCCCAAGATTTGCGAGTCCTATCATGGCTATATTGCTTACAAAGGAGCTGAATCAGTGGGACTGCACTGCATTTTAACCCAAATGAGACTCTCAAGCAATTTAAAGCATTTTCTGGACACCATTAATGAGGCTCCTGTGTGGCAGGAGGAGCTGCTCAACCCTAAGGTTTGGTCAGGACCTGCAAATATGCAGTGCATAAGAAATACAAAGTAGGAGAGCACACAACTTAAAAAGCATAAGAGGCATACCCCTTGAGATTCTCGGGTTGATGCTAGAATAATGATGACCAAAAAGTAAAATAACTATCACACTATATAGTCCCTGGTATAGTATCACTGGCATAACTACAGGGGACCCCTTCTCCCTCACCGCTGCAGGTCAGAAGGGTCCTCTAAACTATTTTGAACCACCACGGGGAAAAGAGGAAGAAGGGGTGCCCTGTAGTTATGCCAATCCCCAATACTTATGCACTGAATTCTTTTTTTTACTTATTGGTCATTATTATTCTAGCAAAAGCATATCAAGGTCATGTGATGTCACAGTGTGCGAGCACCGGAGATAAAGCTGCTGGAGTGGTCAGAGGTAAGCAGGGGCGGGCGGGATGTATATATATATGTTTGTATATATGTGTATGTGATCACGGATGTGTAATAGTTTGTATGTGTGTGTTTATGGATGTGTAACTTGTGTGATCATGGATGTGTAATTGTGTGTGTGGGAGCACGGATGTGTAATTGTATGTGCATGTATGTGTAGGTGTTTGTGTGTGTGAGCATGTATGTGTAAGCGGGTGAGATGGAGTGTATGTTAGAATGAATGTGTACATGTGTTAGTCAGTATGAGTAAGTGTTTGTAATTTGTGTAAATGTGTTTACGTACGTGTGCCAGAGTGTATGTTGGAAGGGGCAAAGAAGGCACAGGCAAGTTGTTTGAGGGCCAGCTATGAAGTTGGGGGCCCAGGGCAATTTCTGCACCAGGGCATTGTGGTCTCTAGTTATGCCCCTGTATAGTAGTCTGTTCCTGGAATATTGCTCATGTGTGCTATGTATAAAGCTGTGTTTTCCTACAAACTCCTATTCTTTTCTTTTAAATAAAACAGCGAGATATACAATTAACATTTCTTTTAAACACTGTTCACGACTTCTTTTTATTACTAGTCAGGTGTTAACACCATCAATTAATACCAGCATACCATTCACTCCAAATGCGAGTTATATGTGACTGCTTTTATGCTTTTCTAGTAAAAAGCTTTTCAATTAATGGGTGGCTGATACTGCGTGTGTTTCGGAGAAGCCTTGCACCACCTTTTTCTTCAAAACTGACCTTGGCTATCTGTTTAACGCTGTATTTAACATTATGGCTAGTGAAACTGGGAATAGGCACAGTCTTTGCCAGTAACTATAATCTTTGTATATTACCAGCATGGGTTCGTCATACAGAGTCATTATTTGCCCTAATGGACAGAGGAAATTAGTATTAGGAAAATTAGGAAAACATAGTATTAAACATTAAAATGTCATATTTTCTATAAAGAAAATAGTAATTGAATGCAATCTAAGACATGGTAAATGATAAAACAACTTAGTTTTATACAAAGTAAAGTTATTAGTTTATTATAACTAGAACAAAAACACTCCTATTTCAGGGCTTGGATATTTGATTTAGTGCTAATATTGTACAACAAAATACTAAAGATTGATATGCATAATACACTCATAAAGATACAGACGCCCTGATTATCTTAACTATACCTCAGATTCATTTTCATTAATATAGTTTGCTCAATTCTGGGCTGGCAGAGAGGCCACTACCTGAAGCATTTTAGTGAAGTTTGCAAATGCAATCCCCAGGTTACATATCATAAAAAAAACTTTGCATCATTTACACAATAATTGGCTGCGTGCTGTGCTCATTTTATACGTTTCCATTTTTTATACTATTTTGTCAAATCTTCAAGCATGTTTACTAATTCATTTTAACCTGTATGCACACAAAAGGTGTATTTTTGGGGGGACAATGTTTCTTTTTGGCCAAATGTTGTTTACCTTTTTGAAGTAAACACTTCTTCCCTCCTGATCCCCCCTCTGGCAAATTAGGCCCATAACTCCTCCCCTTTTTTACCTAAATATTGCCTCTCTTATTCAACTTTCAAACAGAAAAAGCTCCAAACCACCCTCTTGTCATATGTGAGTATATTAAACCCTTTAGTCCTAGAAGGACCAAAATATTTTTGTCATTTTCTCCATATGTGTATATATATATATATTTTGTAACTTTTTATTTTCACTTTTATTTTAGGCATTCTTTTGTGTATATAATTTTCTTATTCCTGCATTTTTGTTATTGTATCTATTACTAAAATGATACATCATTCCCTTTCTGCTTGCCAATGAAACCAGCTATCATGCTGCTTTTATTCAAGTTAATTTTCTAGTGAGTTTTATACCAATGCTTGCCAAGCAATAACATTTTTGTCCTTTCAATGAGTTCTCGATCAGGCACCTTTTGATGTTTTCTTAACCAGACTTCTTCGTAATACCATCTATAACACAGCAAAATTTTACATTAACTGCTAGATTCCCAAAATATCAGGAACATACATTTCCCTTTGTCGAAGTCGCAATAAATAATGCATACTCAATTTTGTGGAACTGCAGATGAATCTGTCATTTTTTACAGGTCATTCAGCTATAGATTGGATTATTCTTAAACAAACAATACAACTTTTGTACTGTAGGTAGTATGGGGTTTTTTTTGAAATAAAAAAAATATATAGTTTCTTAGTAATGAGAACAAGCATTAGAAATGAAAAATGTACATTATGACTCATTCTTCAGGAGGACTCAACAAGGATACATCACAGCAATCAGAGGAGTCTTTTTTTATAAGTTTGAAAGTAGGAATAAGGTGTACATGACCTTGTAATGCAAAGAAAGGTCAATATTTACACAATATGAAGAACATCCATTGGCTGAAGATGATTTGTGCTCTTCACAGTAAATAATATGCAGATATATAAAAATATCTACAAATTACTTACTGGCTTTACACCAGATGACTGGGAACTCACAGGACTTATCTCAACTCCACTTTTTTTATCAAATCATAGGCCAAACAGAGATTCTGGGACCACAAACGTCCCTTTTCTCAAAGTTAACACATGAAATAAAAATCTAATTTCATACAAAACATAAATAACTAAAAAAAAAATTAAGTAGCATTATCTAATATACTGCTAAACATTTTAATGAATGTGGAGTGTTCACAACATCAAAATCACTCTTGATCTTAAAATGTGATGGCTCAATAGTTTTTACATCCTTGTAAATGAGGGCAGTAGGAATAAAATTAAGTCCTTTAGATAACAGAGAGATCTCAACCAGTTCAATTAGCTTTTAAATAAATAAAAAATTGGAATTACCTCTAAATTTTGCATTACGTTGCTTTCCGTTGCTTTCATTGCTCTCACACTCTCAGTCACACTTTAACACTATCACACTCTATCTTGCTTGCTGTTAATGTCTCCCTACCTTCTCTACCAACTGCTTCTGTGTCCCTGTTTTTTTTTCTGCAGCTTTGCTTCTTCTCTTCGCCTCGTTTTGTTCTTCTGTCTTCTTACTTTGTCCACTTCTCTCTGATATCAGCTCTGTTATCCAGGTGCAGAAACACTTTTCTTTTTCCACCAATCCTTCGGGCCTCTACGAGTACCACCGTAAAAGGGTGGAGCCATGGCACGCACTATGCGGGCGCCTCTCCCCGTTCTTCCAATCAAGGATGTGTGTGAAGGCTCAGCCCTTTTGCCGAAGTATCTGCATAATGGAGAAAATGCTGGGGGAAGATGACAAAGAAAGAAGACCAAGAAGCAGCAAGAGAATAGGAAGAAAGAAGGCCTGGGTTGCAATCTCCATTCTAGTTGGTCCCAAAGGTTTTTGATGGGGGTTGAGGTCAGGGCTCTGTGTGGGCCATCCGAGTTCTTCCACACCAAACTGATCCAACTATGTCTTTATGGACCTTGCTTTGTGCACTGGGGCACAGTCATGCTGGAATAGAGAAGGGTCTTCTTCAAACTGTTCCTATAAAATTGGAAGCGTAGCATTGTCCTAAATGTCATGGTGTTTCCTGTTCAGCATACCAAGGCACTTTTCCCAGCACCTTTAGGATGAACTGGAAGATGCGATCCAAGCCTTCTCGTCCAACATCAGTGCCTGACCTCACAAATGCTCAACTGGATGAATGGGCAAACATTCCCACAAAAACACTCCAAAGTCTTGTGGAAAGCCTTCCCAGAAGAGTGGAAGTTGTCATACTACGTATAATGTCTATCTAGAAAGCAATGTCATAAAAGTCCCTGTTGATGTAATGGTCAGGTGTCCCAATACTTCTGTCCATATAGGCTGACAATAGAGATCTCCCTGTCAATGCAAATATAAAAATACTGAATGGCATACATGTACAATATGCATCATTAATAGCTAGCTCCCCTTTAATGATATATTATATCCTGCGTTAATGACATAATTAGGGGTTCAAAACAAATATCTGCCCTTACCAAGTGTGTCCAACAAAGTTAAACAAAGGTAACAAAGGTAAGGTATTATGAGATATCATCTAAGGGCGTGTAAGACAAAAATACCCTCTGGGGCTATAACTCTAATGTGCTTTTCAGCTCAGTGAAATGCACTACAGAATAATTCTTAGGAGAAAATAGGTCTGAGCATTCTTCTGATATCTAAATTACAAAACAGGTCTTTGATTTAATGTTGGTAAGTTTTCTAAAATCTGTCACACTGAATTATTGGTTATATAAAACTATACTTTGAAATTGTGACATAAATACCAGAATGTGTTCCAGTCATTGCTAAACATGTTGCAATTTATATATTCTTGCTTAGAGGATGAATAATAGTTGAGTTAACAACAGTCTAAATAACTAGTGATCTGTAGCCATCTCTCTGCTTCCTTGCAATATGCTTTAGGCATTCTCTGTTTATTTTTTTTGTTTTGATTTTTAAAAACAGACTGTTGTAAGAAACACTGTTAGGTTATGGCATAGTACTATGCAGTTAATACAGATATAGCAAGACTTCTGGCGCATCATACGTTTTGTCACTTTCTATATACATCTAGGAGTCAGTGAAACGTTAAGGACCATATGTGATTTGACATTAAAAAATGCTAAAGGTTAAAGTGTCATTACAGCTTCAGTTGCACGAGTTATCATAACGAGCATTCTTTGCTTGTTTGCAAACTGTGACATTTTCAGATACTGTACTGCAGAGAAGGAGATGATGCTTCAGATGGTGAGCTGTTCCCATTTATTGAAAACTTTCACATGTATTTTTAAAATGTATGTATTTTTTTAATTACTACTTTTAAGGACTCCAAAAATTAAGGACATCAGATATGCATTCTTGGATACTCCTGGTTGGCCATCACTTTCAAATTCAACTGAACCACCCTGTGCTCCACTATGGACATTCTAGAATCATAATCAGTTTGAGTTTATTGAGATCTGGGTTTTGGCTCCCGTGTTTAACCCTTTTGTGTGCCACTGCTGTACCAGTCAGGGTTTACCCTTTGAGTACAAAATCAACCTTAAAGATCAAAACCACGAGTGAAAATTATAACAGAATATATACTGTCCTTATTGCAGCAACCCATGAAAGTACTCCTTCAATACTTATAGACAATATCTCATCCAAATGGGGCACATATACATGTGGAGAAAAAATAACGCACATATAGTGTAACACAGTAAAATAAAATGAGCAATGTACGAACATATTCACCATATTGACAGACTATATAAAAAGTGCTTAGGAGGTGACCAACGATCATCCAAATGCTCCCAGTAAAATACTCTGGTTTGTCTTCTCTCAAAAAATATATACTTTTGTGGGGGTATCTTGAGCTGGTGGGCTACTAAACAGTCCCCAATGAGACATAGGGTTTAGAAAATAAAATTTGAAAATTCTAAGTTTGAAAAAGGGAACAGTATGCTACATTTTCTGGCCTGTAAAACATTAAAAAAACCCTATGCATTCAAGAGACTTACACTAATAAATTTAGTGGTATTTTGGTCAACTGAACTGGTTTGAGGACCATTTTCTTATTATTCATACTAAATGAAATCCAAAGAAAGCTCTGTCTGTCATTGAAAAAACAATGCATAAAAAATTAAAAGGATAATCATGGTTAAAGAAACTGTAAAAAGGTTGAAAAAAGTCTCAGGTTTTTGGCCACACAACACCATCAGTAAAGAAAGGATAAATCATGCTCACAGGAACCTCGGGTCTCTGGCTTTATTGAAACTACAAAGTGTCACAAAGCGTACAACAAATCGCCCAGGGAGACCATTTTAAAAAAAAAAACACACGTACAAACAAAAAAACGTGAGTAAAGGTAGCCAGGATGCATATAATTTCTCATTTTGCTGACCTGCAGATACAAAGCGATGTCTGCTTTCTCCTATTTTAACTACTGTGGACTTCAATTTCCATTATACTCAAATAGCTTATTACATTTATTTATATAGCGCCAGCAGATTCTGTAGCACTATTATAATAGAGGACAGTGACATTATTTCACATACAATTGTGAGCTTATAATTTGTCTGAGAATGGGCACAGTGTTACACTGGTTGAAGCTAATTTTCCTGAAAAAATGTATATCTGTGGACAAAAGGCACTAAAAGGTGGGTCATCTCATACACTGTACTTTGGGAACACTTGTCACCAATTTGCCATCTCCCCCTGCTTAATTCCCAATTTTAATTATGTTACTGCCAAATGGGTTTAGCCCCACCCTTGACTAAAGTTACCCCTGCTCATCATAAGGATTAAAAAATGACCCTGTCTTGCTTACTAGGCGGAGAACCCCAAAAGGTGAGGAGGCCCAGATGCGCAGTACCAAGTAGTGATCTAAACTCATGGTCAGACAGTCACAGGTTAGGCACTGGTAGCAAGGTTCACAAACAGTAAGTCGAGCAAGGGTCAAGATCCAGAAGAACCGACAAAATTTGTAAACGCACACTCTGAAGCATAGCAACTGAGCAAGGAGGGGAAGGATAGGTCAGTTTATAGGGAACGCCCCAATTACCTAGGTCAGGTGGAATGGTGAAGTGTGCCTGGGAGGGTCACCCAGGCATGTTCGTATAACAGGGCAAGAGCTGCCGCTGTGAGGTGCAGAAGCACTGCCCTCCTCTAAAAAAGTGAGGGGGGCTGGCAGCTTGACACTCCGCCAGCATGGTATTACTGTTTAGCGGGGTGCATGGGACGACAAGGTTGTGCACCCCTTCGTTGCTGGCAGGATGTCAAGCTGCCAACAGAATTTGTCGGGGGTGGTGCAGGCAGTGCTCACGTGGTCCTGACAGACTCTCACATGGCTAGCTCTGTCCTCGTGCATGGCTATCCCAACCTTTCTTAAAGCCAGAGCTCCAGTAGCCAGCCTTGGAAAGTTCCTAGGTATGCTCATAGAATTGTTTGTTTTTTTCTGCCAAAAAAACTCTAATTAAATTAACATTCACAGTATGACAGAAACAAGATTGTATGGCTTGTGCCTGTCATGCACTTGGGTTACTTTATAAATCATCCATAGTGGGTATTTTTTTCTCCCAGTGCTTTCCAAGAGTGCCTTATTTCGGTCTGTCTTTGTCCTGATGCAGTGATATTTTCCATGTATAGCATTTTGTAACTTTGTACTCTCTGACACATTTCATCATAGTGAGCATATTTAAGCTACCTTTTGCTTCTGATGATAAGCACAATAATCAGTTCAAGGTGAATAGATGCAAAAACATATTATTGTCTGCATATATTCTGTAAAAGGTGCCTTCATTTCTCCAGCTCAGCAAACAATTTCAGAGCATGTGGTTGTCATGATGGTACATATTACTCATTATACCTTGTGTAAACAAAATATATTGGGATATGAAAGGCATTTTAAGGATACCATTAAACAAAGCCTATTAGTTTTACTTTGTATTTATCAACCTGACTCTCTCTCCAACTAATGCCTCCTGCTATAATACCCTTTGCCCTGCTCGCAGTTACCACCACTTAGTTACATTGCCAGCCTATGTCTGTTGTCACTAACAGCACAGTACCCCAATACTGTATTTTACTTTTTTACTTCCCGTGCACATACTGTAGATTTAGGTTTGCATTATGTGGGAGTAACTTTATTCTCTTTGCATTAGAAACATGCCAACATTTGTCTTTTATGATGCAAAGGGAAAATTCAAACATAAAAAGTTAGGTGGGTAAGGACCAGTGGTGTATCCTGACCTAGGCCAACCAGGCCTTGCCTCAGAAAATGTTTCCATGTCCCACAACACACCTGCAAATACAAGTATTATTGAAACAGATTTAAACCATTAACAACCAATGACATGCCACATGACTGAAAAACATACAGTTAAGGACCAATGACGTGCCTGGCATGTCAGGGTTAAGTGGGCTTAGAAAGCAATCAACAGTCTGCGCTCACATAATGTTGCTGGAATACCTCCTTGAAAGTGATTACAAACACCTCTCACAAGATGGCAGCACCCAGTTCAAAGTAACATAGTTCTTAGTGGATCTTTCCAGACCCTACTGAGAACTCTGATCTCCCCTTGCAGGTTGATTATAGGTACTGCAGCCAACCATGCAAGTCGATGGAGCCCAGCTTACTAATCACTTAGTGATCAGTAAAAAGAAATAAAAAAATAAAATTAAAACATTGTTAAAACAATTAAAAAATATCATAAAATGTTAAAAATAAAAAGACTGATATCACCATGATGCCATAAGGGGAATCATCCAGTTCCAAGAAAATGTGAAAAAATGTCAAATAATCGATGCTGTATCATCCCAAAAACTCTGGCATGGGAGATGTAAAATACCACTATTTGAAATACCCTGGGTTACCTAGTTTGCAAAATATATGGCTTGATGGGGCTAAGTTTAAGTGGCCAGCTTTAAAGATGTCCCAAATAGGACATAGGCACATGAAACCTCCTAAATGTGGCCTTTGAGCCCTCAATCAGAGTGACAGATCTATGCATGGGTGGTATTAGTGTAGTCAAAAGATGTTGCTAAACACTTTCGGGGTGTTGTTTGGCAATGACACACACCAGGAGCTGTAAATTCACACCTGAAATACAATGCATGTGGGAAAAAGTGCTGGTAGTAGAATTTGTTCATGGCACATGTTAAAATACCCACATTGTAAATACACTGGGGTGTCTAATTTTCAAAAAATATATGATCTGATGTGGTAACTTGAATTGACTGGCTTTAAAGATGTCCCAAATAGGACATGGGGACAGGATGACCATTTGAAAAAAAAACATGGTTTTGACGTAGCAATATGCCCTATATATACCCTATAACTTGCAAAAAAAACAAAAACAAAAACATGATACATTGGGTACTTTTAAACTCAGGACAAATATTAGAATCTGTTTAGCATTTTTTTTCCCATTAGTTTGTGTAAATGATTAAATATAAATTTCAAAGTGAAAGTGTTTGTTTTTTTAATTAGATGCTATGATCAAAATAATTGTATCTAAAGAAAGCCCTTCTTGTTCTGAAAAAAAAACAGTATATAATTTGTTTGGATAAATCAGAAGAAAACTGCCCGGTCCTAAAGATTTAACTGACATTATGTGCTAGTCAGTCAAGTTACTAAGCCCATATTAAACAAATCAGGATACCCATTTCATGAAATGTTTTCTACTGCAAATTGTTGAACCCAGAGTGGTCTGACATATAAGGTAAGGTGGCCAAAAACATCACTGGTTTCAGGGGAAATTTTTCATCTCAATATAATCCAACACAAGTATGTAACTCCTTACACCTTGTGTGAACAAAATATATTGTGATATAAAAGGCATTTTAAGGATACCAGTTAAATCATATTCGTTTTAGTTTGTGCCAGCATGAGAACTTAAGTTTACAATAGCTGGGGTGGTAAAGATTAGTCACAACTACTCCAGTCTACAATGCAATACAATAATCAATACAAGTAGTGAGTAAGCGTGAACGAGAATAAGAATGAACGAGAATGAGAATAAGAGTGAATGATAGTGTGAGTGAATGTGAGCCCAAAGTTTTAATGAAAATTCAGAGCTTTCTGCCGACCACCTCCATTTCTGCTGACCACTTGCAATGCTGAAAGTTTAAAATTAATTTTTGAGAGTTTAATATTTATCTTCATTTTGTTTGCCTTCTTAATATCCATTAAATACCAGAAATTCCAAAACATTATATATGAAATTGATCCCTTATATGTCTCTTATTTCCAAAGAGTTATTTCTTAAGAGTTCTACTTTTGTTCTTTTATACTCCCCATTCATGCCCTCTCCTCTATTTATTTTTGTTTTTCTGGGCTTAAATAAAAAGACCGATTTAATATCTCACTACAAAAATTAGTCTTTTCTACTTCCTAAATAAAACATGAATCCATATTACTTAGCCATGGAAACAGAGCAGCCGAGTCATTCCATCCTGCAAAGCCAGAAGAACAACAACAGCGCTAAGTCAAAAGTAAATATCAAAGTATCCACAGACCTGACGGTCAGATATGCTTTCAAATTAAAAAAACAGAAATAATTTATACCCTTTTCATGTGTAGCCAAGGAGGTTCTTTTTACTTCTGGAAATATGTAGCATATACACACGCTTTAATAATTCACCAGTCTTTTAAAGATGAATAAAATGACTCATTGAACAAATATCAAAACAAAGCATTCCTTTTTGTGTCTAAGGGCAGAAAGTAATTTCAGTTCACTTTATCTCCTGAGATTTACTTAAAGCATGTATGTTTACGGAATACTGAATGAATGGAATGGTCAACTTCTGCATTAAGCACAGTAGGTAAACTAAAAGCCTATTAGGGCTTTTGACAAACATGGCTTTTTTGGTGTGGAACATTAATCCCAGCATGTATTTTTTATTATTATTTTGTCAGAATAAACAAGAGCCTTCATAACTGCTCAACTACAGTGTGTTATTTAAAGGATACACTAATGGATAAGTGCAGCCTCATAAATTGTTGCTCTTGTTTGTGTTTTTTTTTGAACCTTTAATTTTTGTTATTTCCTTTAATTTGCTATACACACATTACAGGTTGATTGAACATTGGGAAGCAACTTAACCTGGAAACATAACAAAACTAAACAAAAAAAATATTTCTTATTCCTGATTGGTTTGGATATTGTGACCTTGTGCAGTACAGATTTTTGGTTTCCGTTGCAACTTGTTTCTTTCTGTGGATGTTTTGGCAACCACAAACAGCTGTCTATCTATGATATTTCCTGGCTTCACTTCATGATTTGAGTGCTGTCAGGTAACCAAACATAAAGATATAAAAATATGTAAACATTTGCCCGTTATTTTTACATTTACAATTAATAGTTAAATATATTAATAAGGTCACATCTCAGGTTTTAAAGCACAGACCTCAAGTGCAATAAGGCCCAGGAACACCATATTTCTAGGAAACTGTGACTCTGAAGTGAACACAACAAATAAACAACAAAACAATGAAATAAAAGTCTAGCTTCCAGTTGTCCCCTATCTTAATCCTCGCTGCCAGGCTAAGAGAAGCCAGGCTCTGGAAGACCTACCCAAGATGTCTTACTTGGCTCAGGGATCTTCTTTTAGAGCCTCTCCTTGCCTTGGGAGTAGAGGGGAATTTCCGTTACCCTCAATAGTCTCTGATACTATGGCTTGAGAAAGTGTAAAAGTCCATCTCCTGCCACTATTGAAGGTTTTATACAAGTCCTATAATGGAACTTAAACATTTATTTCCAGAGAAGTAGAGTGGAAATGTGTTGCCTGGTGCCCACACTCACTCACTCTCATCCCCTCTCTCAAACTCTTGTTCACTCTATAACGCTTTCTAAACCCTTTCCGCTTCCGCTGACTGCTTATGCATCTTCTTCTTCATCTTATAGCTTTTATATTCTCCCTTCTCTTCTCTCTTCAATCAAGGAAGTGGTCAGCAGTAGTGAGTAAGACTGAACGAGAATAAGAATGTGAGAGAGTTTGTATGAGAATTCGGAGCTTTCTGCCGACCACCTCCACTTCTGCTGACCACTTGCACATCTTCTTCTTCATTTTCTATCTTTTTTCTTTTTCCTTCTCTTCTATCTTCTTCTGCATCTCTGCGGATGTAACCCGGTGGGAACTTCTACCAGATTGTCGGCACTTGCAGTGACGCCCTCTCCCTGATCCTCCAATAAAGGGAGAGGACGTCATAGACGTCTCATAACCATAAAAATGTTGTAATTATTTACAATGCCACCTCATTTCTAAGGTATTCTTACATTCATTTTGCATTTCCTCTTTAATTGTGTTTATCAGAACATGTTTAGATTGTCCACTGACTATCACGGATAATTTGTTGGTCCTACATTCTTAATAAATTTACTTTGCAAAGCTGGTGTGAGTGTCCTTGTGGTATTCAGGCAATATCTTTGTATAGAAAAGCAATATAAGGCTTTTACATATGTAACGCTTTTTACTTTGGGAATATTATCCTGTTCATCCCAGCTGCCGCCTACAGGAGATCTTGTCCTCTGCATAGTTGAGAGTTAATATAACAGTACCTTCCTTTGACTGAAAGTCATGTCCAGTGCTCCACCTCCAGTTATCTAAGGTAACTGGAGGTATATAGATACAAGATAGCTAACTTTTTTTGCGGAAACAAAACATTGAAAATGATGGCAAAAAGCCATTTTGTGTATATAGCATTTTGTCTTATCTACTGTATTCTTTCTACCATAGTCCTCAATAATGCCACTACAATTAACTATAATTAAAACAAAGAAGAACAATTTACCAGAGCTGAAATCCAAACCTGTAAATCCATACTTTCAATAAAGCCCATATGGCATTTTAAGGCACCCCACTGTTTATACAAGACTTCAAAATGCTTAACACCTAATTCATGCAAAACACACTTATCTCTATCATGAATCTTAAAAATGCCAGCGACAATGGTGTATCTAATGAACATACTAGGATTTTAATAAATGGTTATTATTTAAAATGTATAGAGCACTGAGTGACTTGATATCCAAATATCATCTGATCTTCTTATTGCACCTATTTCATAGCATGACATTCAATGAACGAAAGCATACACATGTAGAGTGTGAAAGAGTGCTTGCATTTGGGAGAGAATGTACTTGTAGAGTTCCCAGATGATAAATGAACTCCTTCAATGGGCCACATGTAATGAATTAATGGATATCTTGCTCTAATGTTAAAGTGCCTCTTCATCAACTACATTTTGAGCAGGTAATCACTACACAGTTGAAAGCAATGGAAATATACTTTACCTTGGAGAGCCTGAAAGTAAGGTTGGGTAATCACATGTCTGCTAGAGTATACGACATCAAAGCAACAAGCAGAAATTAATGGCTTGCTCCTTGAATTCTCATGAGCATCTTCGGGAGACCTACCCATTCACCTGCCTGTCCTGTATGTATAGAGAATATCACATGTACATAGTCCAAGGAAATTGGAATGTCCACATGCAAAGGAAAACTAATAATCTTACTAATAAAGATAGGAATTGTTTAACCTAAAAAAATACGTTAAACATTTATGAATACACAGGATCATAATGTGTTTCTAAAGGTAATCCTTGTTTACTGTAGTGTACAGTTTTTAACGAAATATTAAAATACACATGGTACTGTTAAACCCCTTAAGGACCATGCTGTTTGCTTCTTTTTGTACCCTTTGTGACTGTAACATTTTTGCGGTGCTTGTGTTTAGCTGTAATGTTCTTTTCTCTCATTTAGTGTATCGACAGAAGTTATATATTCTTTTTTTCAGGACAAGCAGATTTTTCTTTAAATATCATCTAATTTACTATAAAAAAGGTAAACAAAAAATGGACATTCCTATGCTCTTTAAAATAAGTGTTTTCTAGGGTGAACCATTAATAAATAATTAATATTTATCTCTTCTATGAACTCATTATTTGTAATTTTATTAGAAGTAAACCTTCCAGGTTTGATCTTGATGGAGGAAGTGAGAGGTACCTGGGACTAATCCACTTAATCAGGATAGGTGTAGCCAAAGAGTTTAGTAGGCGACAGTAAGATTTCTGCTGGTGCAAAGTGCAGCAAATGAGTATTGTGCTCTCAGCACAAAGTATATTATATTTGTTCGTAAAACTCTGTAACTAAAATATACTAACACACAAACATGCTGTAACACCCACTCACTCTAACACCATACACATATACACACATTATCTCACATTATCTCACACTAACACCGTACACTAACAACCACATACCGATATTGTATACTAACACACACATACACATGCAACTCTAACATACATAAAAGCACTCTAACATCATATGCTGACATGTACAATCATGCTAGCATCATAAACATGTTAACACCAAACATAGATGCCAAATACACATGCAGTATAACACCATACGGTAACGCGTACACAGCTAACACCAGACACACAGGCACTACCTTGGGTTGTTACCTGACCCCTCTGTGCACCTTAGTTACTGGCCACCTGCATGCTTTGCACATGTGGCACCCACCTTAGTATTCTCTTGCTTTCACACATCACAACTCTCTTTGCTCCACACATATTTAAAGACGCCTTCCTTCTGCTGATTTGTCCATCTGTCTGTATCTGGATCACCAAGAACCCATCTGCCTAAATAATATTTTTGTTTGATTAAATAATTCAAACTTTTAAGAAAAATATTTGGCTTTCATTACTTTTATTATTTGGTTGTACAGGGAATTACTAAATCATGTTATTTGCCTAGTTTGCATGGTTTGCCTCAATTTATGCAGTTCAGAAATTCCTAAAGAATATATAAAGGCTCCTCTTGGAACGAAATGTAAAGTGTTGCCTGGTTGCCGAAGGGGAAATCATGTTTCAGTACCCCTGTTTCTGCCATTACAAGCAAATGATGATGCAATACATCCTTCAACCACTTCATGCTGCTGGTACACAGGAGAATGTTTACACCCATGCACAATGGACTACAAATTACATCATTTACAGTCAAAGGGCGTAATTAAAGTATAAACATATCAGATGTTTCATGTGCTAGTATGTTAACTAGTACCTTTCCTAACCTTGAGCACCGGGGCCTAACTTGTAGTACTGAAATATGTGCTCCATTTTCAATAAAAATATTCACCCCCCCATGTCTTTTCCACTCTGTTTTTTATGTAAGGATACCGAATCTTACATCATAATTTTTAAACATAATATTTTCTTTTTACATTCCTAAATACAGGGAAATCAGCTTTTCAAATAAATCATTTTCAGTTTTATTTAATTACAAGGGATGGACTTTGCTTAATTAAACACATCTATCTGTGGGTTTTACTTTAGAAAGTTATATTATATAATTACAAATATATTCATGAAAGGCACTCCCAGTGGTCTTATATTACTAGACTTAGGATACCAACTTGGAATCACATTATAACTGACAGACAGTGTCTTGATGAAGATGAACTTTAATTAAGATAAATGAGGCCTGCTTAGTCATCTGTTTGGCGGGGTGAGACTTGCATCCTAAGACTAATGCTCAAACTAATGAATCTTTTCCATTTTCTTATTGAAAGCACAAATTAAATTTGTGCTGGATTGCTTGCCCACATGTGTTGAACGTGTAAAGCTATGAAGTACTGGGTACAACAATCTGATTATATACTTTGCTGTTTGTACAAAGTACAGCTAACTTCCAGGCCCAGTGCATAAAGATCCAAGTTAGCATATTGTGTTCTGAAAAGTCATATTCTTTAACAAAGCTAGAACTAATTGACATCCATTTTAAAAACCTTTACCATCTAGGTAATTGAAAATGCCTCTTAAGGTCTGAATAAATCCCATAACAAAATACGTGCTGCACCTTGTACATAACATCCCCATCAGTACTCGGAGGACTATTTAAGAGCGTCAGTTTATTTGTAAAGAACAAGATTTTAGAGCCGATACTGCTTTCAAAATGAACATTACAAAAAACATACACCTCATGCAAAGTTTTTTCTAATCTTGTATTAAGGCAATGGTGGTATTTCTGCAACTGAGTTGAGGTAAACCATTATGGGAGATTCTCATTAAAATACATTATATGGGTCCCACATTCATTATATGCGTTACAGAAGAAGCTCCTTGGGATACACAATTTATTATTCATTGTTACATATATTTCTCTGCACAACATATAAATGCTTAGTACAAAAAAACAAAAACACATTATTAGGGTTTGTGAGGATGGTTTCTTTCTTCATACATTTGAGCTATTGTATTAACATGTGAGCAGGGCCGCTGGGCACCTGAAAGCATTTGATGTGTATAAGCTGGCCTACAGTCACCATTCACTTTAAATATTGCGGAGCAGTACATATGACCAAAATCCCTTAGTGGAATCCAAATAACTTCCTTAACATAACTATTTAAACATTGATTGATTTGTGAAAACCCCTGAGAGTGTGCCAATTTCTGAATGCAGTGTACAATATATATATATATATATATATATATATATATTTAATATTCAATATAAATACTTAAATAAATTTTAATTTTGGAATTTAATGTTATCGTTAATGTTATTAGTAATTTTATATTCATTCATTTTTTTACAGTCACTTTCTAGCAAACCAACTTTTTTAACTGGAAGGTTGTCTAAGACACTGTAATGTTATTTTTGTCTCTTAAATAACAGCAAAAAAATTGTGCCCAGCATTTATTACAATGCATACATATATCATAAGAAAATAAAATGTGACACTGCTTCCAATGTTCTTTTCAAGATCATTTATAAACAAATAAAATAGGAAATAGGCCAAGGACAGAAACTTGAGAAAATCCACTTAAAACTTTTGCCCAATTAGGACATGTTACATTTATAGCATCTATTTAAGCTTTGTCCTTCAATTAATTTACTCTCCAAGTACATAGCATCTTAGTCTGTATTATTTTTTTACCTTATGTTATTATCTCCTTTATGCCAGGGTATCAGAAAAGTAGAAAAAAGACATCATTATAACACCCTCACCTTAATATCTGCTTATATTATTATACAAAACATGTAAAACAGTTGATTACAAAGATATAAATCCTATGTGAAGGTAAAGTCTTATTCTTTACCAGTGATAGTCCCTTTACCCCAAATCTCAAGAGCTAGGATTTGGAAGCTAGGAGGATAACCCTAGCTCTTAACCATTACATTACTTCTTAAGATGTTGAACCCCTGGGCACTTGACTGCCAAGGCAAATAAAGATCAACCAAGAGTCAAAGCTAAGCCAATGTCTAGTACATGGAGATAATCAATCATGAAGTGAACCTAAAATACAAGGATTTAGCTCATCGAACAGTGAAACACTCACATAGTTTTTTGATTTATTTTATGGTAGATCACATAGAATAAAACATAGAATAAACTGCATATGTGCCCGGATAGTAATTAAATATTTAGAGACTAAAACGTTGCATATCTGTAATAAAATATAGGGCCAAACACAAACTTCGTATCAGGAACAACACATAAATATGTATGTGCGTCAAAAATAGGCAGAGTGACTTAGATGCAAACAAAGGTAAAACATTTAATACGAACAAAAATAGAAGAAGAATATAAAAAGAAGATAACAAAAATAATACGAAGTCTTACAAATCTTTCAAGAGGAATTTAGTTCATGACATCTGTCCTATGCATTCCTGAGGATGGAGGGAGGGAGTGTTGGGACGTGAAGAGTCCGTGGATGGCAAGTACATCTCCCCTCTACCTCTCCTCCCATGCTTCTCCAAGGCCTAGCTTATATATATACGGTTTGAATAATGATGTCAGTCTTGTCAGTCTATTGGTCTTCACCTAATTGGGTAAACATGCACACTAAGATCTTTACACGTCGAAACCCTATTTTAGGTGGTCACTGTACGTATACTGTAATGTCCTTTTACAGTTACAACTATACCATGCATTAGCAAGTTACTATCCTATCTATAGAATGCCTGTTCAGCAAATCCTTCATTCTATATTTAAGGTCAAGGAAACCCTGAAGCCTATCATTGAAACATATTAATATATCTTAATAATCATTTATTTATGAACAATGATTACATATCTTTGACTATTGCCTATACCAATAATTACATATGGCCCATTTCTTAATTGAGGTTAGAAAATGTATTAGAATCTTTTACAATATCAAGCTAAAATGTTGGCCTGCTATCATGTAGGACACTCTTCATCATCAGAGTATGAGGAAGCACAAGTCATATTCTGGAACTCAGCAGGTAAGATAATACAACCAGGGTCCTCTGTATTGCAATGGAAAGGGTCAGATATTAGGCCAAATGAAACATGGGAACATAAGCAGGGGCATGATCACCCTCAGCATTTACACTGCAAAGCTCCTCCAGACCATACCCTTTTAATCCACCAAACACTGAAGTTTTAAGCAGAGAAAAAAGGGAATCAAGAATCTTCTGATTATGGACCAGGATAGAGAGGAGGACAGGAAGGTTGGGAAAAACAATTAGGAATGACAGGTTCAAATAAACATACACAGAACACATTAGGGATCCCTATATGATTGAAAAGAGCAAGGTGGAAAAAAAATCTTCATTGAAAAAGGACCAATTTACAATGGGGAGACAGATACATTTTACGTTTTTTGGTGGATGGCTACATTGTAGCTGTAATTTGGAGTCTGGGTACAGCAGACATTTTCCCATTCTGGGGGGTCCCAAGCAGATTTATGAGAGACTCATTTATTGGAATTTCCAAGCATTTACAAAATGAAAAGCCAAAAAGAATAATAAAAACACACACCTGTCTTTATCTATCCCAAGAGTTCAACTATTGTGTCTCTCAGACTATTCTGATTAGAACAATTTATTACCATTAACACTAAGAATGCTTGCAGGAAACAAAGTTATTCTATAATACACACCTATATTTATAGTAATAAAAAATATTTATGGTAATAAAGCCAGCACTCACGGTCTTCAATAATACTTAGCTTTTATTGCAAGACGCTAAAATATCGATGTTTCAGTCCATCGATATTTTAGCATCTTGCAATAAAAGTTATGTATTATTGAAGACTGTGAGTGCTGGCTTTATTAGCATATGGTTATTGTTATTTTGCTAACAGCTAAGCACCAGACACTATCTTTAAACTAGGGAAACTAGTATTTGTCATCATATTTATGTTTTGGTAGGAGTGCAGGGCTATTTGTTATATATATATATATATATATATATATATATATATATATATATATATATATAATCTTGCTGGGGTTTTTTGTTATTATGTTAACTCATGTTTATTTTATATGTATATTTATACAGTAAAGAAAATGAATATTTAATTTGCAAAAATGTATAACCCAATTTTTTTTGGTAAAAGAACGTTAAACAACAAAAAACAAACATAAAGCAATAATCACTGATAATCGAGACAGAATTTTCATCATGTGAGGTCCCGCAATGCATTCTAATATGCAGCTCCTGTCAAGTAGTCTATGATATATTCATGACATTGTGTGACTTTGTTTAATGTATTACTGCAGAGCTTTGACAGGTTTCACTGCAGCTATAAATGATGTTCAAACTAATTAGAACCCATCAAAATAGCAAGACAGCTAAGATGCAGTATACTTTGCTTACTGTAAATTAGCAGTAGCATGGATCAAGCTATGTCATCAAAACCAATTATCCACATGCAGCACATTTTAGGCAGATTTATAATAATCTTATAATATATAATTACACAAAGTTGATAGACAATTGATAGTTATTCATATGAACTTGCATAGCACTGAATGCAATTGGTGTCTTTTATATTCATGTTTACATGCCATATATAAAAAAAGTCCTAAAGCAAATAAAATTATTTATTGGAAACTACTTCATTCAGGCATTTACCAAGAAAATGCTTCTATTATGTCAACAACATATGCATATGTAATGGTGTAACCCTAATACCCTAACAAAAGTGAACAGTTAGTGAACATCTATTGACCCCTGGCATCTCAGACCTATAAGAGTGGCTATAGAGAAATATTGAGCTCTATATCTTCAATGTTCATTACCTGGCACACCTCATGGCAATGCTACAGAGAGTTGTGTATTATTATTATTATTATTATTATTATTATTGCTATTTGTATTTTTTTTTTATTTCCATTATCACCTTTACAACATAGTATACTGTATAGTTCATATCTATAAACAGTTATTCTCCTTCTTACATGAGCATGTGCTTATCTTTATTTTACAGGTGATGTTTCCTCAGGGTTTGTCCTCCTAAAATAAAAGCTAAAACTATGCTAAACAGTTACTTGTCCCTGCTATACTGTGAATGCACAACCCTTCCAAAATTGTTTGATCCTCTTTTATGTTAAGTGTTAGTTAAGTGTTAGTAAATTACCTCCTTAGTTTATAAAATCTGTCTCAGTCACCTTTTTTGAGTACTCTAGAGATGATGTGAAAGGATCTGTCCAAAACTGAAGGGTGATTTCTGAGCTCAGAATGAAAGCTAATCGAAGGAAAATAGAAATGAATAAAAATGCCATACTTTACTTCAAATCAAAAGACTTTACGTTTTGTGGGCTAAAGATAAGATCCGTGAAATAACACTATTTCACCCCTCCCGGCACCTTCTCAATCATTAAGAAACACACTCACCCTAACACACTCTAATATATACTCTATTACGCACACTCGCTCTATCACACATGCTGATACACACTAGTATTTACTTGAGCCTTTGTGCTATTGCTGTTAGTTGACCACATTGAGACCACGTTGAGATCCTGCCGCTGTAAGCATTATAGGTGTGTCCGGAGTCTGAGTAGTGGTATCATCATCAAAGCATTCAATAACATGGTATAATAAACAGAAGGCTTTTAACCTGTTAGGAAAAAGATTTGTTTTTTATCCAAGCAGTATTTAATATAATTTCTTCCTATAATATGCCAACAAATATGTAAACACTAGCCTGATTGAGTTGTAAGCAAAACAGTAAACATGTTGATTTCAAATTACCCATATGGTGCTATTTCTGAGATCTTATTTAGCTCACAATGCATCTGAAATTGCAGTTATTCAATTTAATAGAATTTAATGTGGCAGTAAGCATTTATGTGAGTTACCAAGGTTGACATGTAATTAAGATGGATCTTACAGGTTTAATGAGCAGTGATAAATTTCGGTCTCTTTTGTGGCAAACCTTAATTTGTTGTAATTAGAACTGGATGGCCTGAAAATATTGTTATATTTTGTATTTATATGACATTATATTGTCGTTCAATATATGCAAAATATGATTAATGTTTTACAAAGTAGTAAAATGAAATATTTCTCCAATGAAACTTGCAAATACAGCCACTAATTATATCATTTTGGCTTTCATCTAACCTCTGACTGGAATAGCCCTTGAAACAGAAAAAAAAGAAATACTTGGGATATTTAATATTATATATTTGAGGCTGCCTTTTGGACTTTCTTGAAAGGACAAGTCAAAAGACTCCTTCACTAGCACAGGACCTAATAAACCCCACTTTCTTGTGCCTAAGCCCTGCTCTGCACATTCTTGTTCTGTCAATCAGGTCTTAATCCATTGCATTTGTCCCTAGGGTTAGTGGTGTATTCTGGCCTACTGCAGCAGGTCCAGGGGGCAGCAGCCTCTTTGGCTTTGGCCACTGCTGAAATGGCTGGTTAAGATAATCTTCCAAATCATCCCAATAACGACTGTGCTGAGTTGCCACAGCTTCCAGAGTTAATGTCTGACTGGCACCAGGTTATGATGTTATATGCCGGCACTGCGATTATAAGAATGATGTTTCTGAGAGGTGGCTGGCGGTGCTGCGCTGGCTTTGTTCCACAACTTAATAGCTTAGGCATAGGGCAACACCGTAGGTAAATACGGCTCTGCCTAGGGTTTCTACGAACATAAATACCTTCAGGAATTCTTACACAAAACTATAAAAATGCATTGAAAGAATGCATAAGTGTCTTTTATTATGCATTCACCATGAAATGTGCCACTTTAACAACTCTACTTTTCTGTGCACAGTTTGTTACATTAATAAGCCTCTTTACAAAATCTTTGTGGTATTCATGTAAAATTGCTGTGCAGGTTTTAATGAACTTTATGAAAATGAGTGGCATTTCTACAAAAGGTAGATCCTTCTTAAGATGACGTATCATGGTATTAAATAAAACATTCAGAAATTCTTTGACTTGACATAATGATAAAAGTGAATGCAATTCACTTAGATTGATTATTTAGTCTTTCAGCACTGCAGGAATGCGTTTTCACCAAAAGATCAATCAAGAACATGGCCTGTTCATTATATTAATTAAGTGAATAATGTACTTTAACATGGCAGCTTAGTGAATGAAGTTAGCATTCTAGGTTGAAATTACATTCAAAGAAAAAAATATAGAATTTCAATCTGTATTGTCTTCTGCATTACTTGACCTTGAAAGACAACATTTACATTTCATCACAGGCATTGTCTAAGAAAAATATGCATTTCTAAAGTGCAAGTTTATCAAAAGCTTCACTTAGTGGGTCAGTGATTTACATTTAACATTTCCTTAGAAGCAGTAAGCGATCTTCATTAGAGCTTATTCACTATGTGTGAGCTGGCAAGAGAATTTGTAGGAAAATTCTCAATGTATCATAAAGGGTCTTTCCTGGCAATAGACTGAGTTGGCCCTATATAATGTATAGTTCAATGAGTGAGGTAAGTACGCTTAATTATTTAAACATGTT
The DNA here is from genome assembly GCF_027358695.1 of Spea bombifrons. Lineage (NCBI taxonomy): Eukaryota > Metazoa > Chordata > Amphibia > Anura > Pelobatidae > Spea > Spea bombifrons. The sequence continues at coordinate 30,438,653 of NC_071087.1, read as the reverse complement.
TTATACAGTGCCATCTGAGCTGTTTTTAGACCAAGAGATCACTGGGATTGGCCATTCATAATGGAAAATGAAGACAGTATGATGAAACTGCAACATAGGTCATTACTTAACCTAAATATGCGTGAGGATATCAACTCTAACAATTCTACTGGTTAACCACTTGCATATATAGATAACATTTGACCCACACACAATAATACTTGTAGCACTCTTAAGCTGAAAGAAAACTGAGACTTTTTTCACCTTCACCTTCCATTCATTCAGCATTAGTAGTCTCCTATTCCCTGGCCAGTTCCTCTTGATGATTAAGTTACAATAATGAACAAATACAATCTGTTTTAACTAATAAAACATACCTTATTGTATTGTTCTTCTCCATATGGAATACATCATCCAAACATCCACAGGGCGGGTTGGAAAAAGAATTGTTAACCTCTAGGCTAATCACTTCAACAAAAGCTAAATGGAGTCCAATCAATAAAACGTGATTGGAGGAGTATTTTAGAGCTGCTTTCACATAAAAAACACTCAAAACATTTTGAGTTTGCTATTTTCCAGAAGCATCTGCTGTTGTTTAACACTCTTCACAAAAAAATATCCAAGAAGCCCTACAATCAAGAATTGTTGATTTCCATAACACTGGGCACCCAGCCAAGATGGCTCTAAGGCCACAATGCATAATGCTCAATGCAGTAAAACAAGAACCCCATAGTAACAGCTAAAGGCTTGAAGCAATCACTGGAACTGGTTAACATCTCTGTTCAAAAGTCTACCATACGCAAAACATTGAACAGGCATGGATGTCATGGCAGGACATTACAGAGGAAGCCACTGCTTTCCTTGCTGCATGCCTGAAGTTTGCCAAAAGTGCCTTGACGCTCCACAATACTACTGGGAAAATGTTTTTTAGACTAATTAAACTTAGGTTGAATTTACGCATTATGGATATGTACGGTGGAGGATGCATCATGATTTGGGGTTGCTCTGCTGCCTCAGGACCTGGATAGCATGACATCTTTGAGGGCACAATGGATTCCCAAGTTTATGAAAGTACTACATGGAATAATATCAGGATGGCTGTCCACCAGCTGAAGCTCAATAGAAGATGAGTGATGCAGCAGGACAATGATCCTAAGCATTGAATTAAATCCATTCTGGCTTACAATACAAGAAAATGCATCTGTCAGAGTCTAGATCTCAATCCATTAAAGAAGCTGTGGAATAACTTTAAGAGAGCAGTTCACGCCAAACATCCTAAGAATATGCCTGAGCATAAGTAGTTCTGTAAGAAAAAACTGTCTAAAATTCCTCCTGAACATTGTGCAGCCACTCAAAGCATTTGTTTGAGGTTATTGCTGTCAAAAGCAGTTTAATCAGTAATTAAATCCCACCACTGTGAATGTTTAATGGGTGTGTTCAAATAAAAATATGAAAGATTATCATTGTCTGTGTGTTATTAGCTTAAGCACATTGTGTTTGTGTATACTTGTAGATCGGATCACATTTTCTGAGGAGGTAATGCAGAAAACTAGGTAATTCCAAAGTGTTTATTTAGTTTTCCCTGCCACTGTATTTTCAAACTTTCTTTAGCTTACAAAGTGTGTAAATGACATAAAAAAAAGCAACCCTGGGAAGCTGTATTTGGAAATTCAGAAATACGTGAGAATAATTCAGGAACTTGGCTACTGATGCTTTTAGTTTTCCTTTGCAATTTGTTTCCCAGAGAAACTATTTACAAGGACATATTTAAATGTTCAGGCGTTAATGACTGATTTAGAAGTGGTATCCATGTGTAACAGATTTGAAAAGTTTTGGACACCTTTCAAAAATAAATGTCAAATTAGTTCCAAGATTAATAGGTGAGATGGAAATTAGGAGCTTTGAAACAAGAGTGAAGCTAAGCATGAAGAACTCTGCTATAATTAATAGATCTATGACCCATGCAAAATAAAAAACCGTGACAAAGCTGAGAAAATGACACCCCTCGACATATATTCCAAAATTATTTATTATTGATAAAATAAATACTACCTTACTCCTTTACTAGAGGAAAAAAGTGCTTTCTATGGCTTTAAAAGTGGTGTGTGCACATCCACATAGCCCAGAACATTGATCTCTCTGTGTTAGAGGTTTGATGGACTTCCAATGGATTCTAACGCCAACCCAGTCTATATGATTTAAGGATACTACTTGACAGATTTCTTAGTAATGCATTATGTTACAGGGGTACTATAGCCTTTTCCATAACTAAATACATTACAAAAATACTTGGATATATTCACTTTAAAAGTAGGGGGCTATTTTACATACTGTACTTGGACTCATTCTCTTTAATATTTTTATTAGTGATATTGCAGAAGGTATTGATGGAAAGTCTTTTTGCTGGTGACACAGAGATTTGCAAGAGAGTTGATGTTCCTGGAGGGATAAGTCAAATGGCAAATGATTTAGGTAAACTGGAAAATGGTCAGAGCTGTGACAATTGACATTAAATGTGGATCAATGCAAAATAATGTACCTTGGACATAAAAACCCAAGGGCAGAGTATAGAATATTTGATACTGTCCTAACCTCAACGTGTGAGGAAAGGGATTTAGGGGTGATTATTTAAGATAATTTAAAGGTAGGCAGACAATGCAGTAGAGCAGCAGGTAATGCGAGCAGAATGCTTGGTTGCATAGCGAGAGGTATTAGCAGTAGGAAGAGGGAAGAGCTCATGCCGTTGTACAGATCACTTGGAGTATTGTGTACAGTACTGGAGACCGTATCTCCAGAAGAATATAGATATGTTGGAGAAAGTTCAGAGAAGGGCTACTAAACTGGTTCATGGATTACAGGATGAACCTTACCAGGACAGATTAAAGGATCTTAACATATATAGCCTGGAAGAAAGATGTGACAGGGGGGATATGATAGAAACATTTAAATACTTAAAGGGAATCAACAAGATAAAGGATAGTTTATTTAAAAGAAGAAAAATTACCACAACAAGAGGACATAGTAAGTGGGTGCATGCCATAGCCCTCAAGCAGAAGTGGTATCGATTAATATAGTGAAGGAGGTTACGCAAGCATGGGGTAGGCATTAGGCTAAGCTAGATATAAGATAAGGCCAGATACTAAGGAAAGTACTCAGAGGTTGGGCAGACTAGATGGGCCGAATGGTTCTTATCTGCCGTCACTTTCTATGTTTCTATGATTAAATTTGATTTATTTTCTGAAAAGGTTTCAAAAGGATTTACTTAGCATCAGTTAGTGCAACAATTGCGGGGGAAACCCCTTGTCAGCATCAGCCAACCCCCACAATCGAGAGTACAGAATGGCTGGACATGAAAACACAGTCAGTCGTTCCAAGAGAGCATCAAATTAATAAATGTGCAACAGTTTTATTTTTATTTTAAGAAGGTTGATCTTGGGGGGGGGGGTTTGCTAAAATATACCACAGGCTATATGGGAGGTAGACATAACATGGCTATTGTATTGGCTTTAGTATTAGCATCAAATCTTATCATTAAAGGTGAGAAGCAGCATTGGCGAGTCAGCTTAACTCTACGTACTGTTTTCATTATTATACCAATGTCACTGAGTGTTAGGCGGAGTCCGGTATGCAAGCCAGGGTCAGGGTATCCAGAAGATAAGCAAAGTCCGTTAAACAAGCCGGGGTCAGGGTATCCAGAAGATTAGCAAAATCCGTTAAACAAGCCGGGGTCAGGGTATTCAGAAGGTTAGCAAAGTCCGTTAAACAAGCCGGGGTCAGGGTATCCAGAAGATAAGCAAAACACAACTTAGGTAACAGGAACGTACAGAGAGAGAAATATACCAAGTGCCCAGCAGCAGAAGCTGCTGGGTTTTAAATGTTCCCGGGCTGGTGACGTCATCGGGAGCGCGCGCGGCCCCCACCCTCCTGAAGCAGAGAAACAGGAGGCGGGGTTTCGCGCGCGCCGGCTAGATGCGGCGAGGACGCGAGCGAGGATGGACCCGTGTGTGTGCCGGCTGGATGCGGTGAGGACCGAACCGCGTCCCTGCCGGCTGTACACGGCGTGGAAGTTGCGGACAATCGACCCGCGGGTATTCCGGTGAGTGGCTGCGGGTCGGTTGTCCGCATGGTTGCTGACAGTTTCCCCCCCTAAGGCGGGGCCTCCGGACACGCAAACGTTGAGGACGATCAGGATGTCTGAAATGAAAAGCACGAACCAATGCAGGAGCGTGCACATCTCTCGCCGGTTCCCATGACCTATCCACTGCTTCATAGCCTTTCCAGTGAATGAGATATTGTAATTGCCCCTTATGAATTCTGGAATCCAATACCTCTTCCACTTCATATTCTTCTGCGCCGTCTAAAATAACAGGTTCCGGGGCGGAAATTTGTCGTCCTGAAAATCGATTCTCAACCCATGGTTTTAATAAAGATACGTGGAATACCGGGTGAATTTTCATGGTGTGTGGAAGACGTAACTTGATGGCTAATGGAGAGATAATTTCGCATACGAGATAAGGGCCCACAAATCTTGGTCCTAGTTTCCGCGTAGGCCCGGATACCTTGAGATGTCGAGTAGATAGCCATACCTTGTCTCCCACTTGGTAAGTAGGGGCTGGAGATCGATGGATGTCCGCATATAGTTTATAGCGTTGCTGAGCTTGTCTTAGCGTGTTGCGGATCACCATATAGGTTTGCGTAAGGTTTCGCACATGTTCCGTGACAGATGGGACGGTGTTGAGGATGGGAGCACCTGGGAGCATAGAGGGATTATAACCATAGCTGGCAAAAAATGGAGACATCTTAATGGAACTGTGAATATGATTGTTATAGGCAAATTCTGCGAGAGGGAGGAATTGGGCCCAATCATCCTGTAGGTAAGTGGAAAAGCATCGTAGATATTGTTCCAAGGTCTGATTGGTACGTTCGGTTTGACCATTGCTCTGTGGGTGGAAGGCTGTAGAGAGACAGCGTTGAATGTGGAGTTCCTGGCAAAATGCTTTCCAGAATTTTGAGGTAAATTGAGTACCTCTATCGGATACAATATTTTCAGGTAATCCGTGAAGCCTGAATATCTCCCGAGTGAATAGGGTGGCAGTCTCGACAGCCGAAGGAAGCCTGGTATAAGGGACAAAATGAGCCATTTTGGAGAAACGGTCCACTACAACCATCAGGGTGGTAAATTTTTGAGAGGGAGGTAGGTCAGTAATAAAGTCCATAGAAATATTTCCCCAAGGTCTCTCTGGAACTGGAAGTGGTTGAAGAAGACCCGAAGGTCTAGAACGCATGTCTTTTGCCCTAGCACATGTAACACAGGAGGATACGTATGATTGGACGTCTTGCTCCAGGTCAGGCCACCAGAAGGAACGTTTTATAAGATCTTGGGTGACCCGAATACCTCCATGGCCAGCAGCCGGGATATCATGATGAAGTTGAAGGATTTGTAGACGGGTTTCGGGTGGAACATATATCTTTTGATGGTGATAGTAAAGACCGTTGTGCCGGGATAGAATTGGTCGTGAGGGTAGGTTGGAGGGGGAGGAGTAGCTACGTAGCACTTCCCAGATGGATTGAGTGGAAGCCAAGAAGTGATAAGGTTGAAGAATGGTGTCAACATCACTGGTGGTAGTTAGGACCTCACTTGACAGGCGTGATAATGCGTCGGCCTTGCCATTGCGGGACCCTGGGCGATAGGTGATGTGGAGCTGGAAACGTGAAAAGAAGAGTGCCCATCTTGCCTGCCGGGGCTGCAGACGTCTTGCAGAACGCAGATATTCCAGATTTTTATGATCTGTAAATACAATGATGGGGTGAGGTGCCCCTTCAAGGAGATGTCTCCACTCCTCCAGAGCCAACTTAATGGCTAGTAATTCTCGCTCTCCCACATCATAATTACGTTCCGGTGGCGTCAGCGTCCGGGAGAAAAATGCCACCGGGTGTAGTTGGCCATCACTCTCTTGGCGTTGAGATAAAATAGCTCCAACCGCAGTATCAGAAGCGTCAACCTCCAATGTGTAGGGTTTGGAAGGTTCCGGAAGCGATAGGATAGGAGCTGTGGTAAATTTTTTCTTCAACGTCTCAAATGCAGTTTGCGCCGCTGCCGTCCATTGAAAAGTAGAGTGTTTAGAGGTAAGTGCGGTAATAGGCTGGATAACCTTAGAAAAGTCCCTAATGAATCTTCGGTAAAAGTTCGCAAATCCTACAAAGCGTTGGACCCCTTTGCGGTCAGAGGGCGGAGGCCATCGTAAAACAGCTGTCACCTTTTTAGGATCCATCTTGATACAATTAGGGGATAGTATAAAACCCAAGAATTCCACAGTAGAGGTTTCAAAGACGCATTTCTCTGCTTTGGCGTATAACTGGTGTAGTCTGAGACGACTAAGTACCATCTTGACGTGTTCACGGTGAGCGGTAAGCGAGGAGGAATAAATGAGAATGTCGTCTAGGTAGATAATAATGAATTTATCCAAGACGTCCCGAAAAATATCATTGATAAAATATTGAAATGTAGCAGGGGCATTACATAGTCCGAATGGCATGACCAAATATTCAAAATGACCGTATCTAGATCGGAAGGCCGTTTTCCATTCATCCCCGTTGCGTATTCGTATGAGATTATAGGCGCCCCGTAAGTCAAGTTTTGTGAATACCTGGGCCGTGCGGGCATGATTCATGAGCTCAGAGATTAATGGAAGAGGGTAGCGATTTTTAACAGTTATGTTATTTAACCCTCTGTAATCGATGCACGGGCGTAATTCTCCATTCTTTTTTTTAACGAAAAAGATGCCGGCGCCAGCAGGGGAGGTAGAAGGCCGGATAAAACCTTTGGCCAAATTCTCATCAATATATTCTTTGAGGGTGGCAAGTTCTGGTTCTGAGAGAGGAAATATTCTTCCAAAAGGGATGGATGCCCCAGGGAGAAGCTCAATAGGGCAATCATATGAGCGATGAGGGGGCAACTTCTCCGCTTTTTTCTTTTCGAATACATCCAGAAATTGATGATACGCTGGAGGAATGGCGGCGGCCAAGGAATAATCAGTAGTCGAACATAGTGCTGAAGGTAATAAACATTTATTGGTACAAAATAATGATGAAAAGGTTAATGTCCCGGTCTCCCAATTAATAACAGGATTGTGACTTCGGAGCCATGGGAGGCCCAGGATGATAGGAAAAGTGGGGGCTGGAACAATGTCAAATTGGAGCAATTCGTGATGCTTGTCACCGATGGAAACGATTAATGGAATAGTCTCTTGGGTAATTGGTCCCGACTTAAGGGGGCTGCCGTCGACCAGCTGGATATGAATAGGGCTTGATCTCCGTTGTGTAGGAATAGCCCAGGTCTTGGCGAGCTCCACGTCCAAGAAGCATCCACTTGCTCCAGAATCAATCATTGCAGAGAGGAGGATAGGCTTTTTAGTCCACTGCAAGGAAAGAGAGATTGATAAATGTGGTGTGCAAATGTGGGGTGAAATAAGTCTTTTCTGGGTGACAATATTCTTACCATCATAGAGACGGTGGCGATTACCGCAGTTGTTAACTGTATGTCCCGGTTTCCCGCAATACAGGCACAAACTTAGTGATCTGCGTCTGGATCTTTCTTCCGGTGTCAAATGGCCTCTTGCAAGCCCAATTTGCATGGGTTCCTCGGCAGGAGTGGGTGCTCGGGAAGGCGAATACGGTACCGGGAAACGGTTGAAACCTGAAGTAACCGACGTGGGACCCCGTTCTGCTTTTCTTTCTCTCAGGCGGCGGTCAATTTGGGTCGCCAAGTGGGTAAGCTCGTCCAGGGAGTTGGGAATACCGACTCGTGCCAGCTCATCTTTAAGAGCGTCCGATAAGCCCAGACGAAATTGATCGAGTAATGCCGATTCGTTCCACGTGGTTTCTAGAGATATGCGGCGGAATTCCGTGATATATTCTTCTACCGGTCGGCGCCCTTGTTTGAGGGCCCGTAGGTTAGTGGTAGCGGTGGAGACTCTAAACGGATCCTCGTACATAGAATCTAGTGCATGACGAAACGTGGCCCAAGAATCCAGGACTGGACTCTGGGTATGCAGTAAATGGTGAGCCCATAGTTGGGGTTCTTCCTGGAGGAGAGAAATAACCGTATGAATCCTGACGTAATCAGAGACGTAGGTACGTGGTTTTAGATTGAACAGTATCTGGCAGGATGTAATAAAGGTACGGTATTTTTTCCTGTCTCCTGTAAACTTGTCTGGGAGAGCCACTTGAGGTTCTAACGCCATGGCCCCTTCTTGAGCTAATGGAAGAAGCGGGGGAGCCACAATAGATGGACTCCCTGAGGCTGCTGGCGTTGTCTGAAGCTGTTGGAGCTGTTGATGAAGCTGGATATGACTTGACTGCAGGTCTTGGACAGATTGTGTTAATGAGGACACCTGCTGAGTGAGAGTGGACATGGCGTCCAAAAATTGGCTTGCGGGCTCCATGTATGACTTGGTATAATGTCACTGAGTGTTAGGCGGAGTCCGGTATGCAAGCCAGGGTCAGGGTATCCAGAAGATAAGCAAAGTCCGTTAAACAAGCCGGGGTCAGGGTATCCAGAAGATTAGCAAAATCCGTTAAACAAGCCGGGGTCAGGGTATTCAGAAGGTTAGCAAAGTCCGTTAAACAAGCCGGGGTCAGGGTATCCAGAAGATAAGCAAAACACAACTTAGGTAACAGGAACGTACAGAGAGAGAAATATACCAAGTGCCCAGCAGCAGAAGCTGCTGGGTTTTAAATGTTCCCGGGCTGGTGACGTCATCGGGAGCGCGCGCGGCCCCCACCCTCCTGAAGCAGAGAAACAGGAGGCGGGGTTTCGCGCGCGCCGGCTAGATGCGGCGAGGACGCGAGCGAGGATGGACCCGTGTGTGTGCCGGCTGGATGCGGTGAGGACCGAACCGCGTCCCTGCCGGCTGTACACGGCGTGGAAGTTGCGGACAATCGACCCGCGGGTATTCCGGTGAGTGGCTGCGGGTCGGTTGTCCGCATGGTTGCTGACAACCAATGGGTTATCAATAAAACATATTTTTTAAAATATAAATATAAAATATATATCCGTCCAACTCTCTCACTTCAAATTAACGTACAAGCTTTTACTATGAGTATTATGTTTCATAACGCAAAACAAGTGTCAGAGATCACTGTCAGTGACAATTTCAATCTTGTCTATGTTCTCAGTGAACTGTCATCTTTAGTATATATTATACCCTCCAGCTTCTAGATTGATAAAGTTATCTTTCCTATAACCATATTTGTAACCCATCATTATGATGTGAAATTATCATGTATAACCTCTTCTACTGTTTAAGAATGTCAGCTTTCTGGTTCTGAATCATTTTATTTTACTGTATCAACAATTAGTAGATTGACAATCTGTGTCATATATTTAGCTTCTTTACCAATAGTAATTTGTAAATTCTTTCTGCCATCTTTCGCATCACAAGCCAGTGATTAGCTTGTTGTATCTTAATAAAAAGGGTATTCGGTATGGTGGGCAGCCTTATGGTCAAAATACAGAACCAAAGCCTTGTGTTTATTCCAAAGTATATATTTGCAGGTTTGGATTTAAGTGCTGGTAATTATTATTCTTCGTCAAATTGCCTAAATTTGATGTCTCCTGTCTGGTGCTTTGGGGTCTTGATCTGAGCTGCCATTTGTTCAGAGGAAACAGCAGTTTTTAAGATCTTATAAGCATTTAAGGAAATTCAGGTGATTTCAATGCAAATGGCACCATCTTAGCTGGGATCAAGTTGTAAAGAATAGTCAATACAAGAAAAATAGAGCCTCCTATCTGAGGAATATCTGAAGGGGTAACCCTGAATGAACAAGGTAGACAAACAATATTGCCAATTGCCAGTTAATATTTGAGGCAAGTCTGCCACTTTAAGTTCTACAATGTAGCCCAACGGACTGGGCTCCCTACCAGAATCAGTTAAGGCAAATAGCATATAGATGCAATAGTAACAAGCAGACTTTGGGCCATGCCGGTAAGCAGGAAAGCCACTAATGAATTGTGAAATACACCATTCTTAGCTCCTTGGTATTTTAAATAACTTTGAGACTGCCTACTTCATCCAGTCTCCAGTGTATTCATTTTTTTAGATGTCCTCCTTACCTGGCATGGAGCCCAGTTGGCTTGTTACAATTGTATCTACAGCATTTGCCATTTACCCTAACTGGGTCTGGCATGGAGCCCAGGCTGCTTGCTATTTTTATAGCCAACTATTACCCTGCTATTAGCTACAAGCTATTTTTCTGTCCACTCATAGTCTTTTGGGACCTCTACATTGACAATGATAAGCGGCTCTCTTTTTAATCTAATAAACACATTTATGAAAACTTCCATCTTTACACATATAAAGCTAGAATGGGAAATATTTACATAAACCGACTTAGAGCCCATTATTTCTAAATAAACACACCAAACTACATTTTTACAAACTAAGGTAAATCCTATTTAATTTATTTCAGGTATACAATATCTCTTCCTATAATAAAACCACAAACAACTTGTTTCTAAACTATTTTATATTATTTTGCACCAATAATCATTCTTCATTTGTTTTTATTAAAGGTCTTAAAGGTTTTAATAAAAGTTAAGTTTGGAAATTTAAGGTGGGTGTATCACTATAGTTTTTCTTCTTGTAAAGGACAGTGTTTAGTGTCTTCTCTAGGTCAGACTTTATGAATTGGAACAGAGTTAGAGATATAGAGATGATACCTGTTTGGTTCAATTGTCTCTTAGGGAATTAACAGCTGATTATAAGCAGCTGAAGGTAAATAACTTTATTTTATAACTATGAATGTTTTATTGTACTCAAGAGTATTGTTTTACAGTGGCCTAATTCGGTGTGTTCCCCAGTACGGTACTATAATTGATAGATAGGAAAGAAAAATAGTTTTTGAATACTCACAGTGGGTATTCACACCGAGTTGTACATGACATTTTCCCATAGCTTTATGATTCATTCTTTTTATTCATTTTCCATAGAGTAATCACTGAAACACGAATGACCAAATGCCCTACCTCACAGCTTTTACTAGACTATTAAATGATTTATCTCTAATTGACAGTGACATGAAGACCAATTTGTTTCATAGACATGTACTGTAAATAAATGACTAACCAGTAAAAGGTGAAATGTGCTGCCACGCTCGTGGATCATTTTAAATGCTTTATATCGGTATATTTTGCTATTTGAAATTTTAACATATTAGAAACTTTAATATTAGAGGAATTCATTTGAAATAAGTATTGGCTAACATATACATCCAACATTGCTGTTTTAGTGAAGATTTATTGACCTTAATATATATATATATATATATATATATATATATATATAATGATTTAAAGTATAGCCTAAGCAATGCTTCTGACATTATTTTATTCTGTATCTGCCTCTGGGAGCTAAACCCATGGCATGTAACCTTGCATTAACTTTGAAGCTTTCTTTCAAGAACTAGTTTTGTTAGCCTCACACATGTTAAAGATACTTGGAGGAGAAACATACACCATACATAGTTTAGCTGGGAAATTGGGTTTGGAATGACAAGTATATAATGTATGTGGTGGCATTCATTGTGCTTTATGCAGTGATTCCTATAACTTTGCTTCTATAGTGTAGTAGGAGTGCCCACTGGCTGAAAAGCTGATGGACAGCCTTCCTTTATCTCCATCTGGAAGATGTTGAGACTTCAGTTAAAGATAAAAAGCCATATGTTTATACTTAAACACACATGCTTCCTCTAAAGGGAAGATAATGTTTATGCCTGATCGACTCTGAGAGTACAAAAAAGAAATGCAAAACTTATTGATGATGACTTTAAGTACGGTTAGGTGCATGGGACCTAAAGTGTACTTACTACTATGGTAATCTGTGCTAAAGAGAATAAATGGGCAGCATGCTCATTATAGATGAGATGGTCAGCATGCAGGGGAAAAAATGCTAGTGACATCACAAGCGTCCCTCACACCGTAACCCACCCTCTTTAAAATAAATGAATAAGTCAGACACCAAATTTTCTATAGCAATGTAAAAAGGTGTGATCCCTACCAACTCGTGTATAAAAGTGCAAAATATATTAATAATACTTCCCACAGTCTGCTGCTCCCCGAATTTCACTCTTTCAGACTTTTCTCCTGAGGAAGCCAAGCGGCGAAACGCGTAGAGAGAAAGTTTATTCAAACGTTTTAATCTCTTTTAATACCTACCTTTATACCGGACCAACAAGTGGACTCTATGAGGATCAAAAGACTTGGAACAGTTCTACAGGGTTATTGCCTTTGCACTTAACCCAAATTGTAAGTGCATTTCTTTATTGTGTCTCCTATTGCAGAGGTACTATCACCATTGCGGTCTGTTTCACCATTTTAGATTTTTGTGAAGAATAAAAGACGTTATATAAAGAATCATCAGATGGGCCTGATATTTCTATCCAAAGTGTGAGTGGAATTTATACATTTTACACGTACAGTTACACATTTGACAATATCACACTATTTTGATTTTTCCCTTTCCCTTTATGTCATTGAGCCCCTACTTTGGACACATTTTTACCAAATGTTATATTACATAAGTGTATTATAAAAGCCTGTGCAAAATGGCATACACCTTTAAATGTGTATTGTGTACCTATAGAAGGAGGTTAAATCATAAAATGGTTCTGTTATAGTGTAGTCATACCTCTAAGAGATGAATCTTACAAAAAAAAGAATTTAATTCAGGATGCAAAGCAGGTTAGGTAAAGCAATACAGAGGTTAATTAATAAATGAAATAAATAAACTATTATCATGGAAATAATGCTCCCTTAAGGTCTCATGTCCTTCTCAATAGACATCTTCCTCAAAATTTGAAAAATGCTATAAAAGCATAAATTGTGTGAATAATTGCTTACAAAATATAACATTATGATAAATGTATGGAATAAATTCAATATCAGTATCAATATATATTTAATTCATTATATATCAGTAGAACAGAAATATACATCCTCCACCTCTTTGTACTCTTAGCCTCCGTTAGCAATTTACATCACTGGTGCCCCTGTCCTGCTTTAGCCAATTTCCTAAAATTGGAAGGAACCTGACGGAGGCATTCGCCCAGGCAGTCACCTAAGTTGCCTGTATGGTTGGTCCAGCCCACCTCTATTTTAATCAAGCTACACAGGTGTCCCTACAATATCTTATACATATAATAGTTCTTTAAAAGGTAACTCTCAACATTTTTTATTTCTAGCAACAGATTACAAAAAGATTGTTCTTTTTTTTGAAGCAGCTTCATATTATCCATTTTGTGTGATTTATGGCATGTAGCCAACACAAAGTGTATACATCTATAAACTGAAAAAGGCGCTTGTATGTGTGATACCACCACACAATAAATTTGTGAAAGACATTACAGATTTTGGTCTCAGCCATGTCCATTGTTGGCTGGAGCCACAACCCCTTTTGGGTCAAAATTCCAACTCCTAAACTTTTATCAAAACCTTCTCGTGCAGCATGCATAAAAACTATAGTTAATTATTTGCAACTCTGATAAATATAAAGAATTTAATTTGGGTTAGTGTTTCCCTTCTGAATCATGGTACATAACGAGAAATACACTCTATTGTATAAATCTAGATGAACTTTATTATAAACCTCTTTATAGGTGGTATTTGGTTCCCTCCAGACTGCATACATTTAATACAATTTCTTTAAAAAATTGAGCTGGCAATGTCTCAGAGAGGTAGGCTGTCATATTCATATTTAGTGGTCCTGCTGCATGTTAAAATAAAATATCTCAATTATTTCTTGGGCTATTTGCAATAGATTGTTCGATCTCACACCAAATGTGTTTATTCCATCTCATACTCCTCATGAAAAGTGATGGGAATCTTACCTTAACCATCGATATTTTACCGGCAATTAAGATCTGCTTAGCCAGTTACTTGAGAAAATAGGAGACTCCAATTTGGAATGAGATCATAGCTCAAATTAATCACTAGTACATTTCTGGCATCTTTATACACTAATGATAATGATATTACACTATATTATAACATATAATTGCAAAAGAAACTTAAACTTACCGAGGGTCTGTCCTAATGTGAGCTTGCTTATAATTATTTCAACAAAATGTCCCACTCCACCCATAGATGATTATTGCATATTTGTATTAGTGATTAAATTATTAGTTAGTAGTGATCAAATAGATCCATTTTGTTTTCTGAAAAATCTAATGAAATATTGCATTGATAACTCATAAGACTGGAAGCATCCTATGATTTTCTGAAGATTCTCTTTTAGATGCCAAACTGTTCGCTGATTGGAAGAACATTTCCTTTTTATTTTATTACACATTCAGATGTAAAAGACAGCACACATTTGGTACATTTTATGTCCATCCCCTTTCATTCAAATATGCATTTGCCCCAACACTCTATATATTGTATCATTAATTAAAAATTGATATTAGTTATTTACCCCTGATAACTTTAAATATGAACCCTGGTATTATTAGGTTTTATTTTCCATCTCCAGTGTTGGTTCTATTAGAGAGTATTTGATGTCCTGTGTGATATGATACCGTTTGATAAAATGTCCCTAGCGTGATTTACTCTACTTATTACCGATAAGTTGGATGAGATTTACACCAATTCCATCATAATCATTATACATTTATTGTCAGGTCCGCTATTTTCTCCTTGAATTCCTTGAATTTTATACTATGAGTAACTCATGTTTCCCAAGGTAAAATAAAGTTTCACTGAAAGTCACTTCTTTTCATCTGTTTGCCTGGTTTCTCATTTCCAAAGGATCCCAAGAGAGCTGCATCAGGTACAGTATCGAGAACATTGCAGAATAAAAGTAATGTGACTTTCATTTTTATCTCTCTTTTCCTCGACCAAGGACACAACACAGTCTAAGACAGCTTTACTTTCTTTAAATAGCTAATGCACAATTCAAATAATCTGCAGATTTCAATTATTTAACAGCCATTATGTGCATATTAATTCCGATATACTTATTAAAATAAAAGACTGCGTAGGGTGAAAAAGAGATGCATATTATTTTTAAAGGTAAACTATTTATGTAGTATATTCTGTTAAATGCAAACAAAAGAAACTATAATTGGTTGTTTTTTATGTTTTTAAATCCTTTGAAAAAATAAAATATTTAAGCAGGATGCTTTAAGCCGGACGCTTCTCACTTTTGGTTCAAATTGTTATATGACGCACTACTTCTAATTCTGTGTTAACTCTGTTCAGTGCTACGGAATATGAGGGTGCTATATAAATATATAATACTAAATCCACTGAGGTGCACATATTATTTTTACATTTTTCTCAAATAGTTAAAATAGTTTTAAAAAAAGATATAGTTGTATTAGCTCAGTAGCAAATTGAGTCCTTAGTTAAAGTTCATATCTTTTAATGGGACAACATAGGAAGACATGTAAACGTACATTAACTTTTGGTACCTCACGGATCTTATGCCCTTTAGGCCCAAAACTTACATATCATCCTGACTAGTAAGAAAGGCACCTTGAATCACTGCCTTGTCTGGCTTGTTCCTGGGTTATTTCCATTTGTAAAGTAGTTGCATGGTAACATATATACATTGACAATAAATGAATCAATGATATGGATTAACTTTACATGGAATTTGTAAGTAAATTAATTAAACAATGTACGTAAACTGTACTAGAATATAATAAGGCGGCTGAGGATATCTGTTAATTGAATGTCTGAGAAAAAACATTTATCATAGAAATGTTACCCAGATAAAGAAAACCAATAGAATTAAAACACAGCATTTTCCTGTATTAAGCAACCTGTTTTCTGTGTTCAATTCAAGATTTGCTTTCTCCTGAAGTAACTAATTTTCTTTAAAAAAAAAAAAAACCATAAAGAATTATACAGCAGAATAAAGCGATTAAAAACAAAATAGCACACTTTATTAGCTTTCCATAATCTAATTTTAGATTTATAAATCCGTTGTAAGAAAGATGCAGCTAATGTTGCAGAAAAGGTAAGCTCACTCCTAAATTACACAGAGACAATATTTATCAACTTGTACATTTGAATCTAGGTGTACATTTTTCTTGATTAAACGTACATTCACTTTATTTATAAAAAAAATAACCAAAATGTTTTGTGATATTAAATAATATTGATATTATTTTTGTTTATTTATAGCCAGGCCTAGGCAAATCCCATGAGCTAGGTATTCATGATTGCTAAAATTATACTGCTGGTACCTTTTCATTGCATTATATATTGATATCCATAGATACATTCCAAAATGAATTAATATGGCTTCTAAAATGTTGTAACTAGCTGTAAACCTCTACATATATTTCTCTAACCCTGTCTATCAAGTCCAAGCATATTTGACATGACCTTTGTAATGTGTACAGGTTTATGTTATACCCTAGTAATAAAGAGTCAACCACACGAGGTTGGATTAAAAATTGTTCACAGCACGTAAAAAAAAGAAAACAAACAGAAAAAAACTCCAATATAGTCTACAAGAAAAACCCAAACTATTGCACAACATACAATATTCTTTCAACCCACCCTCAGCATTATTGAACCAAAACCCTGGGCAGGGGAGCTAAGCCCGTATAACGCTACTAACTTTTGTAAAAAGTAATCCACTGTCAGGGGCTTACCTACAGTGTTTGGCACCTGGGGCGGATCCTGTATATGGCACTCCACCCACAAAAAAATAATGTTGGTAAGAATATTTATTTCACAAATTTGTAAACTGTATGTCAACTGGAAAAAGTAGAATTCTAATAAAAATAAATGACCTTATAAATAAAATACTTTTGAATATATAACATTTGCTGAACAGATATGGTACCGCATAACTCCCATCATTATATACTAAGTCAGACATTGATGGTGGTACAGCATAACTCGAATCACTGTGCCAGACATTGACGGTAGCGCAGCATAACCCTGATCACGATATACAAAGCCAGACATTGACGTGGTAGGCTTCTGCCCCTAAAACAGCCTACCCGTGCCGCCTCTGGCCCGAAACAGTCTGCCTGTGCTGCTTTTGCTTCCCTAAACATCCTTCTTGTGCCACCTATTTTTATAGGATACCAGCATCTTCCATAGTACTACTATAATGGGAGAGAATACAAAATTAACAATAACATTAAAACCAACAGTATATACAATTAACAATAACATGCAGAAAGATGATACATACAGGAACAGAAGGAGAAGAGAACCCTGCTTTTAAAATGTTTCAGTCTATTTAAGGGACTAATAAAATAATTGAGTGAGGTAGTAGTTGAGCTACAAGAAATCCAAATATAGTGCTGTAAACAATTATTTGCCCCTTCTGAACTTCTATTTTTATATATTTGTCACACTTGAATGCTCCAGATCATCAAACAATTTTTATATTAGATAAAAATAAACACAAAATGCAGTGTTCAAATGATGATTTTATGTATAGACGGAAAAAAATATCAAATTTTACCTGGCTATGTGAAAAAGTAATGGAGTAAAGCTCACACAGCATTACACAATAAGCAAACACAGTGATGGTGGTGTGATGGTGGTGTGATGGTCTGGGGCTGCTTCAGGCCATGACGACCTGCCATAATTGATGGAACCATGCATTCTGCTCTCTACCAGAAAATCCTGAAGGAGAATGTCCGGCCATCAGTTCGTGACCTAAACCCTCAAGAGCAGTTGGGTTATGCTGCAAGACAAGAAGAGTGGGCTAAAGCGATTTAAAAGACTCATTGCCAACTATCACAAACATTTGATTGCAGTTGTTACCTCCAAGAGTGGCACAGACAGTTATTAAGCTTGGGGGGGGGGGCAATTTTTCTTTAACATGGGCAATATAGGTTTGCCTTCAATAAATAAAATTATCTTTTAAAAGCTGTATTTTGTGTTTACTCATATTGTTTTTGTCTCATATTACAGTAAGTCAGATGATCTGAAACATTTAAATGTCACAAATGAGTAAAATAGAAGAAATGGTGAGGAGGGCAATGCTTTTTCACATCACTGTAAATAGGCAACAAATCAATAAAACACCTTATCAAGTTACCACAAATATAACGGAACTCATTTTATGGAATTTGTTAAAATGTCTGTCATGATCTAGAATAATACGAGTTAGAATCAGTATATTTAGTAACCCTCGCATTATCTGTCAAACTGAATTTGCTATAAACACTGTAAATGTAGATTTAAAAAATAGCATATATGCATTTAAATTCATTATTATTAGGGTGAAGTCAAATGCTATTTATAACAAAATGTTGTATTAGTACCTAAAGGTGAATTCAATATGCTTGTCATTCACATGAAATTCATATCAGCTTTAGAAAAATCTATCTTCATTACGCTTTTATGACAGCATTACAATTTTGTTGCCTGAGGGATGCAATGTACTGAATGTGACTTTTTGTGAAGCTTACCTTCTACGCTGATTAGATGCCATACTTCAAAAATTATGTTAAACATAATCTATTTGCTGCACATCATTTATTATTCACATGTAATGGGGATAAAGTCGTTTCAATGTACCAAATTCCAAGGGAAAGTATGAATACAACATAGCACAGTTTTGTTATTATTGACTATGTTTATTAAAACTTCAAAGTAGGTTAATATTAACCGCTTTGTGCCTATAAGATGTTCTATTACATCCTCTAAACAGTGGCAGGATGATCGAGGATGTAATAATACGTCCTATAGAACATTCTGCACCACGCTCCAATGCGTGCCACTATCAGCAGGTTCACAGTGGTGGGGACTGCCTCCCAAATGCCTCAAGGCAGTCTCTGATGAGCCAATCCGAGCAGCCCAGAGTCATGTGATTGCTGTGATCATCGATCTATGTGACAAAAGCCAATGTTGGTAAATATTAACTTTGTCTTTGTATGTTGCCTTTCCCTTTCTTCATTCTCTGCTGAAGCAAGAGAGACAATACATTGTGTTACATTGTAGGGGCAAGTATTCCACAATGGCACTAAGGATGGTCCATCAATATATACTGAGTCTGACAGTGGTACAGTATATAACTCCCATATATATATATATATATATATATATATATATATATATATATATATATATATATATATACTGAGCCTGACAATGGTATACCACATGTTCCATCATCACAATGTGATAAGAGATCAACAGAGAAGTACTAAAACTTCTGGCTAATAATTAAAGTTTTCTTGTACAGTACAGAATGTTGCAAGTTCCCAAAGTACACTTTGTCTACTTCACACCAAATTTGTGTACGACTGACTGCCTAACCCAATTGTGAAAGGCAAATAAAAGTATTATGAAAATACGTAAAGTGTCTACACTTGATGGACTCATGAATCATTTAGCCAATTTTAAGTTAGCTTTAAGAGACAATGAAGGATGTTCGTTTACATACTAATGTTTCAAAATACTGTGAAAGGAGAATGTGTAGTTTAACTCAATAAATACTTTACTTTGTCACATGAGACAACTGTAATGCCATTTATCTTTCTTTATTCATGATATTTTCACTTGTTTAA
Source organism: Spea bombifrons (assembly GCF_027358695.1). Classification (NCBI taxonomy): domain Eukaryota; kingdom Metazoa; phylum Chordata; class Amphibia; order Anura; family Pelobatidae; genus Spea; species Spea bombifrons. The sequence goes on along the minus strand of NC_071087.1, from coordinate 30,419,132 downwards.
AACTTTATAAATCCTAATTTTTAAATGTCTCTCCTACTAGTTAGTTGCTCATTGTTTTGTTGGTTCATGGGCAGAACTTCTTTTTTATTTTATCATTTTTATTTTTTTTTTTCAAATTATTATTACCATTATTATTTCGCTTTTTAAACTTTTTTGACTGCGGATCCATTTGGGGTCTTTATAGACAACAGGGGTCTCTCTTGTAAATAATAGGTACCCCTTATGATGTCATAATGACCTCACAGGGGTTCATGTCATTGTATAACATTTTATTTTTTATTTTTTTACTACTTTTTTTGAAAGAGGGAACATTTTCCAAAACTTATATATCATTATTTAAGTCAAACTGGTGCTCTTGCTGAGACCACAATGCTGGCTCTTGCTGATAGAGGAGACTCCAGGCTGTCTTATGACATCCTGATCTCCTATCTACCATCCCAGTCAGTGCGGATTACATTCTTTTGGCCTTCTTGCACATGTGATTGTTTTTGGTAAGGTTGTTAACAGGCTAATATATTAAAATAATTTTATTACTGTTTTATTACTGTTTATTATACAAAGTCTTTTAAAATCTGAGGCATGACAGCATTATATATATATATATATATAGGACATTCTGAAAAAATGTGTCTTCATTAACTCACAATATTTCCATAGACAGTATGCAATTATGTAAATGTTTTGCAGAATGGTACACATAATTGGATTTCAGGTATGCTTGTCTAGCTGAGTAAAAAACTTAAATAAAATCACATGCATGGTTGTTTTAGCATTAAACTCCCAGTATGAGATTCATTTAATCTTGCACTTTTTTTCTGTTTTAAAACATTTTCAGTTTTGTGTTTTCTTTGTTGTCAAAAATATACCCCAATATATATATATTTTTTTTAAATTTTATGCATTTCTGTGTTAAATTAAATCTTAGTAGTGGTCATTCATTATGTCCCAGGACATTTATACTGTTACACATATTACATATTTCTTTCCAGATATACCGTATATTTCGGCGTATAAGACGTCTGGGTGTATAAGACGACGCCCAACTTTTCCAGTTAAAATATAGAGTTTGGGCTATACTCGCCGTATAAGACTACCCCTCTACCCAGCGTACAACAACGAGACAATCACGGCAAGCGATGTACCTTACTGGTGATTGGCTGGTTGTTCTATACAAAGCCTGCTTGGATTGGATGGGTCAGCTCTCCCTAACATATGCCTGTCCACACACACATGTATAGACATACACTGCCCTCACACGACCCTTCCTTTACACACATATACACGTACACACCAGCTTACAAACACACATATACACATACACTGCCCATACACAGACATAATACATACATACACTGCCCTTACACACACACACCCCTACCTTTACACACACTGCCACTCTGTCTGTGCCCCCACTGAGATATGCTGCCACTCTGTGTCCCCCCCGAGATATGCTGCCACTCTGTGTAGCGCCAAGATGTGCCCCCCTCCCCTAGACTTACCAGTGCAGACTCCCGGAGTCCCGGGTGTCTTGCGGGGCCGGCAGGGGACATCTATTCTATTCTATGCAGAACAGTATACAACAAGTTGTCTGAGCTTGTCGGAGAGTAGGATGCAGGTCCCCTGCACCGCTGCAGGGAATCTGTATCCTAACCCTGCCAGACCTCGAGCTCCCTAATGTTGGGCTAGTTAGAGGGAGGTCATGATCTCCCCAACCAGCCCTGCTCATCGGGCACCCGCTGATCAGGGCTAGTTAGGGAGATCACGATCTTGCACCTACCTCGGCGTGGCCCTGAAGACCGGCCCAGGGGAGGCGGATTCTCCGCTCGCCCCTCCCCTAGAGATTTGTGATTCTCCAGTCCGGCTCGGTAAGTTTTAGTACCCGGCGTATAAGATGACCCCGACTTTTGAGAAGATTTTCATCTCATACGCCGGAATATACGGTAAATTAACGGATGGGTATGTGTATTCAGATAGAACCAGTAAATAAAATGAAACCCAACACTATTCATGAGCTTAATTATACTTTGGCCAATTCATATAACCAAAACCTCTCATTTATATTATGTTTATATATTTGTTGCCAACTTTATTAGGGTGAGAAGCGCAGACAGTATTTTGTTTTTTGTATACATTGTATAGCCAACACACTGTATTTGCAGCATGCTCACACTGTTTGGTAGGCCTCATATTATACATTTGTATTATTGGAGCCTGAGACTAGCTTAGCGCACCGACATTTTTTCTTTTCACTATTCATGAGTGATCCATTATATAAAGAGTCTCAGTAATTTTATATATTAATGGGCACTTCTGTTTGAGAAGCCCATATAAATCCACAACGCAAATGACATAATAGCACAGCACAGCTTATTTTTGTTGAAATGTCAGGTGGTATCTTAAAGATGACTCCTTTTCAGAGGCCTTTAGTTAAAAATTAACTCACAGTTCTGAAAATCTTATAATTATTTAAAATATTATTTAACATACAATTTTTAAACAGCCCTAAGAATATAGAGCCTACTAGAAATCTAAATGTTTTTCACAGTATGCCACTAGTTAATATTATTATAGCATTGTTTTGTTACTAAAGCACAATATAATTTTATATCTGTAAGGAAAACGTGTTATTTTTTGGGAACATGTTTTAAGGCAGTGGTTTCTTTAAATGGAAACAATTATTACCTTCCGATAATACAAAACTTTTTCTGACCTTAAAATGCTTAGATTCTTTAATAAAAATTGATCAACTGTCTAGGTTAGCTTTCTTCAAAATAAACAGTCTCTTCCGCCATACATTAAATCCTTCACGGAAGAACAGATCTGACAAGCTTGGATCCAATACTACAGTAGTAAACAAGCTGAAGTAAATTAGGGAGTTTGTCAAGGAATTTCTTATTTCTTTTATTGATCCAAAAATAGGGATGTCAGCATTACTGTGACACAACCGTCTTATAAGGTCAGATTCTGAACTATGCACCTGCTGCGTACAATGATAATTGCAACATCTGCATCAAGTACGCAAATCAACGTTATAACATGGTGTAAAATGTAAGACCAAATTTATACAATGTTGTTGGAAAATGGGTAGCTGCCCCCAGATCTACCTTAGGGCATCCACAGCAGCTGTCCCTTATATATGCCCAACAACTACCAGGGTCTTGAGGTGGAGGTCTGCAAGATGCCAAAGACATGGCAGCTATTGGCACAGATTTTTTCTCCAATTTGTGGTCTATACACCAGCTGATGCTGTACAGCGCCAGGATAGGACATCTTACCCTGGAGCCCCCGATCAGACGGGGAATTGTACTGTATAAAACTGTTATGATCTTTTGATACATTCAAATATATGATTGGTAAAGGAAGAGAAGAAAAACACTACCTGTTTGAAATGTTTGTTTGACTTTGAGCTGCTGTTTATGGTTATTAATATATTATTATATTATATGAAAATTATATAAGGGAATCCAATGATATTTCCAATATCACTGCCTTAGATTAAATATATATCAGGCAAACTATTTCTAAAAGAAATTTTTAAGATACCTAGGATTTTTACCATGTTATCACTTCTACTCTTTTGCTAGAACAGCTCCTTTTTATTATGTCTTTTAATCTGTGTCAGTGATAATATACTTGATAGACACATTTTTTGTTTTGTTTTCGGCTCATTAGTTTATAGACAATAAATTTTGTTTCCAACCCTTTCAATTTGGAGGGTTTTTTAAAGATTTTTTTATTCAGAATATTGCCAAGAAACAAGTCTCTCTCTGTAGGTCTCTCTGTGCCCCTAGTCATCTCTTGACCCATTCCCCACAGGTTTCTCTGACCTCTTTGCCCAGTCCGTGCCCCCTGCACTTTCCCTCTACCTTTTATCTGCTCCTCCACCTGCTCACTCTCCATCTCCTCTGATCTTATAACATTTTGGAGGTTTTGCCATTTTGTTTTCCTTTGTTTCGTTGGGGGCTCTTCTCGTTATCAGAGATACAAATGCAAGACTACAGTAGGCAAAGTACAGAAGTTTGGATGTTTAGTGTTGGAACCGAATTAGTCACTTGTGAAGTGAATACTGTCACGTCTGACGTCAGGACGGCAACAGGTCTCAACAACGTGGCAATATTTTGGTAGTACTATTTGTGGTTCTTGCATTCTTCAAATGAATGGGAGGGATTCTGAAGAATAAGCAGGCGGTTAGGCAAGATAGCTGCAAATTCTGCATTTAAAAAAAAAAAGTTTAATGCTTTAGTAGTAGGGGTGTCAAGGACATAAGACTGCCCCTTTAAATAAGGTTGGTAACTGGGTAAAATAAAGGACATAATGAAATCTGAGGTAAAAAAAAATCTTTATTACATAGTAACATAGTTCATAAGGTTGAAAAAAGACCAAAGTCCATCAAGTTCAACCTATATACATATTGTGTCCCTACTGTGTTGATCCAGAGGAAGGCAAAAAACCCTTATGAAGCAGATGCCAATTGCCCCATACCAGGGGGAAAATTCCTTCCCGACTCCAAATATGGCAATCAGAATAAATCCCTGGATCAACGTTCTGTCCCTAATATCCATAACTTATTGATTATGTGTTTGCCACATTGGGAAAAATATGCATAATCCCTTACCCTTATGCAATGCATATGAAACAAGAACACAGGACAAAAAATGCAACGCAAATAAATTGTAGGGAATCAGGTAATTTAAAACAAAGATGCAAACTAACTGAATTTCAGAATTCATCAATAATTAAACCCTACCAACTACACAAACAAGGTTTTTGTATAAACATATTTAAAGTAAGTCTTTATTAAACAGTTACCTATACATAATCCAAAGTGTAGACATCACTACTTAAACATTGCAAAACCATACTGCCACCTTGACAGATTATAGAAGCGAGAAATTCTTGTGTGGATATAACACAAATCTACCCCATTCAATCATAATCAACAGATAAATAATATGTTTAGTTGGTTCTCCTAAACAACTTTCTAGAACGAACAACATGACTTCAGAACAAACTGCTTGGGACTTTTTTCTTTAAATTGATGTTCTTTTGTAAAACAGTTGAAAAGAATTCCTGTTCCTGACATGACTGCTCTGAAAAACAAGATAGACGATATTGTGTCATGAAGAAAATAGGCTTCGTGATACCACTTAACTGGTGACAAATTTTAAAAGTTGTAAAAGCCTTGAATATAAATAATTACCGGACTGTGGGGTATAATTTGTCTCCATTGATTAATTTCTATGGCCTTTATCTTTAATAAACTGTACTACATCTGTCTTAATATAAATCAGTAACTTAGGCATTTGTTGTTTTTTTTATTGCGTGTTTTTAAAAGTACTTGAGATGTTAGTCCATGGGAATTATATAGAATTATATCTGAGACATCATAAACAATAAAATAACCTGTGTATAGATTTGTATATATATTGTAAGGGGTTCTTCTTGTTTAATATTTGATCTCTTTCTAAATCCTACATTTTATAGTTCAATATTCCTAATAAACCACAGTCATGAGTTTAAGAAAATTATACGTTTAATGTTTTCTACCTTTCTGATCCTTACAGAAATAATTTTGGGCACATTTAGTTTTAAACTGGCCAAAGTAATGTTTGAAGCAGCTAGTATTTTTTGTAAGGGCTTCTTACTTTACTTTGGATGATCCATATCCAGAAGTGAGCAAGATAATTGGTGGAGACAGTATCGAAATAGGTATGGCATTTTAAGGTTAGTTTGGTTCACCTAGGGATTGGTTCACCTTATTGACCCAATCCCTAAAGGATGGAACCACCAACCTCCTCCAGTGAATAAGAACCGAACATTTTTCAGCATTAAGCAGGTGTCTAGTGAGGGAGGGTTTGTACGTGGAGAATGACCTCCATAAGTAACATTACATTTTTGGTAAACGTGTCTCCAGTCACTCACCGATCCTCAACCACCAACTAGATTGTAAGTTCGCAAGAGCAGAGTATGTTTCTCCTTTTGTACCAGTTTGCTATTGTCGGTAGTGGAGAGAGCCTCCCATAACAATGAGTAACAAACACCCGAAACGGAATTTCCCAAAAAGTAATCTTTCAGTTAAGTCTCTGACCCAAAACAATGCAGTGTACTGATATTGATTTTTTTTTTAGCGGAGGAAAGAGAGGGGCGCCGAGTGGTTTTCGCTTACCAAGTTGTCAGTACCCGCTCTGCGCCCCTCTCTCTCCTCTGCGAACCCTCTAGCTCGGTCTCGGTGCCGGCTTGTAATGCTGAGCGCCGGAAGTGACGTCAATTTCCGGCGCTCAGCATTACAAGCCGGCACCGTGGCAGAGCAGGGAGACTCGCTGCAGGACTGTTTAAAGGTAAGTACAAAGGTGGGGGGGAATAGATAATAAGGAGGGAGGGTAGATAATGGCGTCGGCCATTTTAAACTTCACCCCAGGCGGCATTATGTCTTGGGCCAGGCCTGGCAACCCCCCATCCTTGAGAGGACCAATAATACCAACCTCTGATATGATCAAACACAGTTTCCTCCAGCCACAGGAACGTATGCCCGTATCACATACAGTATAGAGACAATTTGTTACAATCAAAAGTGTCTTGTATCCCTAGGCATGCCTGTGCTGTTGTAAACTCTCTTAAAAACTGTCTTATAACTAGGTCCACCAGAGAGTTCTCATCTAAGGCAGCCATTTTCCAGGACTGACAGAGACACAGACTGACAGCATAAACAGACATATTTATGAAGGATAATACCCCTGTTACATGTTCCCTCCCCTTCAGTTGAAAATTGGAGTAGAGATAAAAAAAATATAATATTAAAAACAAGCTAATTATTTATATGACAGTTTAAACACTGCATATTAGACTTGTGCATTCAGATTTGTACGAACTTTATTTTTAATACTTTTTAACAATTCTGTGTGTTCTTACAAATCTCTAATAAAAAGGAGGAGCAGACAAAACAAACTAAAATACATGGAAAACGCGTTCATCCTTTTGCCTGCTGTACCCAAGTCATATCTCTCTCTCTCTCTCTCTCATTTTCTGGGAGGGTTGCCAGTTAATTATAAAATGGTTCATTTGTGGGGGTGAGGCATGCGTGAACAAGCTGTGATTGGCATTTTGGCAATGTTCCCAAAAAATGTGGGAACATGTTAAGGATTCATGAGTCCAATAAATCTGGGCGCTGCTTATTAAGTATTAGCAAATGCCACTTCCCTGGGAAACAATCAAGTGATACAGTGCATACATTCCCCATTGTTTTCCAGTCATCCCCCTGACAATGACACCCCATTCCCATACATATAACAACATCATTAACCCCCATAACAAAATTAAAATCATTAAAATTATAGACTGATCATGTCTTTGTCAGTGGGCAAACATACAAAATCAGGAGGGGATAAAATAATTTTTTCCTTCACTGTAATATGAACCTTAAATGTACATCATATTTTTTTGAATATGTTAAAACAAATACAATATACCAAAGTAACATTCTCTCACATGGTATTCTAATGATAATTTGTGCATATCAATTGCATCTTATATGGTAATTAACAAAAATGACCATACAGATTTCTAATTCATCCACATGGGAGTAAAATGGGCACACCATGCAATGATCTACCAGCATCACAAGAACGAACATCAATATATGATCACTTAGCTGTTAAGAGGAGTTGAGAAAGCAAATTAAAAACAGACTTCCACTTGTAAATTTTGGGGTAAATGAAGCAGGAACTCCAGGTCTTGGGAATACTTGCTGATGACATAGAAGGTAGAAGGTAGAAGATATTATCAATGCACATATAGGCCTAGCAGGCCAAGAATTCAGCCAAAACCTTACGAATACCAACATATTGGGGATTCTGTCACACTATTGTAAATAGTTTAGATATAAGGCTGATACACTGGTTACAGTTTCGGTACAAAAAAAAGGAGTAACAAACAGGAAAACAACTGGTTAAAAAATAAACTTTTATGATATACTAAAAACATCCACTGGGGGAGCTAATTCTCCCTAAGAGAATAGTAAACTGTAGTACAACTAACTGGTGTGAACTCTCACTTACTCTAGCTTAATGTCTCTCTGACTAGACCTTTAGTGTCTCTTTGACTGGAACTTGCTCATTCCCCCTACCACTATTTGCTAGTGTTCCCGAAGGCTCAGTTGTTGGGCCTCTTCCCTTGGACAACTGATATCTTCCTTTGTTTTCCAATACCACCAGGACACAGATGACTCCCCAATCTATATTTCCACTGCTCACCATTTATTCCTTCTTCTAACTCGCCTTGCTGACTGTCTTTCTGCAATTTCATCATGAATGGAGTCCCATTACGGCTCTCTCCTTCATCCCTCACATCCAGTCCCTCCCCAAATCCTGCTACCTTCACCTGGAAAACATCTCCCAAATTCGCCCATTCCTCACACAAGAAACAACCAAAATACTACATACAAATTGGAAAATATTAGTGAGTAACAGAACATTATCATCATGTTTCTCTCACCAACCCATAATTCATTTTAAAAAAGAGGATTTAATCCTAAAGATCTTTCACCCCCAGCATATGCCATAAAATGCTATTTACCCCAGAGTAACAGGGCCAAACTAGGATGTGTAAAGTGGACAGTAAGCTGATATTAAAAACAGAAGAATTATTTTCATAGCGAGAAATTCCTGCATGTAGGATATTTCAAATATTACATTAAAAACATCATAAAACATCTATACATTGTAAAATGATATATATATATATATATAGATGCTCTGAAAAATAACCATCGTCTTATATTCGAGGTCGTCTTCTAATCAGACCTCAAATAGAGGTCTGACTACAAGACTAAGATCCAGATCCCACGCAGCGCTGCAGGGAACCTGAATCTTTCTCTCTGGCAGCCAGTGAACGTCTGTGCGATGCGCACAGACAACCTCCGCTGCTGCCGGTACTTCCTCTGGGTCTTCAATGACAGAGCGCCGCCATCACATGACCTTCCAGTGCTCATTCATAGAAGTCCCATCAGAAGTGCCGGCATCAGCAGCGGAGGTTGCCCCACTAGACACAAAGGAATCTGAAGCAAGAGGGACAAGTCTAGGGATGCACTGGTAAGTTGGGGGAGGGTAAGCGTGGCAAATGGGGGTATAAGGGCTTTCTGGAGGCAGAGTGACATATAGGGGGTTAAAAGGAATATCAGAGAGGCAGAGTGGCATATAGGGGTTAAAAGAAATATCAGGGAGGCAAAGTGGCATATAGGGGGTTAAAAGGAATATCAGGAAGGCAGAGTGGCATATGGGGGGGGTTAAAAGGAATATCAGGGAGGTAAAGTGGCATATATGGGGGTTAAAATGCATATCTGGAAGGCAGAGTGGCATAAAGGGGGTTAAAAGGAATATCATAGTTTTTCTTAAATATGAAAAAATAGTTTACATGTGAATTAATATTTACTAGTAAAACTTTTTTCTTATATAAAAAATAAAAGTAAAAAATATATATTTTTCTAAAGAATAGATCATATGCAAAAAGGCAGATACTTTATGTTTCACTACTGTGGCCATGGTATCAGTCAGTCATATTAGGCTGCCTGCTTCATGCTCTGATCACTGCCTTTAAACAAAAGCCAAGTTTTTTTGTTTTTTTTTGTTTCTTTTTATACTTAGTGATGCTGTCGGACAAACTGATCAGCCATATATATACCGTCTTGTTTTGGGTAAACTCAAGGCTTACATCTGTGATGGGAACCTCATTTGCACATACACACACAATGAGGGGTAGCAGAAGGCTGCACATTGGAATAGCAGCTGATTAGGAGCATGCCTACACCCCAGAAACATTTTTTGTAGTTGTTAAGGGAGATGGCATGGCCACCACATATAGGATATTCTTGGACCACTTTGTCAACCACATATCCTGTAACAGTTTAGCTGTTTTACAACATGTTTTTTTAAAATCTTTTATAGAAACATTGAAACATAGAATTTGATTGCATATATCCATTCGGCTCATGTAGTCTGTCAGTTTCTATTGATGTAAAGGCTTTATGCCTCACTATATTAGCCTCTACCACTTCTACTCAGAGGCTCCTCCATTTATCGACCACCCTCACAATAAAGTTAAACTTCCTTATGTTACATCTAAACCTCTGACCCTTTATTTTTAAATGATGACCCCTTGTTCTCACTTGTCCCTCTTGTACTTTGTAATTTTTCTTTTAAATATGCACGGGTTACAAGTTGTGCACATTTTTCATCATGTTTCTTTTTGAACCAATACTTGACCTAAAAACTATATTTACCTCAAGAACTGAATTTGATTAATTGTGTGTAGAAGAAGAATGAACACTACACTTCTTACAAGAAAAAAAGAAATACTAAAAATGGTGCATGCTTTAGCGTTATGAAACCTTTTATAATCTAACAAAATTAACAAATCTTTAGAAATAGCATCACATAACTATTGCTTTTTAGAATGTATTGATTGATCTGAAGAAAGCTGCGTGGTAAAAACAGCCAGTTTAAACTTTGTTTCATGGGAAAAAAATCAATTGTTATTTTCAGCATAATCTTCTCTTCATTTCACAGACCACTGAACATTCCCACAGCTTGATGAGACATAAAACAAGGAGGTTCTCCATCAAAAATAAGACTTTTTTGCTAACTAAAAATTATCTATTTTTTAAAAAACATGTCCTCGGTATATCTTTTAAATAAGATACATAAATAAAGCAAGTAAATATTATATCAAACATTCACACATGACAATATAAGTATAGAAATCCCCTTGTAATTGTTTTTGCCATTGAAAAGCAGTTTGTTCTTTGCCATATACTGTATATTTTGTTATAACCAGAAAATCTGGTTACAGTTTAAAGTGGGTATAATAAATGTAACAAGTACTGCTTATTAAGTATTAGCAAATACAGCACGGACTATATTACAATTACAAATCTCAGGGGTTCTGTGGACCTCAAGCTTCTTCAGCTGGAAGGCTGTTTCACATATCCACTACCCCCCTCAGTAAAGTATGTCTTCCTTACATTAAGTAGAATGTAAAAATCTCAGGGAGCATATTTAATGTGCAAATGACAATTTAAGTGACAGTGCCTTTAAGAATTTACCTCTACAGATAAGCAAGTGTGATATTATTGTGACAGGACACCCTGTACCCCACAGGGTACCTCCATCAATAGCTGCTTCCTAGGTCTTACAAGAACTATATACGGGTAGATTCCAAAGCACCGACTCTCCTGTTACCCAATCACTAGCCGAAGCTTAATGCATGGTGAAGTACAAGAACTGTTTATTCAGAGTCACACACTGGGTTTTTTATACAGACATAAATTAATTTTCAACATAGTGGAATACAATGGGGGAGGCATTTAAACAACATCTTAGTGCACCATTGGGGGGGGGGTCAGACATTAAACAGATTACTCCCTGGTTGCATCTGGAGGTAGCTGAATACAGGGGGAGACACAGAGATAAGTTTACATACAATAAATAATTGCAAAACATCATCTGTGTTGGCAAAGTACTGTGGACCAATATCAGCACTCCACAGTCCTCAGAGCCTCTAATATTTAGGAAATATGGTTAAACCTGTACCGGGGAAAATCGGAAGAAACTGACCCCCTGTACCTACACACAGAAGTCTTGACAAGGCCAGGGCCCAATAGGGAGGAGGCTGGCTCTCAGGCCTCTCCAGGGGCCTGAGGACACTACAGCCCCTCTCCTTTCTCTTGTTGTTTTTTTTTCTCTGCCGCAGTTACATACTGACTCCCCTTCTACCCCCTCCTTACTCCCTTTTCCCACCTCTCCTGTCAGCATGGTCTGTGCTTCTGTAAAGAGAGATCAGAAGCGACCAGAAAATGGCTGGCAAAGATAAGTGAGCCGACAGGGGACCAGATACAAAGCAGTGGGAGAGTGCAGGGGGCACAGACAAGACATATGGACAGAGAGAGAGAGGCATTTTTGGGGCAATGCATAAGTCTAATATATAATATACGTCTGGGTGTTAAATCTCATCAGTTTAATACTGTGTCCCTTCATGACATCCATATTTCCACCCAAACGGCTTATCTGAGCCATCTTTTGTTGCCAAAAAAGATGAGTATGACTGGTGGTGCTGAGTGGGGGTCATCTAGGGAGCCCAGACCATCAAAGGTCTACAGGCAACATCAAAGGAGGGAAGCCAGAGTTATGACTTTTTAGTCACAAGTCTTTCATAGAGACTGTTTCTGACCATACTCCACACTGTCGATGAGTATACTAGAGTCTCGCTGTTTTCTGCCAATGCTGAGCTGGTGGCAATGCTGGACATTTTCTGACTGAGAAGTAAGCATGATGTGTCTTTCATTTGATGTTGATCACTGCATCTATGGTCCTCAACATTGCCTGTTTCTTTGTGCTTCTTCAAAAGAGCTTGGGCAGCACATCTGGAAACCCAGGTCTGCCTTTACATTTCTGCCTGAGAGACACATTGGTGATGCAGCATAACTACCTGTCTTGTTGCTGTGCTCAGTGTGATATTTGAGATTAAGCAACCTCACCTTGTTAGTGCTATTTCACTTCAGGGGTGGAGCACAGGGGATATACGCACCATCAACTTTATTGACACATGTGAGAACAACAAAAGAACATCAACGTTACGTGACGACATCAGTGGAAGACGTGAATACGTAATGACACACACGGAAGTCGCTATAAGAAAGCGGATAGAAGAAACGGATTCTCTTACCGATCACTGATTTACTCACTGTTTGATCTCCTGAGGAAGCCCAAGGGGCGAAACGCGTCGAAGAAGGATCCAAGTGGACTTTCATTACTTTCTGCTTTTTGGTGGACTTTATACTAACGCCTGCAAATGCACTTTTGTGCATGAACAAAATTGTGAGTGCATTTCTACCAGCAAACTTGTGTTTTATCTGAAGTTATTGCACCATTTTAGTTTGTTTTTTAGATTTTTACGAAGAATATTAAAGAATTTCTTATACTCCGTGCTGATGGGTCAGAATCACATTCTTCACTTGTGAGTGCAATACATCATTTTTTATTCACATTGAACATACATCTACACTATATTGTGTTATTTTTTCTTCCCTTTATATGTACCTGCGCCCCAATTTTTTTGGTTTGTTATAATTTCTACACTTTGAGGAAGAAGTGTTGTTTGGGCAGCTGTGGTCTATTGGGGAAGTATTTATTCATTTATTTATTTATTTACTTATTTCACTTACTTTCACTACAGCAGCACGTATTTTAGTTTTTTCACGGTGGTATATATTGTTTTCTTTTCACCATCAGCGATAACACCCTGCATCTTATCACAATATATATAAATAATATATATATATATATATATATATATATATATATATATATGTATATCAGTCCGAGAAACAGCAGACCTTTACTTTACTTCAGCAAGAATTGTTACTAATCACATACTATAATTTATATACTCTCTCTCTCTCTCTCTATATATATATATATATACTTTATATAATCTATATACTTATATACTATTGCCTCATTTTCATTTAACTATAATAATTTCATCCTGTCCACATTCATTTATCACTAGCTTGTTACTACCCCATCGGTATCCTTCTATGTTCATCTGCATTCCTGGAACAATCATTTTAAAATGATCACTCACACACTGGCATAATCTCCTTTCATCTTCTTTCTTTATTTGCAAAGTTTGCTTTTCATTTCTAATATCCCATTGCTTTCGTATTGCTTTCTACGTCTGTACTATGGGTTTGCCTTCCATAAAGGTCACTGTTTTATGATACTTTCTTACGGTTGTATGATTGTTCCCATCCAAGTGCCACTTTTTTAAGTTTTAATAATAGCAGCCAAATTTGTCCAAAACTTTTTCTATTTTTTTTTATAAATGACACATGAACCTTCAGCATTCACCCTCCCTCCCAACATTTAAGAAACATCTCAAAACCCACTTCTTCAGAGAACCATACAATCTTAGCTGCTAGAACTTCCCTGTCACTGATACCACCACCACACTAACTCTCACCTTTCTCTGTTCTTTATGTTTCTCCTTACCCCATTCCCTTAAGATTGAAAGCTTGCAAGCAGGGCTCTCTCCGCTTAATGTATCGGTTTGTCTTAGTCTGTCAATTCTAGTCTTGTCATACCACTTGAATATATGTATTAGACTTGGGTGCCGGACAACTCTTCGTGTTTTGTCTTCGTGTTCGTCTTCATGGGAAAAAATCTTCGTATTCCACAAATATTCGTGTACATTCTTCGTGTTCGTTTATTTTCTTCGTGTTTTGCCGTTTTTTGCCTTTTTTTTTTTAAAGAAGGGGTTAATACGAGGTTAACAAAGTACGCACAACGCAGCAGCTTTGGCACCAGGATTTTAAAGGTCCGTGCGAGCAACTCTATTGGTCGCCGGAAGGGGCCTCCTCTGCCATCAACCAATGAAGTGCACCTGCTCCTCATTGGTTGATGGCTGATGAGTCCCCTGCTGACGACCAATAAAGTCGCTAGTACAGACTTTTAAAATCCTGGTCAGGGAGCTCTTCTGGCATACATTTTTGTGTCTTTGTCTTCGTTTACGTTTTGCCGCTGCCATGTTCGTTTCTTCGGTATTCGGGCTGAACAACGAAAATGCACCCTTCGTGTTCGTTTTCATGTTTGCCCGAATACGAATGCACAAGTCTAATATGTATTGTAAGAAGCGCTGCGTAAATTATTGGCGCAATGTAAAAAAATATAATAATAATAATATTATATATATATATATATAGATATAGATATAGATAAATATATATACAGTATATATCTTTACATATACCGTATTTGCTCGATTATAAGACGAGGTTTTTTTCAGAGCAAATGCTCTGAAAAATACCCCTCGTCTTATAATCAGGGTCGTCTTATAATCAGACCTCAAATAGGTCTGACTATGAGACGACTAAGATCCAGATCCCCCCGCAGCTGCAGGGGACCTGGATCCTCCTGTCCCCCCCCCGCCCCACTTACCGGTACTTCTGACTCCCCGGTGTGTAGCTGGGGCAGCGTGTAGAAGACAACTTCCGCTGCAGCAGGAAGGAGGTGTGGCTAGCAGCGGGGGTTTCTGCGTCCATCGCGCAGACCTTCCCTGGCTGTCAGAGATAAGAGTTCTCCGCACTGATCTCTGCGCGATGGACGCGGAAACGCAGGACGCTGCAGCGTAAGTGTGTGGGATCTACACGCTGCCCCGGCTACATGACAGGGAAGTCAGAAGCACTGGTAAGTTTGGGGGGGGAGTGTTAAATGGGGGGCATAAGGCATTTCTGGTGGCAGAGTGCTCTGTGAAATGCCTTTTAACCCCCTTAATGCCACTCTGCCTCCAGAAATGCCTTTTTAACCCTCTATACGCCACTCTGCCTCCTGAATGCCTTAAACCTCCCTAAATGCCACTCTTCCCCATAATATGCCTTTTAACCCTATAAATGCCAGAGTGGCATATAGGGGTATAAGGCATTTCCGGAGGCAGAGTGGCACATAGGGGGTCAAAAGGCATATCATGGGGCACAGTGGCATATAGGGTTAAAAGGCATATCATGGGGCACAGTGACATTTAGAGGGTTAAAAGGCATATCATGGGGCACAGTGGCATATGGGGGGTATAAGGCATTTCTGGGGCAGATGTGCATAACTGGGGGGCAGGTTGGAAAATAGAAGGAAATAAAACCAAAATATTTTTCTCAATCATAGCTTTTATTAAAAAAAATAGTTTAGATGAATTAACATTTACTGGTAAAACTTTTTTCCTATAGGGTCGTCTTATATTCATGTGGACACAGGTCCATCAAAAATATATATACTAAAACTATAGGCATTAATATGGAGTTGCCCCACCCTCCTTTGCAGCTATAACATCCTCCATTCCTCAGGTAAGGCCCACACAAATGAATTAAAATATATTTAGATTTTTCTTTTATGCGTTGAGCGAAATGACAATAAACACAGCTTGTGCTCTGTGGCTAGCATTATAATTGCAATAGTTATGTTTGTTTAAATGTTCTATTTTAGCTTTTATTTTATTGCTTTGATGCTTATCTATATATATGTTCAGTTCTTTCTTGTGTTTGTGCCTATTTTCATTATTATGCAGTGAATGAAATAGTTTGAAGTCCTCTGAACAAAGTCTCCAATTGAGGAAAATTGTGTTTTTCTTCAAATTACCGAGTAAGAAGATTGCCAACACTGTAAGGCTTGGTCATGTTTTTTTTATAAATGTAAACTTAGCATACTTTGTAAGAAAAAAAGGTATTTTCATTTAGCCCAGTAAACTTTAATCTTACTTTATGCCTACTGCTTTACAAATAAAGAACACAAAATAACAATATACGAAAACACTTTTGCTAAATAATGAAAAATAATGACTAGAAAAAGCTCAGCTATTGTGCATATGTACAGTCGTGGCCAAAAGTTTTCAGAATGACACAAGTATTGGTCTTCACAAAGTTTGCTGCTTCAGTGTTCTTAGATATTTTTGTCAGACGTTACTATGGTATACTGAAGTATAATTTTAAGCATATCATAAGTGTCAAAGGCTTTTATTGACAATTACATTTACAAGTTTATGCAAAGGGTAAATATTTGCAGTGTTGACCCCTCTTTTTTCAATGCTGTCAATTAACTTCTGACCCACATCCTAACTGATGGCAGGCCATTCTTGCATAATCAATGCTTGGAGTTTGTCAGAATTTGTGAGCTTTGGTTTGTCCACTCACTTCTTGAGGATTGGCCACAAGTTCCCAATGGTATTAAAGACTGGGGAGTTTCCTGGCCATGGACCCAACATTTCTATAGATTGTTTCCCCCCCACTTAGTTATCACTTTTGCCTTATGGCAAGGTGCTCCATCATTTTGGAAAAGGCATTGTTCCTCATCAAACTGTTCTTGGATCATTGGGAGAAGCTGCTCTTGAAGAACAAATTTGTATCATTCTTTATACATGGCTGTGTTTTTATGAGGGAGCCCACTCCCTTGCCTTAGAAGCAACCCAACACATGAATGGTCTCAGAATGCTTTACTGTTGGCATGACACAGGATAGATGGTAGTGCTCACCTTGTCTTTTCCGGATTAGCTTTTTTTCAGCATACCCCAAACAATTGGAAAGGGGATTCATCAGAGAAAATTGCTTTACCCCAGTCCTCAGCAGTCCAATCCTTGTACCTTTTACAGAATATCAGTCTGTCCCTGATGTTTTCCCTGGAGAGAAGTGGCTTCTTTTCTGCCCTTCTTGACACCAGGCCATCCTCCAAACAGTCTTTGCCTCAATAAGAGTGCAGATGCACTCACACCTGCCTGATGCCATTCCTGAGCAAGCTCTGGACTGGTGGCGCCCTAATCCTGCAGCTGAATAAACTTTAGGAGATGGTCCTGGCACTTGCTGGACTTTCTTGGACACCCTGACGCATTGCTCACAACAATCAAACCTCTCTCTTTGAAGTTCTTGGTGATTCGATAAATGGCTGATTTAGGTTCAATCTTACCAGCAGCAAAATCCTTGCCTGTGAAGCCCTTTTTGTACAAAGCAATGATTTTCACATGTTTCCACATTAAAATTCATCTGATCACTCTTCATAGCATTCTGAAGTATATGCAAATTGCCATCATCTAAACTGAGGCAGCAGACTTTGTGAAAATTAATATTTGTGTCATTCTCAAAACTTTTGGCCATGACTGTATAAATACAGTCATGTGAAAAAGAAAGTACACCCTCTTTGAATTCTAAGACAATCATCCGTTCCTTAGCAGATCTAAAAATGTGTTAAATACAACATTAGATGAACAACAGCACGAGACATTTAACACAGTGTCATGATTTATTTAACAAAAATAAAGCCAAAATCGAGAAGCCATGTGTAAAAAACTATGATTGAATAGCTTGTAGAACCACCTTTAGCACCAAAAACTTGAAGTAATAATTTTCTGTATGACTTTATCAGTCTGTCACATCATTGTTGGGGAATTTTGGCCCACTCTTCTTTACAACGTTGCTTTCAGTTCATTGAAGTTTACGCACATTTGTTTATGCACCGCTCTCTTAAGGTCCCGCCACAGCATTTCAATCAGGTTGAGGTCTGGACTTTGACTGGGCCATTGCAACACATTGATTATGTTCTTACTGGTTCAGTCTTTTTCTAATTTTCTAATTGTATTGTTATGAATTTAACATGCTAACTGGTTCCTGTAGAGTCTGAGATGTAAATATTTGTTTTTTTTTGCAGTTTCTCTGAGCATTGCATGGTTTAAACTTTGATGGGTGAATTTGCTGGGATGTCCACTCCTAGGAAGATTGGCAACTGTCTTCCATTTTTAATAATCTTCATCACTGTAGAATGATATACTTAATATTGTTTAGAAATTGCCTTCTATATCAACCTAGAATCAAGAGCCATTTTTGCCATTGAACATCATTGGTTTGCTGATGCTCTCTGAAGTACATGTTATCTAAGTAATACAATGTTATATAGAATATAATTGTTGTCTATGTGTAACTTTGTTGTGATATCCTTTTCGATATATAGTTTTTACTGCCAGAGGTATTAATAAAGCATATCATTATCTATTATAACATCTTTTGGTATTCATCTTTACATAATTTACCTGTATTCTGGAATCAAAGAAATGTATTGTTGTATTGGTAGACGTGTTTGTCAAAATTGTTGTTCATTATTAAATTTGTTTTATGCAAATCATTTTGCATAAAACAGGCCGCAACATTTATATACTGCAACATTTCCCTAGCTATTTCCTATAATTCAAACCAATTACAGAATTATAGGGTACTTGCAGTGTGCATGTTTAAGTTTGAATGGCTCACACGCAAAAACATACACATCCATGCTCATATATATGCTCACAACCCACATACGTACACATCCATGCTCACATATACACTGCCATGTTTATACACATCCATGCTCACATACAAACACACATCCATGCTCACACACACTCTAATAACTCACGTACACACTGGCACTCGTTTTTACACACACTCTCAGACTGGACAGACTTGCACACTCATGAACATACTCCTGGACACACATCCATGCTCACACATCTATATTCATGCTCACCAACATTTACACATACATACTCATACACACTTACACATACACATCTATGCTCACACACAAAAACTTACACACCCTCATACACTTTCATATCCATAACCATGCATACTCACACTCATACAAGAAATGTGCTCAAACGCTTCTTTCTCCATGAATCTATCTGGAAAGAACATGTCTTCTTGCCTCCCACCAGAACCTATGTATGGGGTGGCTCTGCTTCTACCTCATCTTTTTTTTAACCCCTGATATGCCTCTATCATGATTGTCTCCATACCCTGCTGACTTCAAATGATTACTTTTATGCTCTCTTGTCTAGATAATTGTAATTGTCAAGACTTGCTGTGAAAAATCTGCTTCTTTTTAATGAATCAAGTAATGTGTGAGGCAGTCCTAAAAAACCTAGGCTTAACTTCAAAACATGCTTGCTTGGAAATGTAGCTTCAATGGCTTCATCTCAAGTGGACTCATCATAGTGCATAGATAAGAATTTAACACTTGTGTCCCACTTACCCTGATTCTTAATATGACTTCCTACTTGTTTTTATTTTTCCACTTTATAACCCAGCAAGAAAAATACCTTACATCACCTGACACATTTTAAATTCGTTTAGCAATAGACTGGACCATCAAAACCCAGCATAGATTTCCCATGATGTAATAGAGCATGACCCAATTTGTGCAGCACATGTGTACATATTTCAAACACAACATATTTTAAAGCCTTTTGTGAAGTGGCAGGGAAGCACCCCTCTGCTGCACGGGAGATTGGGCTGTCTGACAACACCCTGGACACTCTCCTGTTAGCAGAAGCTAGCACTGGCACTCAGTGTAAGTGCTGATATACAGCTACAATGCGAATGTGATTGGGCATTCCTTTCCATGTGGAGCCATGTTTGATTACAGTGTGATCAGTACAGTGGAGATCAGAGGGATATGCTATCCATATTGTACTGGGGATGGCAGAGAAAGGAAAACACTTAATTCAAAAGTGGCCTAATATCCTTTAGGCCCACCAAAAAAAATCACTACCCCTAAACTCCTTATGCGAGTAGTATTAAAAAGATACAATATAGGGTGATGTGTAAAGGATGATGCGGCCCTCCAGGACTATGTGGGAAAATACTGTGATCAGGGAATGTTGCCGTACCTAAATCGGATCATTGTTCAGCAGTGGCATTTAAGTAGAAGAAATTCCAAGGGAAATTGGAAAATATTTTTTCCTATTTTAGTATAGTTTTATGTGTTCCTACATAGATTTCTACTTGTCCTGAACAAAAAAAAATTATCATTTGTGTGGGTACATCAAATATGGAAAAAAATGACAAAAAAACCCTCCTATCCTTAGGGTTTGAAAAATCCCTTGTCCCGAAAGGGTTAATGGTACACAATAGTCATCAGTGCCGAATAAAATATTAATTAAATAAGGCTATAAATATTTGAGAATAATAACAGTATATAACAAACAGATAATTAGCCAGAGTCCCAAAAATTCATGATTATTTACAGTAGTTGGAATTATAAAAGTAAACAATCAGTTTTGCAATATTCATACAAATTTCATTTTACTCAACCATTCGCCATAGTATTTGGTTTATGTTGCTTGAAGCCTTGTGTTTACTTTAATAGCATTATATTGAAGATCTACTTTATTTTTTTTCATGGTTTATTTTCACCATCATTGAGCAATCATTTTTATGATCTTTATCCTTGCATTACATTAACTTTTTCATTTAAAATGCAGATAATGTTCTCTATGTGAATAACAGCTGCAGGGCAAAGAACTCTTTGTTATAGATTTGTAGATGCAACTTATAAGATGTTTACAGGAAATATATTTTGTATGTATTAGGCACATTCAGTGATCATACCATTGATACAGTAAATAAACTATGTATAAATAGATAAATACTTATGGATGGACAACCTCTAGAAAAATATCTGGGCTGAGCTATATATATATATATATATATATATATATTTTTTTTACAAAGAGTCCCTCTTTTCCCTTTGGATACTGTATTTTTCATCTCCAATTTTCCATTTCCCCTACTTCTCTGTATGTTTCTGTTTTACCTAACCATTATCCTCTCTAGCAACTGTGTACCCCAGGTTTTTATCATTGTGTTGTTGGACCCTTTAACTTAACACACTTACTCTCCCACACTCTCATTCTCGTTAACTCATTCTCTCTCTCTCTCTCTCTCTCTCTCTCTCTCTCTCTCTCTCGCGCATACTCTCTCCAAATGTTTCCCCTACCTTCTCTGCTGACCACTTCTGCATCTTCTTGTTCTTCTCCCTTCTACCTACTGTCTTTCATTTTCTCTCTTCTTGTCTCATCTGTCTTTGTCCACACGTTTGTGCCAGGTTATGTTTGCAGAGATGCGGACGAAGATAAAAGAGACAAGATAACAGATAAAAGATAGAAGATGGAGAGAAAAAAGATGCGGACGTGGAAACAGAAGACGAAGGGTTTGGCAGAGGAGGTAGTAAAAAAGAGTGTGAGAAAGTGAACGAGAATGAGAGGGGGAGAGTGCGAGTGAATATGGGCATCAGGCAATGAATTTAATTCTCCAATTAACCCCCCCCCCAACAGAATAGGTAGGGGACATAATTTGTTGCCTGAAAATGAACAGGGCAAAAACAAACTGAAAAATGTGTCCGTCACATTTTTGGCCCATTTGCACGTCTACAGTCTACTTTGGTTCTGATTGAATCAACTAATATAATGGTTTATCATGTCAATATTTTAGAAAGGATCTTTGATCTTGGATCATACCACAAATTTCCAAAAAGAACTACCATCTGTAAAAAAAAATAAATAAAAAAAAAAAAATATATATATATATATATATATATATATATATATTATAGAATATCAGAAAATGGGCTCTGGCATTGCAGACACTGTAGACAAGTGGTTTCCACATAAGTCATGGAGGTTTGGAGGGCTACCACATTTTCAGGATACTGACCATATTATTTATGGAAGTCCTTTGAACTGTTATAAGAATTCTAAACAAGTGCCCAAAACTGTTTGTTATATCCTTAGTGGATCAACAGTGTAAGATGTCCAGTCACATAATGTTTCAGGACTTTATAGGCCCCCTTTTCCAGATGTAAACATATAACAAATAGTAGTTAGAAAAAGTTAAAACAGTGAGCCACAATTATAATGGGGGTTGCCCTGTAAATATTCTCCGATGAAGACCTCTGTTCGCTGTAGAGTTTTTAAATAATTTAATGCATAAGGGTATGGTATTTTTTTACTAGTTTCTTTAAGACATATTCAGTAGTATCTATTTTTGTGTTCAGGCAATAAAAACAATACAGAGAATATGTTTGTGATCTACAGTGATTATTTTATTTATTTTTAATTCAATTTAGCAACTGTTTCAATTTGCATCTTCCGCTGGATCAATTCAGAGATTCAGCAATGTTTGGAATTAAATATACTCAGTCTTCCCAAGCATGAAACTGTATAAGTGTTTCGTTTTCTTAATAGACAATCATTCAAATGGTGCACAATGTATAGCAGTCAGCAGTAATTATAAGGAACATTATTATTATTGATCCTTGGATTCAGTTAGCTGTTGGCGGGTCAAAGTAATGTGTCATTTGCTATATGCAAAAGGCCATCACACTATATCATGCATCTATATTTTTGTTTCCTTGGTATCATAGCCTCCAAAACTGACTGTTCTTTACAATGACTAATATGAATATAACAATTTTTAATTTGTACATTTGTACAATATGCATATAACTGAACTTTCTTAACCATAAATATGATATATTTAATTAAAAATGTTCATCACAATAGTAAACATTTTTATGAACTTAAGGTTAGACTGGTGCGGGGCTTGCTAATTGAGGAAAGGGTCCTTTTCTTGCCTATATCCTAAGTACCCATTTTCTTTTGACAATTAGAAATAACTTTGTATTAGAAACTGGGGAAGAACATCTCAGAGAATATTACCCCCTCTCCAATGTTAATTAGTACCGGCATATGTGTTCCAGCTGCACTTTTAACAGGTCACACATTAGGGTAGCATTTATCATATTGGTAAATAATTAACACTATCAACCTCTATGGAATTGTTATATATTTTCCTAGGGAGGATTGACACACATTGATAGAGTTCCCCCAAATTCATAAATCTTTCTATAACGTGTAACATACACATGATGTGGACACCACTCCTAATTATTGAGTTTAGATGTTTTAGCCACACTCATTGCTAGCTGGTATATTAAATACATTGGCAGTAGCATAGGTCTTACTGAAGAGCTCAATGACTCTAAACGTGGCACAGTCATAAGACACCACAAGTCAGTTTGCGAAACCTCTTACCTGTTAGATTTCGTCCCAAAGAAGACCCAGGATGCATGGACAAGAAACCCATTTAACAAGGTAGATTCAGGAGGTGACAGGCAAAAATCACAACCTCATAAATATATCATTGGTTATTGCTGTCTTCGTGAGTCAATACATTAAGGGAAATGTGATATTATGTAATTCTTCATATTACAGTAAAGCATTCTAAGAAAATATTGCATTATTAAACAGGGACATCTAGTGAATTGACACATCTAACATAATAATTAACATACATTAGAGGGGGGTGCAGGGGGTCTACAATTTACATTTTTTGTAAGCCTACATAGTTTTATATACTGTAATTCATAGACATGATGATTTGTAATATTATTGTAGCATTGTAGTCTACTAGCTACAGACAGTGGTATAGTAAAGTTTCAGGCTCAGCATATATATATAGACAAAGCATGTGTTTTTGGTGCTAAAAATTGCTTGAGAGCAAATCTGCAAAGTATATTGCAGTAACTGAAGATTTAAACAACATTTATTTTGGGATACGTACATTTAGAAGAAACTCAGTATGAGATTCAAAAAAGATTCCTCAAGTTTGCAGATTGTAGCAACAAACGAGGGGAAGAAATTGCTCCGTTGCTAACTGATACATTGGTTGAACATGCTATTCCTCTCAGTGATTGCAGAGATCAATCCTATGATAATGGGGCAAATACGACTGGAAACTACAACGGTGCACAAGCAAAAATACAACTTTCAGCTTGCTGTTCTCACACATTCAACTCATGGAAAGATGCTGCTGAATGCATACCTGAAGCAATAACATTTTTCGGAAGGATTTAAACTGTGCACCACTTGTTCCAGTCCAAAGCATTGGGAATTACTACAAAACCATATTGGTTGTTCTCTTTATGATATGTCTGAAGCAAGATTGTCAGATCATGTTGAATGTGTAAAGGTTTTGGCAGCCTGGCATTAAATAAGCACTCAAGACCTCCTAGAACTAAATGTGATGGCCAAAATAAGAAAATGAGTACATGGAGTTTTATTATATGTGACATCTTTTGCCTGTGTGTTAAAGAAAGCTGTATGGTATTTTGTTTACCTGGCTGTCAGGATTCCACCCTACTAGCCAGGACCATGCAGTAATTATTTGCTGTCATGCGTGTCTGCACACACTAGTGGCCGCTCTTCCTTCTCTGGAGCACCTGTTATTGATTGCTTGGGACAACTGAGTCTGATTACCTGAGTGGAACCCGGCCAATATAAACCTGCCCTGCCCTTCAGTCAGGGCCTTTGCATTAATGTGTTTGGACCACTCTGCTTTGGCCCTGTACCTGAACCTGTGTTCCTGCCCTGTCAGTGGGCTTCCTGCCGTCTGCCCTGCCAGTGGGGTTCCTGCCGTCTGCCCTGCCAGTGGGGTTCCTGCCGTCTGCCCTGCCAGTGGGCTTCCTGCCGTCCGCCCTGCCAGTGGGCTTCCTGCCAAGAGACTTACCGCCTGTACTTATTGTTCCTGTCACCTTCTTCAATACAGTACATTACAAAGTATTCTGCCTGTGCTGTGTTTCATTGCGCCTGTCTATATCATCCCTCTAGCCGTCATGCATCGTGGGGTACAGACAGAACCCCTTGTATCCCCTGCAACTGGGCTCCTACCCGACCTGCTTACCAGGTTCATGACACTGGCATAGATATTTGCAGCAAGGTCATCTAAGCTAAAGATTCCACTCTGGATATTTCAGTAGCAAACACAGAAACTCTCCTCACAGAGCTGACAAAACTTTGAAACCACTGGAAAGCATGTGGAATAAAGTCAAATCAGCAGTGTCAAACCTAAATATAGATATAAAACTTTCCTGTAGATGTGATGAGTTAGACGCAAGAGGGCAAGGCTGTATGATGACAGCATATCTGATGCTAACTTGGAAGAAATACACAGATGGTACTCCAGAAAAAGCCTACTTTTACATTTTGTTAGAAAATATTATAGCAAGATTAACGGTCCACTTCAATATTGTTAAGGAGTTGACAGACAAATTGATTTCTTGTGGAAATATCTCACCATGTCTGAAAGGGATGTGGGGAGAAAAGCTTTATCTTTATCAGAGCAATATCCTGCTGACCTTAATGGTGATTTTGGAAAAGAAATACAACAGTTACTCTCAGTACATAAACCAAGGTTTGTTAAGTGCACAGTTAAAACTATTAGTTCTGTTGAACAGAGTACAGACTTGGTGACCTGTTTCTAAATGTTTGTGTTAGCTTAAGAATACTATTAACAATTCCAGCAACAGCAGCTTCTGGAGATAGGTCATTTAGCAAACTTAAACTAATTAAGAATTATTTAAGTTCTACGATGTCTCAGGAACATCTTGTGGATCTGGCCTGGCTAAGTATTGAATCAAATGTTGCCAGAACGATTAATTTTCATGCTGTTATTTGGAATTTTTCACAAAAAGGCCAGACATGCCCAGAAAAACTAGAGGCAAGTAAAATAGATAATTTGTATAAAATTCAAACAAAAATGACATCACTCAAGTAGTTTGTTTTATTGTCCTCACATAGGGGAGTCTCAAATTGTCCCACTTATGCCATTACTGAGGGAAAATATCAGGGTATCAGACTAAGCTGCTTCACAAGGACAGCCTAGAACCAAAATGCCAGGTAAAATGCCAATGTACAGAGGAAATCCAACCCCAGGTGTACATTTTCTCCTTCATGGACCTTGACAGTGGGGGAAGTTGACATGCTTTTAGGCACCATGAGAAAGGCAGTCCACATCTGGACTCACCTCCTATTCTTTTGGAAGGTCTCCCGGAAGTTTTCGAATGAAACACATATGTGCAAAGAAAAGCATATCTCAACCAACAACTGTTTTTAGTTTGCCCTATTTTGAATTTTAAACTCACAGTTTTAGTGCCATAACATTAGAGAAATCTCTATTAGTATCATCAAACCAATCTCCCCAACAAGGGCAGCCTAGAATGAAAATATAACTTTTTTTAACAGTGTTTTTCTCTATGTCATTTTAATAGAGTCTAGGACTGAGAGGATAACGCATACTGAGGACAAGCACTATAAAGTGCTTTCAGAGGGCAAGAACCATTGGGAACTGAAAGGTTTAAATAGGGACAGGAAGGATAGGGAGTGGAATTCAAATTTGGTGCCAGAAATCAGTCTGAAGCCTCAATTTCGGTTGTCAGGGCAGTCTCTCTCTTCTCCACGGTGGTTGATGCTGGGGCGGCTGTGAGGAGGAGCGAGGCCCCCCTTCTTCGAGAAGAGGGCAGACAAGAAGAGTGCTGTACTTGCAGGTAACAATATATATATATATAAAAGAGTACACAATGTATGAGTCATTAAAAGAATTGTTAGAAATGACAATTACGAATATAAAAATAAAGGAGGTATTGGAAAATTAAATTGATGTGAAATTTATCATTTGCTAAAAGTTGCCTAAATGTAAGTGTTACTTCCCTAATCCCGTTACCTTTTTTGTGTATTCACCATTGTATTGTATGTATTTATCATTGTGCTATGTGATAATTGTGCTAATCCATTTCTGTTTCCCATATGTTGTCAACTCCCCTTCCCTTGGAAGAGTGGCTGTATAAACCATGCCCTGACCCAATAAATTGTGTTCTTTTGTTTCTGATTCCGTGTCATGTTGTTATCCTAGTGGTTTGTTTGGAGACTCTTCTCCAGAGTAGCACCTTACTCTGAGGGCTGTACAACCCACCAATCTTGGAGCCGGCCCACAGTGTAAGGAAGGTTACAATATATACCGGTACCCACACTGTGTCAGTAAGCTATTTTTTCTCCGTTTTGGCAGCTGAATAGCCAAAAAAAGTAAGGGCCTGCAAAAGGAAGCAAATTCAGGAAAAATAAGAAAATATTCAGGTTTTACTCATCATGTCGCAGAACTACAATAAAAAAAACTTGAATATTCTATTTACTGCAAAATAAAAATCAACAATGTTGATTAGATATTAAAGTAATATATATGTATTAGAAACTTTAATGTGTATACTGGGGAACAAAAACACAAGCAACATGTAGGTTCCATAAATGTATTTAACTGGGGTAAAGGTTGTCATAGTAACTTGTTAGCTAATAAAGACTGGCAAATCTACATAACTTTGGTTTTAAGAAAGCTTTGTTCCTCTCTAATTTAAAAGTGGAGATTATGAAACATGCTTTCATATTTTTACATTGGATTTATATATGTTTTTACTCAATGTGTACAAAGACGGCAAGGCAAAAATCATCAGCAAAAGCGATACCTTGTTTCTTCAGTATTTCTGGAGTAATTCTGTTTCTGAAGCTCTCTATGCATCTGGCAAGTGAAAGGTTGCTGCCAGGTTTGAAGTTCAGGTGGATTTTTTGTGGGGATGTGAATACTGTGATATTGTTCGGTGGTGTTGGTACCCTAATTGCCCACTCTGTCGTGGAAGAATTCTGTGTTTTCGCAAAAATTCCTCTACATCGCTGCAGAGCGTTACAATGTCCTCAACTTTAGTGGGACAAACTTACAGGCCTTTGGAAAGTGTAGATAGTTCCTCTCTGCTTGGAGTATGTGTCAGAATGCAGTTCTGTTCTGGTTGACAAATTCCGCCATGAAAGCTGCTTTGTGTCTCAATCACTGCAGTTTCTTTTTCTTACTGTTGTTGTAGAGTGCTTGTAGTCTCCTGTAGTACCGCAGAAGGACCTTTTTGTGTCCTCAGTGTCTGATCCGATCTGTTCATTGAGGGTTGATATCTCTGCTTATAATTTTGATCTGCTATTGTAACATATCCCAATGAGTTTGTTGCATAGCTTATGTGACAGACTGGTGCATAGTTGCTGTGCATAGCTGCTGTTGCCCAGGGTGGAGTTCTTCAGTACAAGACCTTAAGAGATTAGATCCTTGTCAGACCCTGGAGCCTGTCCACACAGAGGGCCAGTGTCTCTTACCTTCACGTGATGGCAGCACGCTATCTTGTTACTCGGGGGACTACCGTGGACAGCGGCGTAACTCTGCTCCTGCCAGCAATGTGGAATGTCTTCCTGCCTAAATCTGCTTCCCTGTCGGTTATTAAGCCCTGCCCCTCTAAAGGGATGAATGAGAGGCTCACCTCTTGACCCTGTAGTACCCCTGCACTAGTCTATGCTTGAGTGTTACAAGCACTTCGCTGCTTGACTTCTCAGTTCCTGACCGAGCTAAGTCTGGCTAAGCCCACACAATACCCTTTGGCTCCTGCCTTGCACTTCCAGCCGTGCCGTGACAATCCTTTTTACAAGTGGTCAGAAAGAAGATGTTGCTGTTCAAGTGTTTATTCAAGATTATTCATATTTCAAGTTATTTCATATTTATTTTGGTGGAGTACATTGGGGTATCTTCCATATTGACAAAAAGTGAGAGTTGGTAGCATGTTAAGTAGACTAAATAGAGTCAAGTATAACTCAAAATCAAAGCCAAGACCTCTACTTGTCATGGGAGATAATGTAGGGTCACTGTACAACTTAAAAGTTAAAAAAATATTTCTCACAAATTCTAAGATAAATGCATTCAAAGAAAACATAGAAAAAAAAGAGAAGAAAACTCTGACAAATCTTTAATCTAAAAGAGGAAATAAATGATCTTATAGGTTTGCCAAAATCTTTATATTTCTTTCAGACAAAGTTTGGTGCTACTGTACTGGTACATATTTCATGTGTATCTGCAAAAACATCCATAAAGAAACAAACATGCTTTGCTTTAATTCCTGAAACGCACATCCAGATTTGTAACCACATTGTAATAAAACTCTTCAAATGAAGTTGCTTGTTGTTGATTAGTGGCAGCAGATTGTGCTGACTTAATGTTTGTCTGCAGGCAAACCAGCTGCTTTTGTTTCTTGTTCACGATTAATTTCATTAACTAAAAGGAACACTCAAAAAGATTCATATTCCATTTTAGCATAAAAGTAGCATAAGAGTTCTCAGCTTCGATCAGAAGAATATCGGGTCAGCAGGTTTCCAGTATTAGAAGAAATGAAGCTCTATTTTACTGTCGGTTAAGGAACACACATGCTAAATTAGACTATTTAAAGTAAGATACTTTTCCACATTTCTCCACAAAAGCTGAATGTTTAGAAGAGGTTTATTCTGTTAACCAGAACACATATTGTAAAAAAGGGGGGGTTATCACCACCCCAACATAGAACACACATGCAACAACAGGTGATTCATAAGTAGGTGGACATCCTTGTCTATAGATTAAAAGAAAGGAACTGAAGTATAGTAGTAGTGAAGTATAAGCAAGAGTGAAGTAGAGCACATAGTTATTGGTTATAAGCAGGATGTCAACAGAAGTAGCAGGTGCAGCTGGTGAACCAACACTTAGGAGCTAGTATATGCACTATAATATCCATAGATTGGGATTAAGAAATCTCCCTGGAATTTATTAAGGTCGTAGTGACATTATTGTGTGGTACATACTTGTGACACTTGGCCGCACTTATGCAAACACATTGACCACTGTCCGCCTCACTGAGACCAACTCAAACAAGCTAAAACATATCGTTCAGACGATTATTTACATTATTCTCAGCCAAATGACACGTGCACAACCACTCAATAACACATCTTTAGCCACACAATACATGTACACTATATGGACAAAAGTATTGGGGCACCTGACCATTACACCAACAGGGATTTTTATGACATTGCAATTCTAAATACATAGACATTCAAATGTAATTGGTCCCCTCTTTGCTACAACTGCTTCCACTCTTCTGGAGTGATTTTGGAGTGTTTTTTGGGAATTTTAGCCCGTTCATTCAGTAGAGTATTTTTTTTATTATTGGTTTATTTTGACAAACAAACAAACTTGTAAAGAGCTTACAATTTTATAAACTTCAAGTAAATTATACAATTACATACCAATACATTCAATCATGCAAATTACACATACGGGATCCTCTATAATTGTATCTTAAAGGATGTTTGTAATAGTATTTTGGATGCAGGGGAGATGATCTTATCATGAAGGTCAATGGCTGCAGTGGCTATATGGGGGACAGATTCTACAACATGCAGGGCTTATATGACTCATTAGAGTGATATATTTATTATATCATATTTATTATATTTATTATTTATATGGTCTACTAAGTTTTAATTTCTAGACTGTTCCAGACTGACCAGATAGAACCGAATACATTATTCTGGTTATTTGTGTATATATAGCATAGTGTATATGTAGATCTGTTAAATTTATGTACCATAGTGGGAGTGAGATATCACTGGTGCATCACTTAGTAATTTTCATGAATATTAAGACTGTGTAGTTTATTTGTGAGGTCAGGCACTGATGTTGAATGAAAAGGCCTGGCTCGCAATCTCCATACCAGTTCAAGGTGTTTAATTGGGTTGAGGTCAGTGCTATGTGCGGGCCAGTCAAGTTCTTCCACACCAAACTCATCTAATCATCAGTAGCGTACCTAGCGGGGGGGGGCGGTCCGCACCAGGTGCCGCTCATCAGGGGGGTGCAAACTTGCCGGCACCCCTCCCGAGACGGACAGTCCGCCGCTGGAGGAGAAGGCTCGCAAGGGAGCGGTATCGGAGGTCTTTAACAGACCTCCGGCTCCCTTGAGTGATTTTAAGCCAGTCCACTGGCTTAAAATCACTCAAGGGAGCCGGAGGTCTGTTAAAGACCTCCGATACCGCTCCCTCGCGATCCGCGCGGCAACTGCTGCTGTGCGCCGGGGTTTGTTGTCAGATCCCGGCGCACAACACTGAAGCCGTGCCCACCGCCATCCGTGCCCTCTGAACCAGGAAGAAGACAGAAGAAGAGGAGCGAAGAGGAAGAAAAGGAGCTGACTGCTGTAAGAAGAAAACAGGAAAGGTAGGAAATCATTCAGTGAGTGTGACAATGAGAGTGGATTGGTATGTGTGGATTGGTATGTGTGGATTGGTAAATGTGGATTGGTATGTGTAGAATCTGTGGATTGGTATGTGTGGATTGGTATGGGTGGAATCTGTGGAATCTGTGGATTGGTAAATGTGGATTGGTAAATTTGAATTGGTATGTGTGGATTGGTAAGTGTGGATTGGTAAGTGTGGATTGGTATGTGTGGAATCTGTGGATTGGTATGTGTGGAATCTGTGGAATGGTAAGTGTGGAATGGTAAGTGTGGATTGGTAAATGTGTGAGGTGATGGGTGTTATGCTGTACCATTTCCAATGTCTTTTTCATTATATAATTATGCTCTAAAGTACATCATAACTCCCATCACTCTATGCTGTTCCATACAGTGGCAGAGCTGGGAGACAGAGGCCTTGCACCCCCACTGCAGGACTCCTGAAAGGTAAGTGAACTTCAAAGGGGGGGGAGGGTAGATAGTTAGGAGGGGGTAGATAGGGAGAAGGGAGTGAGATGGGGGGATAGGGGGTAGATAGGGAGAAGGGAGTGAGAAGGGGTAGATAGGGCAGAAGGGGGTGAGAATGGGTAGATAGGGAGAAAGGAGGGTAGCAAGAATATTGAAATAAAGAGTCAGAATGAGAGAGCGAAAATGAATGGATTAATGTGTGGATGAATTGTGTGAATGAGTGAGAGAATTAATGAATTTGTGAGAATGCATCAATGAATATGTGTAAATAATTTGTGTGAAAGAATAAATTATAGTGTGAATTAGTGAGTGACTGTAAAAGTGTTTGTAATAATCATAGGTGTATAGTTGATTTGTCAAAAAGGCAAAGATGGTATAAGCAGGGTGTTTATGGGACAAAGTTGGCACAGGTAGCGTGTTTATGGGACAAAGATGGCACAGGTAGCGTGTTCATGGGACAAAGATGGCGTACACTCGGCTGTTTGGGAACAATGCTGACTCATGCTGGGCTGTTTGGGGGCAAAGATGGCACGTCCTATGTGTGTGTAATTTCGGTGCCGGTCAGGTTCTATGTGGGCAATGTGGACGCTGTTTTTTTTGGAGGGTTATTAAAGAAAGCACTATTATATGTTCAGTAAATGTTATTTAAACGTGTTTATTTTACTTATAAGTTATTAATTTATTTTTTCAGATTTCTTGTTGTTTACAGTTGACATACAGTTTACAAATTGGTGCAATAAATATTCTTGCCAACATAATTTTGTAGATGTCTTTACATTTGGGGGGGGGGAGTGCTACTTACAGGATCCGCCCCGGGTGCCAAATACTCTAGGCACGCCCCTGCTAATCATGCCTCTATGGACCTTGATTTGTGCACAGGGGAACAGTGGGATAAAAAAGGGCCTTCCCCAAACAATTCCCACAAAGTTTCAATCATCGCACTGTCCAAAACGTCTTGGTATGCTGAAACATCACTATTTCCCTTCACTGGAAGTAAGGAACCTAGCTCAATCCCTGAAAAACAGACCCATACCAAATGAAGACTGCATGGCTAGGTGCTTGATTTGATACACCTGAGCCAATGGGTCTGATTGAAACACCTGAATTCAATAATTAAGAGGTGTGTCCCAATACTGTCCATATAATGTATTTCTATGCCAAAGGATGGCCTTTCAATTCACCTTCCTTTTGCGATGAGTGGGGCTTGTTAATTTAGCAATATGAGCTTTAAAGGCTATTTCCCTCTCCTGCCTAGACTTATAAAAGTATATAAAGTAGATGGAGCTATATTAGTTTGCACACTCACCCTTACTTCCTTCTGTTCAATTTGAAAATACTGTATTCGTGGTTGGACACAAAGCATTCTGTGACATGGTGGAGAGGACTATAAGTGCATATGCATGAGTGCAGTCCACAAAGCGGACGTTTATAGCTTTCATCTCTATTTCATTGTGAAAATAGGGGAGACATTTATACTTCCAGAGCATAGGTACAGCATAGATCATCTCATGGGTAACAAGCGATGATGTGTGTGTTTGAAAATAATAGAAGTTATAAAGGGAGGAGTAAAGTTCGTTAAGGTTCTGTGGGCAAATGTGTGGAGTTTAATTTTTTTTCTGAAAAATATACAGTAGACAACTAGTAGGGGGTGTCAGATTTGTTAATTTGCCTGGCTACCTTTGAAGAGAAAAATATTTTAACCTTGAACATACAATAGGGCTGTATACAGTAATGTAGGTTCACATTGAAAGAGAACATAGTTTTATCTATTCTTGTACCAATACAAGTCCTTTATCTGCAGACCTGGAGGCTGCCATTGTTATCAGCCATGTAACATTTTGTTGCTTTCTGATTACTGAGCTGATTGTTAAATGCAATATTTTGGGTTGTTTATAATTATAATATGAAGATATCAAGCTTTGGAAGATATGTTTCTTTTCTGGCAATTAAGGTAATTTGGATGTTATAGAATCAGATTTTTAACAAACCTTGAAAAATATGGATAATAAAAAAACAGAGAACAGATACAGAGAATGAGTAAGTTCTTGTACTAAATGACTTACGTTGCTTACAGGGCAGTCATTTTCTTGTCAGAATATGTGTTTGCTACTTTTCTCTGGAATTTCCAGTTTTGACATGATTCATTTTAGTTTCATGTGCAATTAAAAATGCATTTTTGAATTCTTTGAACATTTTTTGTAATTGTGAAGCAATTATGAACTTGTATAATTTTCTATTTTTTTGGTAATTTTCACAAACATTATGTAAAAGCTTATGAAACTATGAGTTGAAAAATATCTATTTTTAAAAGGTATTTCTCTTTGCTGTGTAATTTACTAAAAGTTTAAATAAAAAATAAATAAATAAAAAACTGTTACCTTTCAGAGATGCTGCAGCTCGCTACCTATACACTTTCTCAATGGTCCGATGTTTTGGGTGACCCCACTGAAATTTATAGCAGCACTTTCTGTG
The DNA here is from genome assembly GCF_027358695.1 of Spea bombifrons. Taxonomy (NCBI): domain Eukaryota; kingdom Metazoa; phylum Chordata; class Amphibia; order Anura; family Pelobatidae; genus Spea; species Spea bombifrons. The sequence goes on along the minus strand of NC_071087.1, from coordinate 30,384,897 downwards.
CATGTCCATGTATATTTAGGCTAGGATATGTCACTGTGTGCATGCAGGGAATTGACATTCTGGTACTTTAAGCCCCATCCAGCATCACTGACAATTACCATGGTAACACATTCATTATATATATATATATATATATATATATATATATATATATATATATATATATATATATATATATTAGATCAGCATGACTATGTGTATGTGAGCATATGGTGTTAGATTGAGTGTGTGTATGTTAATTTTTGGTGTTAGCATGTGTAGGTGGGTGTTAGTGTATGATGTTACATGAATGGGGGAGATGACGTCACCGGAAGCATCGTCATTTTATATCCACAGACATGCTGATGAAGATAGAAGATAAAAGAGAGTAGATGAAAAAGAGAAGGTGAACAAGTAGATGCGAAAGATGAGAGTGAGTGAGAATATGAGTGAGTGAAAGGGCCAGGAATGAAAATTTTGAGCTTTTTGTCTTGTTTTTGATCGTTTTGTATCTGGCTTCGTTTTCGTGGCTTTGTACGAAATACCGAATTTGACAAAATTCTGTAAATTGTAAGGCCCGCTTCCAAGTTCCTCTTTGTCCTTCCTTGTCAGACTCCTTGGTGAACTTGCACTTAGAGGGAAACTGGCACACAGATGGAGGCTTGTGCCTCCAAAGTCATTTCAGATATAAGGCATGGCTTGTTGTTAGGTATTTAGCAACTGATTAATTACCCCATAATAAAATCACAGACACATGGGAGAGAGAAGGATAGCTAACAGGCTACTAATAATTCAATATGAATAAATCAAAGGGCAAATAAAGGAATTATATTGATTCAAAAAACTGAATACTGAAATATGCAATAAAGTGGAATACCTAAACAATTAATTATGCAGGAAACCCAGGAATGATGCAGATCCTTCTCTTGAGGAAGCCATACGGCGAAACGCGTCAGAAGGACCACACGGAACCCCCACAGCGGATCTACTATTTATTATTTTTATCCACGAGGAAAAGACCACACGGGACTCCCCCCCCCCCCCCGGTGGACTTCATTCGTTTTAAATGCACTATGTTCAGCTTTATTTTTTAGATCTTATATGAAGATCAATTAAAGATTTCACTTTTTTTTACAACACTTGAGAGGCCTGAAGCATTCTGTTCGTTTGTGAGTGCATTCATATTTTCACACACTTTTCAGTGTTTATACGATTTACACTATATATATTTGTTTTTCTTCCCTATATGTACCTGCGCCCCAATCATCCATATATCTTAAACATTTATATGTAAATGTATCTAGTATAACTTCATATATGGGTACAAACTATATTTTGGCATTGATGACTTAATGGATTTTCTTTCATGCTCTCAGCATATTTAACAGGTATTCTACTTAACCTCTAGGTCTTCTAAACAACATTT